>NW_027526407.1:47673462-47704185 GCF_048455015.1 Haemaphysalis longicornis
GTTGATCTGATCGGGCTTCGTTTTCTTTTCTTTTTTTCCTGCTAAAGCTGATCAGTATGCGAAGTAAACTCCTCACCCTGCCTCTTGTTTCTTTGTGTGTGCTTTTTTTGTTTTTGTTGTTCTTCGCAGCGGTGGCTCATACTTAATTTGGTATTTTTTCTTTGTATCCGTTTTTCTCAACCTCTTGTAGGTAATTTTGGCGGTAAGCGATGATGCGATATGCAGATCGCCTTGAGGCTGGCAGACCGGCAGTGCAGTTGCGCTTTTTTTTTCGTGTGCGTGTTGTGCCAGCATCTTTCTACACTCTTTCTTTTCTTATTTCTTATACACTGCTTGGCCAACTTCGCTTTGATGAAATTGGGTTAACGCAGGGGACGATAGAAAAAAAAAGTGGGCTAGATCTTCGCGGCGGGGTTCCGAAAGCGCCGCTGCAGTCCCTTAGCGAGTGTGTGTGCCAGTTGGTTTGCTTCTGCGAACTTAGCGCCGAGAAGTGGTTACAATAAAAAGGGGTATATACGTACGATAACGGTACAACCACTGTCCCTCGAAGAAAGGTGTAGATAACGAAGACACTGTCGGGACCATCCGACCTTTCTATTTTCATTTTCTCTATGTAGCCGTGACCCCTGTATAGGATTCGATCCTATAGGCCTTCCTAACACTAAAAAAGTGAACCAGAGAGGAAGCCAGGCCTAGCTTTCCTCGTTCTTACAATCTTTAGACCTGTTAACCTTACATTGTACGCGCACTCCTGTTTGGTGGAAAAAATTACCAGTGGCTTTTGGCTTAGCTCGTCTATGCCAGGATATATCGTAGCGTGAGCTAAGGTTCAGCTAGTTATTCCTAGATTTCCTGGTTGTATAGGATTAGCTGATTACCATGCTTACTGCAGCTAGAACGATTTCCAATTTAATCCAATTCAATCCAATCCAATCCAGTAGCGCCGGTGGGCGGCTCCGGCGTGCAAGCTGTGTGCCGCGAGACGTCACTGCTCCTCGCGCATGCGCAGCACGGCTCGACCTCCAGGAGCCACGCGAAACTGCTGAACCTCGGCCAGTGTAGCTCACGCTACAAAAAATAAAATTGACCCACACTAAACCGTGCTCGTGGTTAGGGCTATGTGCGGGGTGCAACGGTGGAGTTGTATCAGCGGGTTGGAAACTAAACTGCAGTATTATGCTGAGTTAGTCTGCGTCCCTGATGGCGCCCCGATAGTGGGGATCCGGAACACGGGGAGCATCGTAACGTGGCCGGGTTTATTACTGCTGCGCCCAGATGCTCGCCGCCGCCGACATTAACGGCGCTGATGCATGAACATCTTCCCAGAAAGGTTCGTGTGCGTCCAAAGTTAATGCGGGATTTCCGCAGGGAAAAAAAAAGAGCGTCGTTGCTGTTCATCGGATGCGGCGGGGTCTTTGTTATGCAGATTACAGGACGGGCTTGCATTGCGTCTGTTCCAACGTGCGCGCATGCGAAGGGGGAAGTCCGTAACTGATACTTAAGTGAGCGTGCTTGGAATCGCGGCGCTCCATTTCTGCACGTTTGTCCTTGTTTTCGGATTGAATGTTTTGTATTGTCTGTCCCTTTTGCTTTAGTGTGCCTTTGGCGTCGCAAAATTAGAAATTTCTCCTCGTATGTGCACAGTAGACAGGAAATATGTATACTACTCCAGAATAACAACCCTGTAGAGCAGGATAGGGTTAGAAAGGTTGTGCAAACGGTATTACAATCTCTCTCTCTCTCTCTCTCTCTCTCTCTCTCTATATATATATATATATATATATATATATATATATATATATATATGTATGTATATGTATATATATGTATATATATGTATATGTATATATATGTATATGTATATATATATATATATGTATATATGTATATGTATATATATGTATATATATGTATATGTATATATATGTATATGTATATATATATATATATATGTATATATGTATATGTATATATGTGTATAACTTCGAACAAGGTAGCGACCACGATTGTTGCCAACGTTTCAGCAAACAGACTTGCCTTCGTCACGGCCAAGGCAAGTCTGCTGAAACGTTGGCAACAGTCGTGGTCGCTGCCTTGCTCGAAGCTTTCTTTATATGTGTGTGTGTATGTCTGATAGAAAGAGAGAGAGAGATATGAGTTTAGGCCGCCAATAATTTTTTTAAGTGATTTTGTTATATCAAGCGTTGCCCTATATTGTGGCTAGTGGTCCTATACTACTACTCTATCTCTCTATCTCTCTCTCTCTCTCTCTCTCTATATATATATATATATATATATATATATATATATATATATCTGAACGAACCATCTAGTCTTCAGCGAGTAAGAACTCCAAGCGATACCAACCACGCGACCGTCGCCTGGCCTCAGTAGTATACACACAATGCGTGCCCGATTGTCCAGCCTCTGTGTCACTGTCAATCCGCATGTCCGTGACCGGACCTTCAGCTGCTTTTTTTTTTTCCTTCCCATCCACTAACTGCCCGCCCTCTTCCGGCATTCCATCCCCTCCCATTTTTCTCTCTTCCCCCTGCCCGTTGTGCGAGGCCCGGTGGAAGAGCCTGATCTGGGTCAGCCATCCCGAACTGTGATCGATCACAAAGGGGGAACCACAACAGCGCTGAGCGTAGAATGCAGCCGGACGGGCTCTGGCCACTTCTCCGCGGTGCCTGAGAACTGTAGCCCGGCTTTGTTGTTGCCTTGCTCGCGCACGTGCACAGCCCCGTCCGCTCCTGTTCTGTTGTTTTAAGTGCAGAGCACTTTAGGGGCTCGCCTTGTCGTCGTAGCTCGCTCGCTGGACCCAAGTAGAGCCACACGGCGTACCGCCGTAGCGGCGTCCCACAGAGGCTTCGAAAGCCAAGCGGTTTATATAGTCATAACCGTTCGAAGCTCGCGAAACGCTGGCGCTTGTCATACATCTCCCCGTTGTTTAGCGCAAAGAAAACTGCAGGTACATTTGAGGCGAAATATGCGTAATTAGCCGGCAGCGCCCGCGTTCCCGGAGTTAGGAACGCTCGTTGGGTTGGTTTTTTACGATAGTAAGCGAAAAAAAGTGGCAGTGCAACGCCGGCACGTGCGGGAGAAAAAGCAAGCACAAAATGAACAGAACTCCCGCTGGCGCTGTTTCAGGCAGGGGGCGCACGATCACTGCGAAGGCGGGAAATTTGAATTGCATTGGGTGGTAGCAGTGACCGGATAACGGCGCCACAGCCCATTAATTGCTAATCACTGCTCTGCACTTCCGACAGCTTTCCCGTTGAGTGGAACGGCTTCAACTTTGTAACAGTGGATGTGTTGTTGCTGGCCGTAATGTGTGCGGCGTCATCCATAAATTCCGGGTAATAGTTACTCCCACCGTTTACCGCGCACGCGTTTCACGAGGAGCGCCCGGCGTCGTCGTCCAGGCTTGCGCGTGGCGCTCGCAAAACAATACCAAGAAAACAGTTCATTCGCGCCTCTAGGAGGGGGCAGCTCGCGCTACAGACGCCCAGTTCAGGAAGCCGGTTGCCGCCGCCGGTTCTAGCGCGTGCTGACGCGCTCCACTTTGGGAGAAATGTGAAAACCTGCGGACAAAACGATGCCTGAGGAAGGCGACGATATAGATAGATATGATTACTAGCGCAGTGAAAAGCGACGACGGAACGTGTAAATGAACAGTTTCAAATCTAATGCAATGCGTGGTGGTGTGTCCTTCAGTGCTTGCATAGAAAGAAATCTTCTATCTTCGCTGTGGCTCAAGCCATGCCCGACTTAGTGTGAGCTTCGCCAATTTCTTGTTGTTTCTTTCGTAGGCCTAATGGTCGGCAGTCTTGTGTCCGCGCCGGTGGTTTCGTATGAAGCTCGTCGTTATTTACTCCTAATTGGCGCGAGTTATTAGCCGTGGCGGCGGGGACGCTGCAATCGGCCGTACGCTGCAGTGCAATGCACTGAAGGTCAGTGTATACCAAAGCGGTCGTCGGCACAGACGCACGCCTGCGCGATCGTGGGTGAGACTCGGATGTAGCTAGAGATATGAGTCCGCAGTCACGTAATGCGAATGACGAACACCCGGTGGATTGTCCGTTTAAACCGGAGTGTTTAAACCAGGAAGACGAAAGACCCGATGGAGGAATGGAACACAAAACTTTGGTAACAAATACTAAAATTGTGGAGATCGCGACTGCGGAAGTGGTTGCAAAAATCACAAATTTTGTTAACTGGTTGGTACTAATTGGTTGGTACTACAGCGCAGTAAAAACGCACACCAGGACAAGTAACAAGGACAGCGCTGCGTATGTCGCTTACTTGTCCTTGTGTGGGGGTTTTATTGCGCTGTAGCTTAAACACCTGAAAAGTGCGTCGTAGGGAAGGGCTTCGGATTAACTAAAGTGCTCGAGACTAATTTACGTCGGGATCAAATGACGTACCAGGTCTCAAGTGAGGGCGAGAAATAAATTTCCCGGATATCTCACGTGATTGGCATGTATGTCATATTTAACGAGGGTAAATTCAGGCCTACGACGCCGACACGTTAGTGACGGCGGCGATGTCGTTTTCAAGGATGCCGTATATGCCCGCAGAGACGGTTGGGTTTACGGCGGCATGATGGAAAGTTTGGCGGGTTCGTTTCCGCGCCTTTTTTTTCCGCGATGTGTAACGTCGATCAATCGTCTCCTCGGGGAAAGGCTTAGCCTTGCGCTCGCGCTCCCGGCGCCCAGATAAGCGGCGCTGTGCGCGCACAGTCGTGATTGGGGCGGTGTCTACCTTATCTACGCATCTGTGGAGCCACGTGCACGCGTTCTTAATTCCGTTCGGCGTCAACAGACTGTGCCGGCGGCTTCGTTTGCGCTGCCCAAGCTAGCCTGCAGCTTTCGCTTATCAAAAGCCTTATCAGGAGTAATTAGGCTTTGCCGGCGCCTGTGCGTAAGCTTACACGCGGCAGGACTTCGAAGGAGAGGTACTACGATCCTATGGCGCCGATACAAATATGGCTGTTGTAGTTCTTTGTACGTTCAACGCGGTTAACGTACTCTTGCGCTCTGAGGTTGTTGCACTGACAATGGGAACCCAGTAACTGTTGGCGCTAGCGTGCAGGACGTTGGTTCCGCGATGTTTTCAAATGTTCCCGGGTTGTTTGGGGTGGCGGCAAACTCGTCATCCGCGCAATCGACGAATGGATACGGCGAGCGAGTCCGTGCTGACCGTGCGAAACACAATCGGTTCCGTTTGAATTCAAGGTTTCCCGCCGAAGCGAGACGGATCACTCCTGAATGGAGAACGGGCTGATCCGGGACGACCATTGAAACGATGACAACGCCGCCAGGAAAAAAGAAAAAAAGAAGGAAGGAAAGGAAGAAATGCCCCAGATCGACCCTCGCGCGGAATGTACCATTACCCGGGAGATTATACACAATGTGGTGTTGCGAGTTCAAGGAAGCCAGGCGTGGGGGTCAGTGGCCATTTGGGACGTAGCTTTGAAACTTCTAAACGATTTCTTTTTTTTTTTTTATCTGTATACGAAGTGACCCAGTGCGTTTTCCGATCTTCATCTGCCCTCGGATGCGTCCAGTCTCGTTGGATCGAGTGGCTGCGTAATAGCGGCAAACGGAAAAAAAAAAAAATCACAATTGTATTGAGTGACTAACCGCAGATAGTAACAGGGGGTCCTCCGTGTGGGTTAAATAACCAAATGAACGGCAATTTCCCCTTTACGGGTCACGCTTCCATCGTTCTATTCAACGGGCATCATAATGGGCAGTCATGGCGGGAGCGTGGAGGCTTCGAGCCTTTCGGAGAGGTTCGTTATCTCTCCATCGGTCGAGGTGGCGGCACCCGGCCGCGGAGCTTCTGGGTTACGGCCGGCCCAGCCGCTGGCGTTACCGTATACCTACGGCGTTCTCGAACAACAAAAGAGAGCCGACGTGCGTGCGTCCTTCAATGCATACGGGCCAAGTCGTTTATCTTACGCTCCTGTTCGCGCGAGCAATTAGACAGATTTAGTTGGGCGCGCGCTCCGGACGAGCGTACGCCCCGGCGGGGCGGCTCGCGACTGCGCATGCGCAGTACGCTACGTAAACGCCCCGGCGATGCGGTGCTACGCACGCAACGGCTGGGAGCGTATGCTCCGGGGCGCTTGCGGGGCGCTGCGGACCTGCTGGGAGGCCCCTTGCTTTCAAAATGGCTGCTGCCTCGGCGATGTCGGCGGCCGGTCGTGGCAGGAGGTTCCCCGACTGAAAACGCGGACCGTCGCGTGTTTTTCTCGTTGGGCGACAACGTTTCAGTTCCGACAGGCATGCAGACCAGAAATGAGCGACCAAGGACAACCTGGATGGCTCCCGAAGCGGGCGGCGGTGTTTGTGTGCGTGTCGCGGCGGTGGAATGCGCGCAGTGTTGGTGCAGATCGGCGGCCTCCATTTAGGGAATTCAAGAATTTTCGCCTGCGCCGTCGTCGCGCCCTCGGGTGCGAGCCGAGGACGTTGCGCTACCGTGTGAAACGTGAAGGATTTGTAGTTGGACTCCACGAATAAGAGGAAGTGAGTAATATACACCCGGGTGAAGTGTATCACTAAACCGCCGTGCCAGCCTACCCGCTGTTTCATTTTGCGTGTCGCATTAGCGTCGCATGCCATGCTCAGTTGTATTTGTCGCATGGTCCTGCCATATTTCAGAGCTGAATAAAGTGAGTATCCCGAGCACTGCGTGTTGCTTCAAAACTTCGGCGTCGCGCGGTTGAGCAAAACAATCGCGACGGGTGTATCATATTTTTCCCTAATACTGAATTAAGGTAAGAGGGTATTTTTTATCGTACTTGCAAGATTTTTACAATCGAAACCAGCATTAACGCATTAAAAAAGAAAAAAAAAAAAAAGAAACGCCGTCCAGCTACAGTTAGCCACGTAAAAAAGTTAAATATGGGTACTTCGCGTTGGGTTCAACAGGTGGCGCCGCAAGGTTAAATTTGGGTACTTCGCGTTGGTTTCAACAGGTGGCGCCACAAGCGTTAGCGCACGCTACGAAAAACGCTGTACTAAAACTATCCATGGGCGCGTCGCGACGAGCGTACGCTCCGCTTTACGCCCAGCAATACGCTAACGCCCGGAACGCCCAACTAAATCTGTCTATTATCCATAGGCTGGAACTGAAGCGGTCTCTCTGCAGACGACCACAGCGGGACGGGCGGGGTCACTGTAGTAGAGTAGAGTATAACCCCCTTTCAGCCTGCCTCTACGCAAGACCACCGCATGTGGTGGCTCGGCTGTAAAGCAGTGGTCGCTCGCAGCCTTGCCGTCATGCTTGCCGTCGTTTTATCGTCCGCGATTGGTCGTTTCGTACTGCACTCAGTGGCGTGTTTTGATATCGCTCCACTCGGGCGGGTGCTTCGGCGCGATTTTTGTTTGAGCGAGAACGCCGCTTCCAGTACTTTCTTCCTGTCACCGGCTGTCCGCGATCGGGTTGTCCGTACTCCGTACATATATGGTAATCATATCCTGATTGCGACCAATCGCAAGGGTGCTTCGGCCCTTTTTACGTTGGTCGCGATGCTGTGTACACGCCATCTTTGAGTCTTTTCTTTCGGTTACTGAAGTTGCAGTGCTTCTTGCTGCGAGCATTTTGTGGAAAGGGCCTGCTAGCTCGTGCCGCCGCACGTGATGTGCACGCGGTCGGGGCGCTCGCGCGGCTTCTTGTCACGCGTGCGGCGTTTATGCTTTGAACATCGGGGTCACGGCGCCCGTGCGGCGTGCGGGCTCCTACTTGTATTCGCTGTGCGCTCGGGGGGGCCACCGCGTACGATTCTATAAATATGCGCGGATGTTTAAGCGAGCCGAGTACGCTTTGAACGGGTGTCGTACGTGCTTCGCCCATCACGCTAAAGAAAGCGGCGTTATAGATATTTACGATTGTTGGGGAACAAGGGGGAGGCCATTGCCCTGTGACTTCCCTCTCCTTATCTGTGTACACCCGAATATGGCGCTGTAAACTGAGCTGATTGACGTAGGGAACGTTAGCTAGTTAAACTGAACACAGCTCCGAGGAGTGTGCGTACTCTGGGTAACGATTTTACACTGTTTAATTCGACAAAGTTAAGTGTCTACCAGCAGGCTTGTGTCAGCCTCCCTTTGTTTCATGGAACCACTACAGCTACCGCAATTTAAACTCAACTTTAAAAACCAATTGCAACTGCTGACTTGTTAATGCGAAATTATTAAGTGGTCCATTGAGCGGAAAACCCGACATCGGGTTTGGGACAGAACAGCGGCTACTTGCGAGGCGTTCCATAACGCGATCTTAAACTCGGCAGTAGCGATAGGGGGTCGTTCGCGCCAGTACAACGCAGATGTAGGGAGCGGAAAAACGCTTCCAAGCGAGCGAACGGACAGGCAACGCGATACACCATTGTAAAACACGGACGCAAAAACGAGCGCCGGCGCAACGCGTGGGAGGCAGATCGAAGACATTCGAAAGCGTAAAACTGAGGCGCACCGCGAAGCCAATCGTCCCAAGCGGCAAGATTACAAAACCCGTCACTAACGCGGGGAGAAAGCAGAGGTTCTCAGGTGTTGAGAACATTCAGGTATCGCATTTACAAGCCGTGAGAGTTGTCCTCGAACTTGTTCTTTTTTTTCTTTCTTTTTTTTTTTTTTTCAGGGCTGCCTGGCGTTTTAAGTACTCGACTTCTTTCCTTGTGTTTAATTCTCAGATTCTGGTTCGCGAGGAGGAGGGAAAAAAAATTTATCAATCACAGCGCTACGCTTTTCGAATCCGCCTCTGATTGGATCGAAAATTCCACCGACGGAGCATGCGGCGTACGCAGCTGGGACCGAGCGGCCGGCGCCCATTCAAGGTTGAACCGGGGCGCGGCACGGGCGTGTGACAGGGGTGAACCGGAGCTTCACATCCCTTTGAGCACCGCTGTGACATCGCCTAGATTAGACTGTCCGGTATACTGTGCCGGAAGTGACGTGCGGTCGCCCCTGTGTACAATCACCGTATGCTCGCTCGCATGCATGCATGTATTGACGGCGCCGCCGCAGTCTTGTCGGGCTCGCGTTGCCCGGCTACCACGGCGAACGCCTATCGTATTCCAGCCAACCGGAGATGTCTGGGTTTGCCGGTCCATACGCGAGTGCTTAGACTAGACGGTGGGAGAAGAGAAAGTGAGCTCCTCGAACGAGCGGATGTGCTTTTGTGCCGACGGTGTCACTGAAGGCAAGTCGCTTGCCGCCTCCACCAAAACTCTTCTCTAACGTAATTTCTTAGTGGTTTCGCATTTTAAAGGATCCGAGCTGGTCAGCGCAGTCTCCCACTGCTGAGGTGATGGATTGAGGATGGGTTTAAGGCATTTAAGAGAACAAAGCGAGCTACAATCGATGAACGTCATAGCGGAGAACTGACATTCACGTCTTCGACAATTGCTGACCGTACGGTAACCTTACCACGAAGCAAATGAAGCGCACAAAAGCTAGGCCTGGCAGGAATCTGCGCGCTGGTCATTGAGTCGTTGTTCAAGTCCGAAAACATAAGTAAAAGCAGAGATGGGTAAAATTACTGAGATCCTAGTGTACAAACACCGCCACCCCCCCCCCCCCCCCCTTTTTTTTTCTACACAATACTCCTGTGATGACTGAAAATTAAAACCCGTAAATTAAATTCATTTACACACGTTCGCAAATGCCATTCATAACTACCAGCCTTAACGGAGATTCTGAGCTCCGTCTCTTCAACGGTCGGTGCACGCTACGCGGAAGTGTTTTTGCCGGAATTAAACGCAGAGCAGGACTCAATGCGGCTCGCATGCGCACCATAAGAGCTCCCCCCCCTTTTTCGCACCGTACGGAGAGAATGAAGCCTTTGTTGCAGCTAACGCGTTCGCTTTTGATTCTTTTTCCCCAGCCACGCTGTGAAATACTCGCTTCGTGCACGGCGTAACACTTTTAAACGCGTTACCTCCGCGCGGACGCGTTTCTCCGTTGTTCTCTTCCGGGTTTCCGTTACAGGACGAAGGAAACCTTGCACTGTAGTATAGCTTCCGCTGCGGCGCAGTCTATGGGTGCTTGCTTCTTGTTTTTTTTTTTTTATTTTAGGGATGATGCACCTGAAGGCCGAGGCTTTCCGGCGTCTAGCGTCCGCGCTCACGGCACAGCAACGTGTAAATCGAAACATTTGTGGTTCACAAAAGGTTAACAAGAACAAAATAAAAGGAGGTTCACAGAATGTTAGAGAGAGAGAGAGAGAGAGAGAGAGAGAGAGAGAGAGAGAGAGGTGTTGAACAGTTTCGCGTGGCTCCTGGAGAACCGTGCTGCGCATGCGCGAGGAGCATTGGATTGGATTCGATTGAAATGGATTGGATTTGATTTAACTGGATTTGCATTGGATTGGATTGGATTAAATTGAATTTTATTGGATTTGGTTCGATTGGAATTGTATATACTGTACACACGCGTTGCCACTCATTTAAATGCGCGAGTGGGCAATGTCACGGTTGATTCACGGTAAGAACGATCCTCAGTTCTTCGCCCACTCGTCAGATTCACGTCGTGAAATGCGTGGATTTTTTTTTTTTCCCTTCTGTGCTTGCTCTCCTTCATTTAGTCGCGTCTCTCTCGCTTTTCCCATCGGAATCGTTGCCCAAGGATTGCGAAACTGAGACGCTGCCGTCTGCCGCCTTTCCGTGATTCTCGCCGCTGTGAGGCAGCCGAACAAAGGGGTGAAAACGGAAACGTCTGAAGACTGAACGCACGTCGGCGTATACATTCTCAGTCTCGTACGGTTTTTTTCCGGATATGCTCGGCAAAACAACTTCATTCGTCTTCTTTTCGTTGTGTTCCACGTAATGACCACATCTCGCGTACGTCTTGCGCTGTGAAGTAAAAAATCCCGTGTCCTTAACACTCGCATTATCTCCGCGCACCGCGCTCGGGTGCTTTTGTTTATTTCTCAAATTCTGTGTTCCGTGCGACTTTTTCCTCAAAGCTCGCTGGATTGATGCCAGCGAAACGAAATGGAGGAAGCGTTTCTTTAGGGGCGAGGAGCTGCTGCTATCTCCGCACACATCTGGTTGGGTTGTACTCTCAACACAAAGGGTTGCTTCGTGTAGTTGTAACTGTCATATTCTTCAAAAGAAAGAAAAAGCGTGAAAGGTCGCGAAAACCGGGCTTTTGTTTTGAACCGTCGCGAAAGCAAAACCGTAATCACATGGACTGACCGTGGCCAGTTGTCTGGCCGGTCAGAACAGACCACGCAACCGATCGTATGGTGCAGAAAACCGATCTCATGGTGCATTTTGCATAGGTGCAAAAAATCGGTTTGTTGATGTTGTCCGTCGCTGCTGCCTTGTGGTTAGGACTTTGTAGGAAGCAATTCGGGAAATTGTTTGTATAAGTTACGTACAGCTTGTAAGTGGTCAGAGGCCGTACACCTGTCCGTTGTCTGAAGCACGGTCACTGCTTGATAGTTATAGCCTCGAAGGCCGTCCTCCGTGTTGACACCTGCATCACGCATCCTCGTTCGTTTCCTTCTTGCGGCCGCGAAACCGTAATCGAACTGTCGGAAGCAGCATGCGTTCCGTAATGCAAACATGTCGAAGCGCAGTCGCCGGAAGTCAGTGGCCGCATCTCCACATAATGAGGAAGTGTTCCTTTTGCACGCGCTGTGGCAACCGCAACGATCGAAGAAGAAGCGTCGTGAATCGCCCGTCGTGTCCCTGTCCCGTCAGTTTGCGCAGGGAGCTGTCGCGACGGCGTCATTACGAAACGAAATGCGCATGCGTCAACGAAGCGTGAATGCGGACGTGTGTGCACGCGCGCCTAGCAATGGCGGCGTCGTCGCGGTTGTCTGCCGCCTCAAAGTATACACTCCGACCAGATTGCATTAAACCTGCTCTCGACTTGAAAGCGGTTGCCTGTTACTGCGTCCGGGCTTTCGCGCACTGCGCACTCGTACTTGCAAAACTGGTCGCCGTCAGTCCTCGTCGCAGACAAGTTGCGTGTTTTTCGTTGTCGTCTGCGAGTCACGTACGTCGTCTGCTGGTCTCTGGCCACCATTTTCATCTGCATGCGGCTTCCTGAGTCCCTGTCGTCTGCGATTCTGCTCTCGGACGGGAGTGCGTCTAAGTTACGACTGCGCTTAAATTGAGGTTATTCTTTAAATTCCTTCCGTGCACTCTTTTTTGTTGAAGGAAGGGTGGTTTTTTATCTGCATTACAGCGGGTTTCATACGTCGTCTCCATTCTGTAACGACCGTCTTTCCCGATCCGCTAGTGGTTATGTAAAGCCATAGAGTTTCATACTAATATATACTAGAGGGAAATCTGGCGCCATAGAGTTTCTATACTAGAAAGACATCTGGTGCTCCCCGTCTAGGCAGGCGCGTTCCACTTGTCCTTGGCATGGCTCACGAACAGGCTCAAAAGTTGCCTCTCTGCAAAAAAAGAAATAATATTACTGTAAAAGAGTATTCACATTTGTTTTGTTGTTATATTCATTTGTCAGTGATTATTTAAATGCTTCATGCAAGATAAACAAGATAAAATGGTACCTTTTTTTGTTGATTTTGGCTTCAAGAAAAAAAGAAGTCTTGTGGCAAGCCAAGCCAAGTAGGCGAGGAATGAGCTGCAATGGCAGCGACCACGACGGCCCGCGATTGCAGCGCCAGATTTTCCTCTAGTAGGTATTAGTATGAAACTCTGTGATATAAAGCAGCACTATACATCCGGATTGTAGTCTGGTCGTAGCCAGGCTTGACTGCTTTGTGTTTTTCAGCATCACTGGCTTTCTTCTACGATCCTCCCCCTGTTCTCGCTTTCGCTTTCTCAATCCTGCAGTTCTTTCTTTTTCTGGTCGTCTGCATGCTGCCCTATTGGCCGTCTGCTACAGTGTGTTCCAGAGAAGAAAGATGTCTAAGATGGTCGTGGCCCAGCATCGAGTTCGAGGGGGAATACCGTCTTCGTGACGTATACACGCCCCTTGAATAGGAGGGGGGAGGTTCCGGACTGTGAGAGGCACTGCTTGCCTGAACCCACGCCCCAAAAAGAAAGCTGCTCCGCTCGAGATCACGCGAGATAGACCCCCTGTTGCGTACCAGGGGACTGGACCTCCGCTTGCTGAGCCACCCTACCGACGCTGTTCGCATCTGCCGGGCTTCGGGGAGATGCGTCGTGCCGCGTGATGTAACGGGCTGCGAAGGCAGCGAAAGTTGCCAGACCGGCGAAGTTGCGTCACAAGTTGCGCGTGTATATTCTTGTTCTACTGGCGGCGATTCTTGCGTATATACCAGCGCGTCGCCCGACGCCTTCTTCGCAAGCATTGTATACAGGATTGATCAGTGACAGCCGCAAGGTCGACTCTTCGTGGTGCGCCGCCGTTTTGTTTTCTGCGGCTTCAGCGTTTAATGCTCTGTTCGAAATGGGGTAACTCTTTACCGCGAAGACGGCGGTGCCATTGTACAGCTACTGCTGGGAGCGGTCTAGAATCCTACCGCTGTGCAAAAGCGTGACGCAAACAGGACAGACGTGGCTCAACTCGAAGGGTTTCTTTGATGAATGCGCGTGCCTGCCTTGTCTCCGTCGTTGTTTCGTTTTTCCGCGGCTTGTCGTGCTATCGTCCCGAAAGCTTGGTTTCAGGCGCTGACGTCATCAAACCGTCGAAACCTAGCTTCCAGCGATGACTTCTGCCCGACGTTTACTGTAGAAAGCACAGCGCAAAAGACAAGAAAGAGGGTGGACGGGGAAAACGCTTGCACTGTGCCATCTTTTGCGCTTGGCTTTCCAGTCGAGTATGAGTCACAAACAAGCCCAAGCTTTCGCTCTGTCACGTTTAGTTCATGCAGGCGTCAAGGGCAATTCCAGAAGACTTGGTGATCATGTGTCTGAGGCTGCCGCGGTATACGGAGTAGTTGTCCCTAACAGCCATTGCATCGATTGCACTCGTTCAATCACCGTGTTCATAAACCGCTTCGCGGTCCTTCCTTCGATGGCACGACGCGGACACGCCTTAGTTGCCGCAGGCCCAGGAGATCCTTACCATAACACACAGGGAGACAAGGACCTACCACGATCGGCAGTTTGGACGGGGCCCTTCGCGTCTCGTAGTCTGCTCCATCGATCTTGACCGTTCCTCATTCCAGCCAATGCCTTCGTGGATTGCCCGTTGCGCGCACGCGACCGAAAGCATCGATGCAGACCTGTCTTAAACGAGGTCCCAACTTCCCCCTCCCTGTCCGTACACGCCCCGTATCCCCCATGGCCGAGCGGTCTCAAGACTGGGAGGTCGACGTCTATAACGGGAGCGTCATGCTGGCGTCGTTGTTTCGCCGCCTGACGAGGGGGGGTCGGCCCATATAATATGCAGATCGGCGCTGGCGGCGCGTAAGCGCCGGCCGTGCGCGCCACGCTTTCAATGACCATGTCGGGAACAAAAGACAGGCAGCGATGCGATCGCTGGCCGGGCTGTGTTTAGACGGCCGAGTTAACCGGTTCGCCCTAGTGTTAGGAGAAACCGCCTCGCATGCCTGTTACCTGAGCCCCTAAAATGTTTTTTTTTAAGATGGTAGTCTTTCTTGGGCTACTTAAACCCAGAAATTTTGGTCTGTCTGTCTGTCTGTCTGTCTTTTTTTATTATTATTACCAGTCTTCAACACACACTTACAACACAAAGATAACCACACTGCATTTGGTACAACACACACCGCCATTAACATACCAGCCGTGCCTCCGGCTAAGCTTTGTCATTTAATCATCACTTTAGAGAAATTAACGGCCCTAGAAACTCCAACCAGTCTGGTACTGGCTGCTGGACTCTCAGCCTCTCAACGAACTGCGTGACACTCTCCCGCAGAAACTGCCGGGCCGGTCGGGCATCCACGTCGCCATGGAGCCACGCCATGCGCGCCCTCCATATGCTGTGAAGGCCCAGGAGCATTATTAAATCTTAGGGGACTCCTTCCTTATTCTCTGTGGGTAAATACCGTATACCATGCGGGGTAAGTGGGAAGTCTTTGTGTAAAGTTCGCTGCATAACATCCCAAAAGTGAACCGCCATCCAGCAGTGTATCAAAACGTGGTATATGTTATACGGTTGTTTACTAATTGTACAGTCAGTACCCCACGGTGTATCTAACCCCTTTTATTTTAACCATGTTTGCACGTAAGTGTCCCCGAATGAAGCTTGAAAAAAAAAGGACTTCACCCCCGGTTTTACAGCCATACGCTTAACTGTCCGTCTGTGACTCGATTCAGCCACCCGGCCAAAGTAAAATTGATATTGCGCAATAGCCTTATATACTCACAGCCACATGTAAACGTCTAAGCACGGTTTATATGTTCATACTTGTCAACTTTGTTGAACAAGAACAAGACATTACGCAAATATAAGACAGGAAATTAGTACACAAGGGATATTAACAGCGTTCCTTTATTAAAAAATTCATGGATGCGTGGTTTTCCGATAGCAAATGATATTCTACATCTACTGCAAAAAACCGCCGCCTCCTGGCGGCATATGAAAAATCACGCGGCAACAGCAACGAAAAGTTCCACTAGCTAGGTTCCACGTTCTGCCGGGAACGCGCGTGGAGCACGGCAACGCGGCTCTATAAACCTTCTAGTCTGCCGCCTCCATTCACGCGCGTCTCCTCCGTACTGCAGCGCTGGCATCGAGGAACCCGGCCTGTAGCGGTGGAACGCGGTAAATTCAAATCGCCTTGCGCAAACCTTTAGTGTGTTTACCTTGGAATGAGCGCGACGGTACACGAACAACATGAGAGGTGAGCGGGAAAGCAAACGGGGGCATTTCCTTGGCAAATGTCTACAAAGACTATCGTCTTTTGACGACATTTTTAACGAAAGGAGCAGATACGCGGCCATTTTTTTTTTTGAATATGACCCTTCTGGATGTTGCTTCGGAGAAGTGATTGGCGCTTGTCCGTTTGGTCTTCGTGGTACTATAAAAGTGGGTTTGCTGGCCGACTGCGTTCGGGCACTTTTAAGCGCACGCTTTTGGATACATGCAGCACGTCAGACTTGTACACTGTGAAAAGCAGGGAGTAACTAATTACTAGTACTTGCCGACAGGGTGGGAATAATTACATTCGGGACGTCCAGTGCATAACTGTTCAGATAGTTGCTTTTAACGTTGCTTCAATCGGCTGAGACAAGAAATGGGCCGTTCGGGTAATTCAAGAAATACTTGTCTTTACTCAACAGTGGACTCCGCGAAATTCTGCGTCGTTACATGAAATCGTGACAGCATTGTTACACGTAATTGTTACATGGAATTGTCATATCAAGAAGTTGTGTACTTCCGTTGCTTGTTTTCGTATGCGCGTCGATGCTCGTGTTGTTGTTTTTACGATTCTTTTGAAGTGATAATCGACTAGCCATTAACGCGCCCGGATGTCCGCAAAATGCCCCGTTTATTTCCCACTCTTCCTTCGACTCAAGTCTCTCGCTTCGAACGACCTCGAAGAGCTCGGATCACAGGAACACATTCACACTAAAGTCGTTATAAGTGGAGCGCGTTAATCTTTATTTGCCGTTCCGCACGTCCGAAGCGTTATTCGCTCTCCGTCGTGCAGTTAAGCTAGTTTTAGCCAAAAAAAAATATTAAACAAATGGCACAGTCAGGCGTTCGCTTTTCGCTATATGCGCCGCTCTTCGCACCCGAAAGCCTCATCTGCAAGTTAAACGGGTTCGCAGGCGAGGTGGCTCGCCCACTGCTCACCCCGCATCGGTCTTATCTGTCGATTCGCGCTAATAGGCCCTTAAGCAGGCGTAAATGCCCATCAGGGAAGAAGAGGTCATGGCTGATGCGCCGGATCACCTCGGATCGCCATGTACTCTTTCTTTTTTCTTTTTGTCTGTGGGCAAGTCAATGCCACGTGGGGATTGTTTTCATACAGTGCTGATTCTTACACAGACGAACGGAGTTGATATAATCCTCTTGCTTTCTTTCTTCCCGTGTTGTTCGTCTGGAGGTGGACGGGATAGGGGTGTCGATTGGCTGTATTAGAGATGCATTAGCTCGTAACCTCGACCCGTAAACGAACCTTATATTCGCCTCGTATATGCCGGTGAGATGGCGCGCGCGGTTCGGGCCTCATTTTCTCTTACCGTTTGTGCCTGTTTCTGGCTGCTGTCTGTAAGGTTTACCGGCTTTCCACCAGCTCCGGGTGGCGCTGTCACGGCCACAGCGAGTGTCGGTCGACCAATCGAGGTATAAAATGCGCAATCATCAATCAGTGAAGGGTACGGACAACCACCTCGGGGGGCCGCCATTGGACCCGCGTCCGTTCTCGTGTTCCTAGGTAGCGTCATCTACTGATGGGGACACCGCTTATTTTCTTCAAGAACTGCCAAACGAACCCTCTGATCAGACTTTAGTAGTCAAGGTGATCGCGGGTTTTAACGTGAGCGGCCTGGTTCAAACACCAAATGCGGAACTTTTTATGACCTGTTTTTCTTTTCCTGTAAACTGATCTCTAAGGTCAATGCTACCCGTTATTTTCGTAAACGAGGTGGTTTGGTATCCTTTACGTCGGCTTAGGTTCGGGGCGTGAGATATCAAAACGTTCAACGAGCCGTCTGCATCGCACTGGAGCTGCAAGTTTTGCGCGTATCTCAGAACGGAATTGCTTAGGCGGTTACTTTCGTCAGCATTTACCGAACACGTGCGACTGATTCGTCCGGGGCCTTGAGGAAGCCGGTCACGCTTACAAGCGCGCATAAAGTGGAAGACATGACGGAAGCTTTTCAGAAACGTCCTCCGAACAAATTTGAAGGTTTTGGATAAGAGCATCCGGTTTTGCGCCGTCTTATATGTGTATACTGTACTTTACTGTGCCAAGCGCGTCTTTCTGCTTATATGTAGGGGCAAAAAGCAACGAAACCATCTGCAGACCGCATTCGCCGTAGCTTAATAATTCTGCTCGGCAGATTTTCCGGACGAACTTCGTTTCGAAACTTCCGTGAGTTTATCGGAAGGTTGCTAATTTTCGAGCGCAGTATCGAAGGCCCTTCGAGGGCCTTGGGCATCCCTGCGAGCTGCTTCGTATACTCACCGATTCAGCGGTGAGCAATATTACTAACTCTCCACCGCTACTTCGCACCCAGCCAGCTTTCCAATGACCATTAATACGACGCTTCACTGTTGGCCAGTCCGTTTTTTTTTTTTTCTGTTTTTATATGCGTTTACTATTGGCGTCGTCTCTCCGGCGATATTTTTCGTCCTTGACACCTTCTCTCGGTCCTCCGTTACCTTCTAATTTCTCGGGTGAACTCGCTGCGTGTTCTGTTTCCTTTGGCCGCTGGCGGCGCTCTGGGACCTTATGGCTGTGCGGTCATTTCGACGGCACGGGTGCTGGGCAAAAATGTGTCAAGGAATTGGAGTCATTAAATGCCGCCCGCCATGTCGCGTGTAGACGTCGCCTAAGCCCATTATCGTATCCACATCACGGGGCATCCGAGGGCGCGAAAGGAACGTTCCGTTCGAGAATCGTCTGCTCTGGCGCGCGGTCGTCTGCAGCGCTCTTAGAGAATCGTCTGCCGCCGTGTCGTCTGCTGCTTACGCAATCGCCGCCTCGGATGGCACAAAACGTTTCCGATGAACGAAGAACAGGGACGCAATATTATTGACCGCAGTTTCCCGCGGTAATTCTCTATCTGACCGTGCGTGGTTACGTAACGACTTAAAGTTGTGGGAAATTAGAAGATTGAGTGCCGTGGCGTCGCCAGAGCGAGCTGTTTTCGCACCGTCGCCGTATATACACCAACGTTATGAACTATCACGACCTATAGACGATGCGATGCTCGCTTCGTCTTTTTCTGCGCAGAAGGCCACGTTATTGCACTTTCGCCAGTTCTGCGGTTTTGCTTCGACTCCTGTGATTCCCCTTGACCTCTGCCGCACAATTGTTTTGTCGCTTGGCGTGTCTTTTGCTGTCGGCACAATCCCGTATTGACTATTCCTCTAATCGCAGAACTACTACTTTGTGAGACCGGCAACGGGCTTGTTGCCAACATTTCCTGTTTCTACGGTTAATAAACCCATCAATCTCTCCAATACCCGAGGAAGCAAAGGGCTAGTACATGTTGGGGAAAGTAGAACAAGAAAACGCTTTTAAACAGAACGAAGCAACGTTTTAAGCTTTAATGCCTTCACCAGTCAGGTTCGTGCCATTCATTAGAGCTTGTTTACGTTGTGGTTTGTTCACTCACCCCCCCTCCCCTCCCCCTCCCCCCCCCCCTTATCCATATTGTAGTTGGTCTGCAATAAAATCCTCGCTTGGCAGTCAGCGCCGTGGCTCAAGTTATGTTTACTATATAATTACAAATCCTTGTGCAATCGACCACTGTAGTCGGCACCCGGCTCACGTCCTAACGCGTGTTTCCTGTAGCGAGGGTCGGTGCGATAACGATCGACCTGATCAAAAATTGGCTCGTGTTTACACGGCCGGCCTCGGCAACGCGCGTGTGTATATACCGACGCGCCCGCTCGGCGCTACTTGCCGGCTTGTTCGCGCCTTACGCTGTAAACCAAAAAAAATACGCACATGTAAAAAAAAAAAATAGGACGAACTATTATGCGCGTGGATGGAATGTAGATTGAAGGGCAATTTAATTAGAGCGACGGGTAATCGAGGTTCCCGTCCGCGTTACCTTGAAGCCGGTCAATCATGCAAGATGACGCCTTTGTCATCGTTTGGAGGTCAGTGTGCTGATGGGTACAGTGACGTTTTAATACACAAATACAACATCACTTACCGGCAAGAATAGGGCGTTCCTATCCAGAAACTTCGAGGCTCATTAAAATAGTTCAGCTTAAATTGAGGACGACTCAGCGAGCAATGGAACGAAAGATGATAGGTGTAACATTGATGACAAGAACAGAGCGGAATGGGTCAAGGAACAAACGCGTGTTAAAGAGACCCTGCAACACTTTCTTCAACTTTTTTTTTTTTTGAAACCTTAAATGCTTGCAGGACGTAGTCACCAAACACAACCAGAACTTAGGTTAGGGGGTCGCAAAGTACCTCAGCCAAAAATGACTGCTCTATGCCCATCAGATAACTTGGAAACTCGCTCAAAAGACTTCTCCCTCTTTCCCGGTCTTGACGTTCTTCGACCGCCTGATTTACGTCACTAAGGCCATGCAGCGGCTGTTGGCCGGTAGTCCTTCAGTTGCAGCGATGAACGCTTTTAGATAGCAACTTTTAAAAAAGCCGCAAAAACAAAGCATAAATGGAAGGCGTATGTGGTGCGACTAGCAAATCACGCAGTTCTTCTCTGTGCTGGCGATAACTGCTGCTTACGCAGTGGTTCCAGACGCGAAGGAAAGAGTGAAAGCGCTTATCGAAAGTGTTGCAGGGTCCCTTTAAAGACATATTAGTAGAAATTAAGAAGAAGAAATGGGCGTGGGCGGGGCATGTAATGCAAAGCAAGATAACCATTGGTCATTAAGGGTAACAGAGTGGATCCCTAGAGAAGGCACGCGCGGCAGGGGCCGACAGAAAGTTAGGTGGGCAGGTGAGATCTAGAAGTTTGCGGGGATAAATTGGTCGCAGTTAGCACAGGACCGGGATAATTGGAGATCAATGGGAGAGGCATTTTGCCCCGCAGTGGACGTAGACAGGAGGGTGGTGGTGGTGGTGGTGGTGGTGGTGATCTAAGGCTACAGCATGACGGAGATAATTGTGGTGGGCGTTCGTTGCACGCGCCCGGCCTCGGTTATCGAAGAATATGACGTAAACCAATTAGTTATAGCGAATTCACTTTAGATTTTTTTGTGTGTCGAATTCACTGCGGTGGGTCATCATCCCCGGTTTCAGCGAAGTACCGTTTATAACGAAATCAGTTTCCTTCGGATTCAACTTCAGGCCGCCGCTGAGCCGTTTGTTTACTCGACTGAAGGGCGCGTGAATGCGCGTAGACGCGGCAGAGACGCGTCCGACACGGATGCGTGCGAATCCCTGGCGTGCATGCATTATGCACGCGCGCACGCGTTGTTGTGAGCAGACGCCCTCGCGCTCGGCACGTTCCGCCGGAATAACGACGATGAACAAACACGCACGCGCACAAAAAGACAAAGGAAAGCAGGAAAGGAAAGTTTTATTCCCCTCCGTTCGCTCGCGGCGAGTTCGTGCGCTGTGTGCCAATGGTGGCGACGGCCGTCTTCGCACTACACCGACTTTTCACCTGCGCCTGCCTGGTTGTGGATGCAACACGGACTGACATCCGCCTTTCTTGTCCCTGCCAAGCGATCGGATAGACGCGTCAAATCAAGGCCCCCGCGCGCTGACATCGCTTCAGTTTGGCCACTCGCATCAGCGAGTGATGACCCTGCAGGTAGTCCACTCTATAATAAGGCTTTCTCCTGTCTGGTTGGGGTTCGGAAGGTGTTGGGAGGTGGCGCAGGGATCGGTGCGTTGGTGAGTCGCCGGAATTGCGAGTTAAATACGCGAAGGTGACGGTGAAGGGTAGAGGACGATGTGCGGATGGGGAGGGAGCGGTGAGGAAAAAAAAATCCCGGGCCATCTCTACTAACGTGAAACCCATGGGGAGGGGCGAAGCATGCAGTGTATAAGTGTATTCTTGGCGCTTTGGCGTTTTCGCCAACGCAGATGATACCGTTGGGGGATATAACTGAACAGCTTTGCCGTAAAAGTCTCTTTGAAGCACGATGATCTCTACCGCGAGGCGTAAACGAGTGTCCCGGTGTTTTCTAGTACGTGTTACGTTCTAGCGCAAGGTGTAAACGAGTTTCCGGGTGTTTTAGTACCGCGGCTACACGGCACAACGATTACGACGACGACAGGAGACGCCAACAGCCCCAGCCCCTAATTCGCGCTATGACCACGTGCACTCTGCCCGAGTCACGGTTCCATGCTTAAGCGCGGCTCGCAGAGTTCGATATCACCTTCGTGCCCCGTGATATATATTATAAATTAGTCGAATGGTTTCGGAAGTGGAACTCCCTGAAGAAGGAAGTTCCACTTCCGAAACCGTTGGACTAATTTATAATAAAGAAGTTAACCGCGAAGTTGTTCTTATCTGTTACCTTATATATATAAGGTAACAGATAAGAACAGATAAGGTAATATATATATGCAATATCGTTTCTTTTATGGCACTGCCGTTGTTTCTTCCATCGTGCCTTATTCGTCGCAATGTTTTTGGGAAGATTGTATATACTAATTTACACGTAGCCTCCTTCCCTCGTTGATTCTGGATTCTGGAGACTCACGTGTGTTCGTGCCGAATGCTACCTTTCCCCCAAGCGCCTTCGCAACTACCTGTATAAAAATGTCCTACGGTGCGGGGCATATCCTGCGGTGCTCCGAGATGTCTGCCGTGCACCCACAAGAGCTCAATCTGCGGATCCGCCCCTGCTGAGTATGCCCGAATGGGGTCATTCAGACCCTCGTATTGTCGGAACGTGCCCGCTAAAAACATCGATAAACCGCGTCATTCATCGTTTGTCTATGCAGCTGGAGTCTCGGTTCTTCTGTAATGGACGGCAGAATAGCAAACGCCCCGTTCACCACGCGTTTTCACGCTGTCTCAAGCTACCTGAAGCTTCTAAATAAATGCACATTCAGTGTTCAAACTAGCACACCTTTTTAATAGTGCGTGATTGGTACCTTCCGAGTCGATAAAGAAGAATTGAAAAATAGAAAAAAAAAAAAAAAGTCGTGACATGATTCGCTAGCAATGCATTCGTGTGTAGTACTGCAGGCGACCTTACGGGGACGCGGTGTGCATAGCACTGAGTTCTTGATTATCTGACCCTGGTAAAATGTCTTCCCCGCGACGCATTTGTGTATATAGTAGCGAAGTTTTCTTTAAAGGGGTTCGTTGTATAGCAGGGCGGCCATGGAGGGAATATTAGCGCATCAGTTGACAATTCTCAGAATTTCTGCGACATGTTTATAGCCAATTTTCCCAGTCTCACTGGTGGTGCAGAACGCGAAAACTAACTGCAGGAAAGCCAACTGTACACGACGAGTTTCACAAAATCGTGATGGTGATAAGCAAAGGCACATCACGCGCCTCGCGTCTATGCGATTACGCCATTTTTTTTTCTGTACTGCATGGAAAACTGCACTTATTACAGCCTACAAAAGCTAACAGTCATCCAAGAAGGATGCACATCACTGTAGCTATTTGTTATATGCCTGTTGAAAAAAAAAAAGTTTTTCGGTGCTCGAGTTGAAGGGGCAGCTACCAAAAAAAAAAAAAAGAGCTCGTTCTTTTGAATTTAAACGAAGTTGTGTTTTGTATTCATGGCACCGTTAAACTCACGCCGACTACGTAGCGGTAGAATAAACAACTCGTCTTCTGCCCACGGCGCATCGTGACTTATCGTCTGCGAGCCGTACGCGCACGTCTTCTGCAGACGACGTCGTCAGCGCTCGTTTTTATAGCAGCGTGGTAGACCTTGAGACGGGCCGAGGCGTAGCCGACGGCTTCTCGCGTATGAGGGGCTTCCGCTGCTGCCGTTGCTGGCTGCGCACTTTTCGACACCCTTGGTTGCCTCACGCTTTTCACCTTTCGTGCTCTGACGTCACGCTTTCGCCGTTTAACCCTTGCGCGCTCTGTCGTAAGCGCGCCGCGATTCGTGAGGCGGGCAGTAGAAGCGCTGCGTACGGAGAAACTCTGTTTTCAGACGACGGGGGTTAACGACTTGTGATTAGCTAGGAGCTCTTATACAGGAACAAGCTACTCTGTCGTAAGCCTAATGTGCGTTGCAACGGTGCTTTGCTCCGAACCTTTTTAAACGCGGTGTCACGAATGTTTGGATGTTTGCAGGGTTCGGCGGCCAAAGGTTATATCGAGGCTACGGCCAAATTTGCATGTAGGTGAGGCAAAGTTACGTACATTTGTTACTGCTACATGGACGCCGAAGCTGCAGGCTTCAGTGCTTTTGAAGCGGATGGCCACACGGTCACGACCCTCGTCCAAGTGCATGAGCACGGTTTTCTATCAGAGTTTTATGGGCTGTAAGGGGGTCCAGGAGACTCAATCATTGTTCATTATGGCTCGTCTGGTTGCCACAACCAATTGCAGTTTTTTTTTATATATAAAAAGGAAGCAGTTACGCAGATAGATGGGCTGGGTCACATGCTATAAAAAGCCAAGTCCGGGACAGCGTACCAACGCAATGCAAGTACCCACGCTGGAAGATTGACCAAAACGGAGTAGATCTGCGTTATACGTGTCAGGATTTCCGGCACGCTTGCCCGCTCACTTCCTTGCACGCTGGCGTGGAGACGCAAGGTTCAGTTTCGGATTTAGTGCACTCGACGACAATCCCAGAGCAAGGTCAACCGCTTCCTTTCCAACCCAAACGTAAATCTCGTGTGATAAACTGGTTGTATGCACGGCATCCAAGAACACGCGTCGAATGTCCTCAGTAGGTAGCCGAAGTTAATACGTAAGCCTTCTATACTACTAAACAACGCGGCGAATGTCCAGTTTGTAGCTTCGACACATTGGGCGCCGAATTTGCGTTTGAGTGCACGTCACGTCACATGGCGGTGGTGACGTCGTTGACAGAAGAGGTATCTGTTTTGGACGACCAGAACGGCTCCAGAGCAGCCCGGTTTGTGTGTGTGTGTGTGTGTGTGTGTGTGTGTGTGTGTGTGTGTGTGTGTGTGTGTGTGTGTTGTGTGCGTGTGTGTGTGTGTGTGTGTGTGTGTGTGTGTCCGTAGAAGCTTTTTAAGGCGAAAGCATTGTATGTGTTTCATCAAACGCGAAAAGGGACAGTCGGTGTCACCCGGTTACAACTTAAGAACGGCACCTCGCACCTCATCACCGCAACCGGCTGTTCCTCCGCTCGGCGCAAAGAGTGCGTTACTGCGAATGTTTTTGGAAGCACAAAATAAAAGAACCCCCCAAAACAAAACAAGTAAACTTAATGTTCTTGGGATTTTAAAATTTCAATGTGAGATACATTACCACAACTACCGTGTATCAAAACGTAAAAATATTATAAAAAAATGCCATTCCCAGTCAAAACCCGGTGCAAAAATGACAAAACAAAACATTATTAAGAAAAAAATAACAAAGTTCAGTTTACTTTTTATGGCTTACGTGTTGTATTTTACACACGCATGCATTATTCACTAGCTTTTAAATTACGATGTGTTAGCGTATAGTGGCCTCTTTGCTTCACGCATTGTATTTTTGTCCCCACATTTTACACCATCTCATTCTCCAACATGGACGCCTCGTACGAGGTCGATTTTTTGGCGGAGCATGACTTCGACTCCAGATTCTTCGTCGCGTTTGCGGTCTGGGGCGAGTTCACCGCCCCCTCAGAGCCCATCAACGCCGAAGCATCTGTACAGGAAGAACTGCAGCGGCATTGTTCTTTGTAGCCACGTTCAGCAGACAGTTTTGAACGTCTACATGAAGCTGCGAGGGGAGCACCAGCACGTTGGCGTGAAAGAGACTTGCCGCAAGACAAGTGAGTACACCGGTGTCAGTTTTCGGAAGGTTTTGGACATCAAATCCAAAGCGAAGGCGACGGACGGGAAGCTGACACCTTCGCGGAAAAAGCCCGGAAGCGAGAACCGCAAACGCCGCACTGCGATGTATGACAGCTTCACTTTGTGCGCGCTGAGAAACATTGTGCACGACCTCTTCCGGCGCAACGAGCCTCCTACTGCACAGAAGATTGCGGAAGAATTTCGGAGGAGTGAGCATCTTCCCAGCCTTCGAACGTGGACCATCCGCTGCCTCCTGAATGACATCGGCTTCGTCTTCGAGAAACGCGAACGAAACTCGATGATGATCGAGCGTCAGGACGTGCTGATTTGGCGGCAGCGGTACCTTCGTCAGGTCGCTGAGTACAGGTAGCAGCACCGCAAGGTGTTCTACACAGACGAAACTTGGGTAAACGCTGGCCACACCGTGACGAAGGCTTGGAGGGACGATACAGTGAAAACGTCTGAGGACGCTTTCCTGCGTGGTTTGACGACTGGGCTCAAACAGCCATCCGGAAGAGGAGCGCGGCTGATAGTCACCCACATCGGCAACGAGGACGGCTTTGTTGACGGCTGTCTGTCCGTCTTCAAAGGAACGAAGTCGGGAGACTATTACGAGGAAATGGACGGCGAGCATTTCGAGGCTTGGTTTGACTCTGTTCTCCCTAAGCTGCCCCAGGGTAGTGTTGTCGTCATGGACAACGCGTCCTACCATTCCAGGCGGCTGGAGACTGTCCCGACCATGTCCTCACGCAAGCCTGACATACTAGCCTGGCTGACATCAAAAGGTATCCCGTGTGATGCAACGATGACAAAGAAGCAGCTTCTTGAACTGGTGGCGCCAGTGAAAGACCAGTTTGTGAAGTTCAGGGTTGATGTCGCGGCAGAAAAGGCTGGGTGCGTCGTTCTGAGGTTGCCACCATACCACTGCGAGTTTAACCCCATCGAGCTGATCTGGGCGCAGATGAAAGGTGAAGTTGCTAGGCTGAACACTGACTTCAAGATTGACAGTGTGCGGAAGCTCCTCATCACAGCAGCTGAGAATGTTTCTCCAAGCAACTGGGCCAAGGCTGTTGAGCACGTCATTGGCATTGAGGACAAGTGCCGAGAGGCGCGTGGGTTCAGTGACCATGTGGAGCCAATCATCATCAGCCTTGGGGAGGAGGAAGACGACGACAGCTGTGGGAGTGCAGATGACGACCTCTCCGGCATCGAGCAAATGGAGTGAGGCTTACCATGCTGCAGTCTTCAGCTCCGAAGCTCCAAACGGCTCTTTTAAGAGCCCACCAAATGTTGAATAGCGGTCTGGCCTACAGCGAGCTTGCCACCTGTGTATCCTCCCACTATGTTTGCTTTATGCAGCAGAATTCAACTTCTTTTCTGGAACAATACCAAGGTTGTTTACATGGCTGGTCAACAATGTAGGGCTGAGGAACATGAAACATAAAACTAAGGGGGATGGTGACACAATCTTGCATTATTGAAAAGACAATCTTGTATTATTGAGGCAACGCTCTGTAACTTTATGCTCGGCTGCCTTCGCCTACCTATCTTTGTGGCCTCACGCTCAAATCTTTCCTTAAAATATTTTCATGCGGCCACGTCTGCAGTGTTGGTTTCAAGGTTTCCAGTGGTCTTGTTTACCTTTTCAACGAGTTGGGGTTTGTGAACAGCGTCAGGATTCGTTATCCGGCGATTGCTGGTCTTTCTTTCCACACGAGCCAAACTGATTAATATGGAGAAAGACACTAGTCCATGGTCAGAAAAGACGTGTGACACCGCATCTAGCCGCCCACTGCAAGAAGTCCCTGGTAACGCAGAAGCGATCCAGGTGAGCTTGAGACGTGCCATGCCGCCATGTGTTGCGGGGCGGCACCCCACTGACGTCCCGGGTCCGCATGGATCCTATCACTGTCCCACAAAACGAACATTAGTGTACAAGCTGAGAGTGTCTGGCTCTGCTCTCCCTTGTCACTGACACTTTATGCAGTTAATATCCCCTCACAAAGAAGAAATAAATTTCCCGTTACATTATGTGGTACTGTTTGTGGGGAAGCAAACAGGTCAGTACGAGCTTGCGCCTTGTCGGGGGAATGCACGCAAAGAAAACAGAAAAACTTCCCGCTCATTTTTACATCGACCAGGGAGAAACCACCATCTGCCCAAGCTTGCAGTCAACAATTTTAAGGAAGTCTCTTTTTTTATAAGAATGGCTGTTCTGCCTGCACGACTACATTTAGCAGGCTAATTTACTGTCGAACCAACAAATTTGTTGACGTTGCTACCATGTGTGCCCTACCTTTCCACAATACGCTCTTCGGCCCTTGGAACGAATGCCAACATATTGCGACAATGCACAAGATAAGCTGAATACCACCAGGGCAAGGCTGTCAGATTAAGTTATCGGACTGCCTGAAACTTTCAGCGACAAACTTCAACGAGAGGACTGTGCCTCGCGGCAGTACAAAAATTTTTTTTAAATGGCTGCTACGATAAGTGGCTGCTGTACAAAATGTGCTCATGTCGTTTTGTTCTCTTTGCATCTAATTTGTGGCGTTGTGCCTGATGAATAGGAACCTTCTGCGCATAAGCTTGAAATTGTCTTGCAGCATTATGTGACCTGCAACCATATTTCTCGTTGTTTGCTGATTTTATTTCATTTGAAACTGCTGGCAATGAAGAGTTGCCAAGGTACTGAGGCAAAAAACGACTTGTATAACAATCTCACTAAGCCCCTTTGCACCGGAAGCATTTGGAAGTCCGGTATAAGGGAAATCACTGCAGTGTTCTAAGTGGCATCATATGCTACTTATGTGCTTGAATGGACTTCTCATGGCAATGCCACGTATGGGATGTTGTGTTTTCACTGAGGATGTGTACTTTTAACTCTGACTACAGGTGTGCTTTTATGTGATTTCAAGTCAAAGCTTGCAGTGTAATTCAATGTATGTAATATGTAATTAAAAAATTACAATTTACGGTGCAGTTGCAATTTTTCAACACATCCCTGGCTTGGTGTCGTGTTGAATGGTATCAAAAAAGCAGCCGTTGCTATTTTTGTGCGTGTAGAGTACACTGCTTATAACGAAAGCATGTATAATAATCTCAGGCTCATTGTAAGACACGATAAAATGTGACTCATATTACGGGCATGGGGAGGTCATTGAATGCAACTTTGTTTTAATGTGATAAAGAGGACCGAGTTTCAAGTTTCAACATCTGGACTGTAAAGCATACTTCAGAGAGAAATGTCAGATATCGAGGTTCTTAGCAGTGCGTTATTGTGATAATGTGGAGGAAACATTGAACAAAACTGTGTACGGGCACTGTTAATGTATTCATACACCTGTGGTAGTGCCCTAGTGGTAAATCCAGATGGAAGGCCTGCAGGGAATCACCTGTCGCACTCTGCATTCTGTTGTTCAGTGAAGCTCCATGTCAAAACCACACAACACGTTTTAGCCCAATTTCGTTTGGGGGGGCGGGGAGGAGGAGGAAGCGCCTGCTAAGGTTTCTGGGTTCTAACCTTTTCATATTTGTAAATTGGTACCTCAAGCTCGTGTCCATGATACCTCAAGCTCGTACGCATGAGTATGCCTGCCAGTGAGACTGTCTGCATCATGCCCTTGTTTTGGCACTTGAATTTGCGTAGAAGACACTACAACTTTTCATTCATAAACATTTCAGCGCAAAAGGGAATAAAAACAAATGCTGTTTATAAGTGGCGGCTCTCTAGCCAAATTATAAGTGTGAATAATTCACTCCCACATATAATTAAGAGAAAAGCAAACTTTTTTGCTATTTGGCCTGCGATTTCTTCGAGCTTGCCCCAGCAGATGTAAATTCAAGCAAATGGGCATAAAAGGGTGAGCTGTAACTATGACGCCAAAAAATTTTCCCTGTACAGGCATTTTCCCCAGTTTCGTAAAATGATACTCCAAATGCCGTGTGTTAGGGCGTATAAAAATCTGAAAGAAGTGATCGAAATAGCCTGTTATAACCTACATTGGCGTTGTCAAAATCGCAATTACCATGGCAGCTGCGAAAGAGCATTTTTCAGGAATGGAGAATTTACCATCCATTTCGAGACTCGATCAGAATCGCAAAAGCCCTTTTTCCCAAAAATGTGCAGCACCGTGAAGCACGGTTTTTACGCGCAGACACTTTATGGTCGCTTCCTGTAAACCGCAGGCTTTCTTGTCAAGACTGCGTAAAAAAATGCGTAACAGTGCTATATTAAGGACAGTCGTAGAAATGACGGCAGTGCTTAGACAATGTACATGTAAGGAGCAATAACCAGGAAGAGACAGTAATAAACTCACGCGTAATAATGAAGCAGAAGCGAAGCTATTTTTCACGCGTGATCTGAAAGGAGCAATTCTGTTATTTTTTTTTCTTTTTACAAACAACGCGCTACCTATGTGCACCTCCGATTGGCGTGGCTTTTGTGCACACATTACTAAACACAAGAGTGTTTGATGCAATTGTTATTAACCATCAGCATAATCTAAAAATCTGAAATCGTTCTCCGCGTCGTCGTCAAACACGCATAATGTTGCGTACCTCGCGAAATAAATGCTTCAGCACATCGAGTACTTCACGTACGCATAACTGCATCGATCTTTGTAACATAGTGAGTCATATAAATTAATGACGCACTCGCTCTTTTACGTCCTATATTAAAACTTATTTGTTCATTCGTATGTCATAATCACGAAATCTCGCGCCGTTCACGAATAGGTGGGGTGAGGTGTGGACAATCGATCAGTTCTGAAATGAGAGACGCAAGATAAACAACCGACAGCAATCACCGCCAGCGCACGCACACATTAACCACACCGGACACGAGTCGTTTCCATGACTTTTAGGACTCGGTGAGAAAAGCAGATATGTCACGAATTTAGCGCGATCCTCTTTCAAAACGCGCGCGGCACTGACGTCACGGGTCCGGCGCTTCGGCGGAGTGAAACACTACATGAGGTGGTGCCGTTCTTAAGTTGTAACCGGGTGTAGTGGCACCAAAAGTCACGTGACCTCAGCGGCGGGAACGGCGCGGTGGTGCTCTGACTCCGTTGCTTGGCTTTCGTATTCCTTCGCGTAAGCCGTTTCAACTGTCTCTGCCGAGTGTATCTGTCGCTAGAGTATTCATGTACCGTTTCGGACTGAAGAGACCAAAGGACAGTCCATTCGGGAACGGTTCGTTCGGTCACGTAACGTCGGGGCAATTTCAAACGCTCGAGTCCATCG
>NW_027526407.1:47704285-47736640 GCF_048455015.1 Haemaphysalis longicornis
GGCGCCGGATAGTATTTTCTTTTATATAGTGTAGGGGGAGGGGTGCGGACAACGACGGTGCGGACTACGACTACGGACGTCAACGCGGGGTGACATCGTGAGTTACTGAAATGCTCTGCATTTAAAAGAAAAGAATTCTGGCTACTCCGCTGCATGGAACGTTATTTGTGCTCGGGCACTATCCTGGTACATTTTCCGAGAAACAGAGACAGAGGCTTTATTTCTGGTAAGATTAAGACCTATTCGCTCTCTTCCACAAGCAGAACCATGACCATCATCAAATAAGGTGGAAACCTGAGCCCTCTCCATTTCCCCCCTACTTCATTCCGCCGCCGATCGACCAGGAAACGTCCGGCTGAGGTCCCACCATCCCGACACAAGCTGCATACGTGACTGCCCGTATAATTAGTGGCGACTCACTGCGACCCAAGCCGACGACTCTCTTGGTATAGCGTTTCAAATAACGACATCAGGATGTATTTCGCGCCTGCTCGTTGAGTTCTGGGCCACCCAGCGACGTCGATACGATCCTAACGTTCCCGGAAAATTCAAGGAGCAGGCGCCGCCTCAGCGACATCGATACGAGCCATATTTGGCGCGCCAAAAAGGCCATCTTTCGCGCGTTCAGCAACAGGTGCTGCCGTGTTTGACATCCCTGCTCCCCCAGCCTTGCTTTTCTCGTACGGCCCCATCACGTTGTCGTGTCGGGGCTAATTGCTCCGGGCAGGGCGGCTAATTGCCGCGTCGTTTTTCTTGCAGCAACGGCGGGGCCGGGCTAGAATCGGCGCGGATTAATTATTGCCGCGGATCCTGGCGTTCAAGGATGGAAGGAAATTGTTCCCGTTGTGAGCACGCCTGGTCCACTTTCTCCGCCGGAATGTATGGGTACGGGTTCAGTGAACTTTAAACACGAGAAGGGCGTCATACGAGGCCGAAGGAAAAGTACGAGAGGTAGAGAGAGAGAGAGTAAGAATGACGCTAAGACCGGCCACTCCTTGAAAAAAAGGTCGCGTCCATGTAGGAATGACTCGTAGGCACAGCGTGTAAAAGCAGAAAGAATAGAGAGTTATAGCTTATAAGCTTTTTGTGCCTGCCCTAAGCAGCGCTATACTCGGTTACAACTCCAGAACGGCACCACCTCATGTAGTGTATCACTCCGCCAAAGCGCCGGACCCGTGACGTCAGTGCGCGCGCGTTTTGAAAGGGGTTTGCTATGAATGCGTGATATCGTCTGCCTTGTCTCACGCAGTTTGTTTGTCGTCACTGGAGTCGTTTATAAGCATAGCAAGTCCAAAAAATCACGGGAACGGCTGCCGCCATGTTCAAAATATTCCCAGTAACGCCCTACTTTCGCCGCGCGGAGAAACATCCGGCTACGGTGATAAGGCACAGCGGCAACTTCCGGTGCCGTTCTTAAGTTGTTACCGAGTATAGTATTAAACCAAGAATGTAAAACATGGGTATATTAGTCCTTTTTGGTAAGATGACATGTCATCACCCCGCTACAAAGGGGAAACCAATAGCGATCATCATCATCAGCAGAGTGGAGAACCGGTCCCGGTACGGTGCGCGGTAGGCGACCGGCGCCACTGCGCGTGCGCAGAGTAGGCAAAATTGGTTGTGCACATGCGCAGGCGTACTGGGTACCGTATACCGGGACCGTTTCTTTGCTCTTCTATACACCAGTTTCTGTTCTGGCCTCGTTGCCAGCGCGTCAGGGGGTGCCTGCAGCGCCGCCATGTTTGTCTGTTTGTTTCCTCCGCTGGTGTGTGCGGCGAGCTCTTCATGGAGTGTGTTCGTTGTGCAAACGCAGCACCTCGGAGTTGATATTGCCTTTTGCGCGTGTGAATGACCCGTTTATTGTGATGGCAACTAGCTCCCGGTCAAGCTTTATGTATGGGTAAAGGACACCCTGCAACGAAGAAGCTTACAAAAAGGTAGTAACGGGTTGTATTTACTAAGTCCTTACGAGCTTTGCTACGCCACACAACGGTACGTAGGTCCTGCACTAAGTATGGACCCTAAATGCTACCCTTACTGGTCTAGGCCGTGCACTTAGTAAATGCTGCTTGTTTGATACTAACATTCATTGATAGTGACAAAATCATAAGAGTTATTGAGCATAGCTACAGCACTTTTCCCAGTCAACCTCTCGATTAGAGTTTTTTTGCAAATCCACATGCTCCCACATGCAAATCCACATGCTCCCACTCAACCACCCGATTAAAGAGTTGTTTTGCAAATCCACAGGCTGGTTTGTATATATGCTCACATTAAATTCTACTTTCCGCTTGTTACATATTTAAAGCGACGGGCACAAGAAGAGGACGACGAACATGGCATGAAGTGCGGGTATGGGGGGAATGAGGTGGCGCGTGCCATCATCATTAGGTTTTTGGAATGATGCTGGCCGCTGGCACAATAAAGTGGTCCTCCCTCTACGTCGCCCGCTGCTTGGTTTTCAACACCGCTAAAATATTTGATTTGGTGACAAGCCCACCGACTTTATCAAGAGGACTTTCCGCTGCTAGGTATAAAACCAAGAACAACAGATGTATTTCTATAACTTATAACTTAGTTACCTTATAAGGTAACTAGCCTTAGTTACCTTATAAAGGTACCTAACCTTACCTCTGATAGAGTCGGTGGGCTTGTCACAAAATCAAATATATTAGCGGAAAGTTCCTTATAAGGTAACTAAGTTATACTCGATCTCCCCGTGCATCCCGTTGGTTTTCTTGCACAATTTATTGTGCAAGAAAACGTCGCCCAGTGCAAGAACCAACGTAGCCCAGTCGAAAAATACAACAGAAAATTCTACAGTAGGGTCTCGTAAGGGAATGGGACATTCTGTAGTTTTACAACAAATGTCTGTCGTGCGACAGACATTTTGCAGTTCTACTACAGAGATTCCTGTCACACAAGAGGCAATCCTTTAATCCCAACAGGGACCCCTGTTCTACGACAGATGTTCCTGTTGTACAACAGAAATTTCTGTTGTGCAACTGAATTTTTTGTTTTTTAATAGGGTCGCTAAACGGAGGGGGTGCATGATTTCTTTTTTTTTTCGGTCAATGCCACCCTTCCATTCCCATCCAAGTTATAATCCCGCTACTGTATTCGCCAAGCCTTATAAAATGGTCGAAGGTGCCGGCACATGTCTTCAGTAATTGTGACCTTAGAGAAAGGCTCGCGGACCTCCCACTATTGTTTTCCTCGTGGCAGCCACGAAGGCAACGGCAATGAACGCATCCGCCGCCACCACCGAGATCTCTGAGGCCCTCACCAAGGTCCAATTTCTAGCCGCCTCTGAGCCCATTAACTCCGTGGGGGGAGAGAAGTCCCGAGTGACGCTGGCGTTCGTCCTAGCGTTCGTTCCCCACCCACTGGCACTAACGATTAATTCCTCCTCTTTGTCTTTGCCGTATTTCTCCCCCAGGGCTGTAATAGCGCAGTTTCACGAGAGCGCGTGGGTGCCGGGACGGGGGGCATCGGTTCACGTGGTTTATAAAACGATCCCTCCTCCCATCTCGTCGCTTCAAGGCTATCCGTGGTCGGGCCCCTGGCAGTTTTTGGCCGGTTCGTTTGTGTCGACGACAGCATACCGCACGCCAAGAATCGGCGCATAGGCACGGCTGACGTGGGTTGCCACCCAAATGGGCCTCGACTATGAGGGGCATCGTACGAGGATGCTGTCGAACTGCGCACGCGTTGCCAGCTCTTGTCGTGTGGCGATTACCGTACGCCACAACCCGCGCAGTGTCGGGAAGACGAGCGTGGGATAGCACCCAAACGGGCCTCTTCTATGGGGCGCCCCGCGGCGTATCGAGGAGGTGCTGTCAAACCGTGCACGCGCGTTTCCCGGTGTGTTGTCACGTTACAGTTCATTTATTTGTTCCTCTTCTAAGCTGTAGATGCTTCCACGCAAGCCGTGTCCTACGACTTCGCAAATCGAAGTCGCGATAACACAGGACGCCCACGGGTGTTTTTGGCGGGTTAGATGATCAGTGTCAAGTTGAGCATTCGGAAGAGCTTGGGGAGTAATGCGACGAAGTATTAAAAAAGTATAAACGCGACCGTCTGGCCGCTCAAAATAAGGAAGTGTGCGCCGCAGATGTGCTATCGCGTTTTTTTTTAACACGAAAGTGTTTTATTTCGGGATTCACGAAGATCTCGCTGACGTCATATCCGTCAAGGAAGTGACGCCAGTACAACGAAGCAATCGGCCTGTAAAGGGTGCACCTCTGCACACAAGGCCTTCTTGAGGGGAAGCAGTCTTTAGTACTAAGGAGTACGTTATTATACCTCGGGTTGTTCGTTTTCGGGTTTTATATTTTAACACGAAAGTGTTTGATGCCGGGATACACCCAGATTTCGCTGACGTCATATCCGTCATGGAAATGACGCCAGTAGCCCTCTGCCGAAGCGACCCGCCAGCAGGACGTCGCTCTCCGAGCACACTCACAAGACAGCCGCCGACCCGCAAATCATGCTCAGCTGCAGATTTCGCTGCACGTTTCACTTTCGTGTTTTTCCGATTCCTTTGACAGAGGAATCAACCACAGTTTTTGCATATAGTTGGTTGCGAAGCAAGCAGAGACGTTGTAATGTGTTGTTTAATTAGGCACCGTTACCAGCTAGCCAAGGTACCTAGCGAAAATGTCATAACCACGTGCAATGCTCCCCCCCTCCCCCCTCCAACTTCCTTAGACAGAAAAAAGAAGCAAAATTTGGGTACAAAAGACCAGAACATTTTTCCGGAACAACAAAAGCACCTGTTTTCAGGATAGGCAAGACGCGGCTATCAGTCCACGCACAATGATATACACACAATCGTTTTCCGCTGAGCCATGTCCTCCGGTTCGACCGGCTGCACTATGAGCGCTCTTTTTTTTTCCCGTGCGAACAACCAATTCGTGAGCGCGCTGTGCTAGCGAACCGAAACACGCGGTGTGGACTGGAGGACGCTGTCGAATCTCGCGCGCCACCGCACTTGAGCGAACACGTTGTTCGTCTCCCTTTCCGATACGCGGAAAAGAACCGCCAGGATGCGGCGGTCGGTGAAATATAGTCGACGGGGCGTGTAAAGCGCCGAACACAATACAAAAACAAAACAAATGGCCGAGAATACGTCCTGAATACCGCTAAGCCAGCCGTGGTACGTGTTTCAGCTCGAAGGCTTCGCGTGGGGGGGGTGCACGGTGTCTCTACCTGACTTCTTTTTTGTGTGTGATATGGTTTTACGCGAGAAGAATGCGATGAGCGTTCACGCTTCTTCGTGAGCTAAACAAGGGTTGAGACGCAATGAGACCGTTTTCAAGTTCTTAGCTGTGGTGGCAGCCGTTTAATGTGTGGACTCCGCCGCGGTGGCTCAATGGCTAGGGCGTTGCGCTGCTGAGCACGAGGTCGCGGGTTCGATTCCCGGCCGCGGCGGCCGTCTTTCTGATGGAGGCATAAAGCAAGAACGCCCGTGTGTGTATACGAGATTTCGGCGCACGTTAAAGGTCCCCTGGTGGTCAAAATTAATTCAGAGCCCTCCACTACGACGCACCACAGTGTCCTCTACGGTGGTATAGGTGGCGCAGCCGACAGTGTCATCATCGAACTGCGCATGCGCAACACAGTCTGGAACGTTTATTTTATTTATTTCACTTTATTTCATGTTCAAGTACACGAGGGGGTTGGAGAAAAAGCTCCAATTCTAATTTTATCCGTGTTAGAGTCGAATCCAAGTTCTAAATAATGAAAATGTCTACGCGCAACGGTGAAAAAGCTTGAACTTGTACGCCGCTCACGTTTTGACAGAAGTGCGTAGAGAAGGACGCGAGTTGTAGAGGTAGCCTTCAATGGCTGAGTCATTAGTCACATTGATTTTGACTGCGCTGGTGGCTTCATGTTGGTAGAACGAAGGGAAAAGGGAATTATTCGAATCTGAAATATGTATCTTGATAACCAAAATTAGGTTGAAAGGAAGATTGACTGGAATAATTGATAAAGTACACTGTCCAAGGTTAATTATCTGAGGTAAAAAAACGCAGTGACCTGTACGGGGACTCAGCAAGGATTAAAAAGAAAAAAAAAACCGGTGGCATCGATATCTTGGAAATATTTGCTGTGCACACTGACGTCGCCTGGGTGAATTTAAAAGGGCAGCAGCATTATCGCGTGAATGTTTGCTATACACACGGCCGTCGCTGGGGGGAAACTAAATGTGTGGCAGTGTAAAGCTCCGTGCGAACACGACAGAACATACCGGTAAGTCCTTTTTTAGGTCTTGCGTGCGGGGGAGTCAAAAGCCATCCTTCACAGAGCGCCTTCGCGACCCGAGCTGCCTGACCTCTGGTATGTCTTGCTGGCTTCGGAATGCCGGCAGGGGTCGTAGCCGGTTTCGAGATAAAGTCGCTTTGAGTACTTCCTTTTGTTTTATCGACCTCAATTTTTGCCTCTTTTCGGTTTCTGTTTTCTTCTTTTTTTCTTTTCTTTTTTTGAGATGTTCACGATGTCAGAGGTGACCGTTGACTACACAGGAGGAAAGCTGTTCCGGGTTTTTTATGAGGGTGATTTAAAATTAGCTTCGTATGGCGAATCCTTGTCGGAATGTCGGCGTTGTTCAGTGTGTTCTGTATACGTCTTTTCCACGGCGAAGCTATTGCACATAAATTCACAGTTAAAGTGCGCTACGTGCTGTGTTCTGGGTCGTGTTATATTTGCTTTTCGGTGGTGAAGCTTGATACGGCCCTCGTACCATATTCGTCATTCGGTGGACACATTTTGTGTGCGAAGGAAGTCTAAATGGGTACATTTTAACCCGAGCTTGGTCAGCGAGGCATTTCAATTAAAAATTGTTTTTTTTTTTTTTCGAATCGCAGTTTGGCCACCTGTAGGCTCCACTGTATATTTTACCTGCTTGTCTCGCAAGAAAAGTTTGGTCATAGATACTTAAAAAAATGTTTTCGGAAATAACCCCAAACTTCGTCGCTGAACTTTTTCAGGAAAATTCTAAATTTGGCTGTGTTGACGCTCAGTGTGAAAATGCTGACTTACCTAAGTGGATAACTACCAATGTGAACGACGCAGTCGTGGTTACAGACTGTAATTATTATTATTATTATTGTTATTATTGTTGTTGTTGTTGTTGTTGTTCTTTCCTTTCACTTTTTTCCCTTTTTTTACTTGTATCCATCTGTGTGCCAGCACCAAGGCCTCACGGCTGTTCCTGGGCACAATAAATATACATGATTGATTGATTGATTGATTGATTGATTGATCGTTGTTATTTTTGAGCTGGATGGCTTTTTATCTGTGCGTCGAATTTTATCACTTTGCTTAGCTTGACCCCCCTTCCCTTTCTATATATGTACAGCCGTGACATAAAGTTTACGATCCAGGAAATTGGCAATTTTAGGTTATTTCTCCTCCAGTGGCAGCCCGACAAAGTGAAGTGTGCATGCGAGATGTTGTATAGTTACTGAAGTAAGGAAAAATGCCGCACATAGTACCCCGGGCTGCCGCGCGGCAGAGAAATAACCCAAAATTGCTGCTTTTGTCGTCCGTAAACGTTTGCTCTTGAGTGTACGTCTTGCCAATGGCGGTGTGAACTTACTAGTGACATAACGGGAAAAGTGTATATTCCATCGCAAATACTGTGTGCTGTTTTAGTATTCTTCGTGCGCGTAAGTATTATCTTCGTACGCAGCGTCTGTATTATCTGTACGCAGTGGACGGCTCGTGTACGCTCTTCGGAAAGCCGGCAGCGCATACAGTAATTGTGTCAGACTACACAATGTGTACCCCCAGCAAGAAATCTAACCCGCATGATAGCCTTCAAGAACACGGTCTCGGGGATTGTTGCATTACGGTACAGTCCAGGTTCGCTAATAATCTCCAATCTATTTTTGTTTCTTTGTTGGCGCGTTTACCACCCGCGAGCATCATACGTCAAGTTGGGAAAAATAATCTTGAAGTGGGCGTGAAATGCGTAGAACTGACAAGCCGGCGGCACCAGAGGTGGGGGTAGACTAGCGTCACTAAATAAGCTACGCTGAAGAGTACCGCCACTTCGTGCACGCGGAAGCGTCTGGGGGCCGTTTTGTGTCTGGCTTGCAGTGTTGCCATCTCTCCCAGCGAAACCGCCGCCGGTTAACTTGTGACGGGCAGAGTGTGACTGGCCGCTCTAGCGTCCGCACCGGGGGGGGGGAGAGAGAGAGAGAGAGAGAGAGAGAGAGAGAGAGAGAGAGAGAGAGAGAGAGAGAGAGAGAGAGAGAGAGAGAGAGAGAGAGAGAGAGAGAGAGAGAGAGAGAGAGAGAGAGAGAGAGAGGGGGGGGGGGGAAGCGCCCAGAAACAAAATGGCCGCGCCCATATGTAAACAAATATCACGTGGTGCCGACCGACCAATGAAAATCCTGGCGGCACATAACAGTGAGAGAAAAGAGTGCCTATACTCTAAGCCTTTATTAGGTGAAGGAATGAAATACAAAATTGATGGCTAGGCTTGGACTAGGACATCGAAAGACAGGAACGGCTGGAGAAGGAACATGGGAGCTGGATGCCTTCGTCCTGCAATGGACACAAGCGGAGTGATGACGATGATGATCCCGCTCAAATATAATAGACGAACCGAGCTGTTCTCGCTTTCATCTTCAGTGCGGTGCTCCTAATCTTCAAAACACTGCGCCGCTTAGTCTGTAAATTGACTGTTCACGCCAAGCGCAGAGACAAGGAAAGACGAATTAGTACCACTCCGAAGCCGGAACTTCCGCGCGTCGCCCCCATTTTCGGAACGGGACCTCCTCGCGTGAATTAGGCTTAGCAAAAAAGAAGCGTAACAGATGAATCAGACTCAAAGAGGGCGAGGGGGAGGACTCTGGGTGGGGGGCCGCACATACCGACGGGGGACTTTGGCCGCCGCCGCTGCTCTTATTACGGTCCGCTGCCTTTAGCATCGTGTTTTTTTGTTCCCTTCTCTCTGCTCCGTCTTCTCGCGGCGTTCCGGAGTCACGCCCGCCGCATGCATGAGCATCGTAGCTACTTGCAAGACCGCCGGGTTCTTTCGAGAAGCGCGGTGAACTTTGATCCCTTCTCTTCCTCGCCGGAGGGCTGAATAGGCTGTAGTCGTCCTACCTCTATATCTGGCTTAACCACCGTCACCACCCCTTTCCTGTTAGCGGCTGCGGAAAAAATAAAAGTTGAAGCAATGGGAGCAACGCCCCGAGGGGGGAGTAAACGATGAAGCGACGGCATCGTGTTCGAGTCATTCTAGCTCGCTGAGAAACCCCCCACCCCTGCAAGAAGTGGCGCAGTCGACAGGACGCTATTAATTACAGATGGCTGAAATTAATTTCCGACATTTTTTTTAACGAATAGGTTTTTTTTTTTTTTTTTTGCGTGCGAGACGCAACTGATTTAGCTCTGACGTATGACGAAACAAAAGAAAAACCCTCCGAATGATGTACTCATATGTGATCCTAACTAATTTAGGGGCAGTAAAATTGCTGTGCTGCTTTATGTAAAGCTTAGTTGCGGTTTTACCGTATTTTCGCACGTATAACCCGCCCCTGCATATAATCCGCACCCCGCTTCAGTCCGCCGGAAAAAAGAAATCCTGGCGTATTGCCGGCACGTTTGATACAGGAAAGGCTGCACCAGTGTTGCTGCTCAAGCAACACATCACTTACTGTGCAGACAGCAAAAGCGTACATTTAGCTAGCAGAATACACTGACTGCAAGGCGAAAGTCACAATTCACTCAGTGTCACTGCTTTCGCTAGAGCTATCACTTGAGCCGCAGTCCTCACTGTTGTACACAAGGTCAGCTTCACGGCACCACGCGCATTGCCGTGAGGCTGCACTAAAAGAAAAGCACCGCGTATTATTTTCACCGCTGCTTTGCCACTGAAATTTCCGCATTTTTGGTGCGGGTTATACGCGCGGAAATACAGTAATTGTTTGTAGCGCGTAAGAATATTGTTGCCGGATCCCCCCGAAATCTGTCCGTCTGTCCGTTCGTCTGTAACGCGTGACAGGCTTGCCTGTAAAGGGTTCTCCACAGCAGATGCACTTATGCTGCAGTGAAGGCCAACTAGCGAGGGCAAACTATTACAGCGTTGACTGATGATTGCGACGATAATTTATGCCGAAGGAGGCGCAAAGTGCAAGGCAAGCCAGCGCTGATTAATCGCTTTACGTTCGTTTCACCGTCTACCCCTTTTCTTTGTGTCATCATCGGCGCCTCTCTGGTCCCCGTTACTACGGTTACGCCTAATCAAATGGCTGCCATCATTTCACCACTTAAGCGTTGCGCGCACTAATTGAACAACCGGCCAGGAGCTCATTTTTTGAGTTGGCCGCAGCCTCTTCACCGCGGCAACAGACCTCCCTGTTTGTTCATCTTCCAGCGAACCCTCCTCTCCTTTCCGCTCTTTCCACAGCGCCCTCGACCGCATCATTGGTGGCTCTGCAAGGTTCCCAGAACCGAGCTGCGGGGTTGCCTACTATGCCCTCTGCTTTTCTTTTCGGGTGTCTGGGCCGTTTGTTAATCCTCGGGCGAGGCCTTCTTCTGCACTGTTCCGGTTATGAACGGAGGGAGGGAGGACGCGAACGCTTTCGCTTTCCCTCCTTTATCGTCGGGTTGCCCGTCGGGTCGGGCCCACCGGCTACTAGGCGTGTTTGCTGAGGTCGGGCGAATTTATCGTCCAACTTTGTTCCTGTCGCGTGATGTGAAAACGAAAGCGCGTAGGTTAATGCATGCTGCGCCGCCCATTATTCATTTGTTCCTGTGCTTTAGTATTGACCACGGTGGTATTGACAGAAGCGAACGAAAGAAAAGTGAAGCGCGTGGGGGGGAGCACTGTTGTATTAAACTTGATGTTTCACCATAGAATTGAAACACATTGGTCGCTTTGCTTGTACTTTTTTTTATTGCTTCACTGGTCGCTACAGGGATGATTTTGTCAGTTGCAGACACCCTGTTAACTCCCGTGATCTCTCCACTGTCGTCGGAGCAGCTGCCAATGTGACGTGCTCGTCCCGTTCCTCCTCGTTAGTATAGTGGTCAGTATCCCCGCCTGTCACGCGGGAGACTGGGGTTCGATTCCCCGACGGGGAGCTTTTTTTTTTTTTTTTTTTCCTCAAGTTATTACGCACTAGCATTATTGTCATCTACGATTTCTGTGCAAGGTTTGTAACGTACCGTCATAAGATTCAGGGCTACCGTTGAAACGTGCACCATCCACGTGAACGGTGCATGCCAAGGGTGAAACCACAGTATATACAGGCTAGGTCGGTGCAAACACTCGCGGTTCACTGAGTTGCTGCTAAGTGATTCTACGCGCTGGTCAAATTATTTTGCCTGCGTTATCCACTGGGTGGGCTGTTTCCAACGCTGCGCATAAGCGTGCCCCACATTCCACTACGATATAAGAAAATGAGCACGGTAGCGGGGCTGTAGACCTTCATGACGAATACACAATGATATATTTAACCGCGTTATAACTGATACGGACAAATTATGGAGCAAAATATAATCAAATAACTGTATTAATTAACAAAGGTCAAGGAATTAGGAATTGGTGCACACGTGTCTCTGACTCAGACGCTAATGATAATGGTGGTGGCGGTGGGGATGGTGGCGATGATGTCCGACTTGCATTTCTTTCAACGCAGTGTCTAGTGATATCGGACGGCACTCCAGCTATGCTGTCCGACGGCATTCGAATTTTCAAGACTGGGCTGACACAGGCCAGAACGTCTGCCGTTGTGGTGTAGAGTACCGTCTTGGCTTGCTGATACAAAGGCTGGTGGTTCGATATATATATATATATATATATATATATATATATATATATATATATATATATATATATATATTAAATGATTTCGTTAGGCCATGTTAGGTTATAGTTTACGTTACGTTGAGGTCACGTGAAGTCATGCCGGACGCGGCATTTTATCATCTAAACGCGGGTGTACGTCGTTTTAGTGGAGGGCTTGTAGCACCGTCGGACAGCACTCAAGACACCTTTCAAACGCTGTGACTTGTTCGATAAACGTAACCTAGCGCATTCGGAGCTTGTTGGGACCATTGCTAGGATCATAGGCTAGGGTGCGGTTGAACATCGTACCAAGAGGCCACGAAGTGATATGTAAGTTTGAAGCAGAAAGCTCCTGCTCTAGGCACTACTCGTTAACCTTCAATGGCGGGTGTTTCACTGGTGCGGTCATATCTTACCACCCTCGCCAGCTCGCTGTCGCCACTTGAAGGTCGCATCCCGCTAAGCCGTAGAGGGGACTGTTGTAGGCGATAACGGTATATCGATAACATACCCTTGCAGATGCGTTGACTAGCAGATGCAGAATTTTTGCCATAGTTTCGGTCTCGGTGTGCGTGGCGTGAAGCCGTCTTTGTGACACAGCATAGCGGAGGCTAACGGCACGGTGGCGGATTAAGGAGACACGAATGCGCAGGCGCGCGCGGGGAAGGCGCGGAGGTTGCCTCTCAGCGGAACTAATGCGAGAGCACGGCGAGGGACGTTAGCTTAGCGCGGTAAGGATCGCACAGACGCAAAAAGGAGCAGGAAACGGCTGATAAAGGGAGAATGCCATAGTTTCGGTTTCGTTTTTGAGGCGTGGGAACCGCTGTTGTGTTACACACTAGAGAGATTTAAACGAGTACCGACACGAAATTTTCGTGTCAAGTTTTTTTTTCGCTGCTGTGGGTGCCTACCAGCCCACTAATCATGGAATGGCGCATCAGATGGTCGATAGCAGCGTAAATAATTATTTAAAGCCTCGTTTATTCGTGTCGGTTTCGATTTCGACTAAATGAACACCGAGGCGGCCGCTATGACAGGATGGCGCTCATGACGTCACCGTTCTCGTCGCACCATTGCCGCTGTGGACAGAAGGACCGGCCGCGGTCTCCACACGCCGGGCAGCATGGCGTCAGTGCCAAAACCGTGATGTGTACACACGTCGGAACAGCGGTGGCAAGCGCAGCCAGCGTGTAGGCCTTGTCACTGGGGCTGGTTTTGGGCCAGGAGGAGCAGATGGCGTCATGCTGACGCCGATTGCGGAAGAGTATCCGTTCTGAGCTTTCTCGTGCGCGCAAAAGATTAAAGTGGATTTAAAATATGTTATACTGGACGGTTACTGTTGAAAATTTCTGGGAGATATCTCCATATACAAAGGAAGCCTTTTACATAGTTATCCCAGCTTGGAATTTTTCGTGTCAGTACTCCTTTAACACAAGCTCCATTAGGGTTGAAAAAATACAAAAACTCTGAACTTAGGTTTCCTTCTGCGCCTGTGCTCGGTGTGCCTGTGTATGGCCATCTCGTTGCAGGCTTATGACGACAGTGATGCATGGGATTGTTCCTGGGGCCTATTGCTTCGTCCATCAGTGCAAAGTCATTCTCAAAACTCTAATTCAACAAGCCACAATCACTAACTTTTAAACATAGCAGTTTGGGATTGGGCTAGTTGGTATCGGTGGTCCATATCTTTGTGTAGAGCAATGGACAACCACAGAGAGACGCAACGGGCACAAACATACCCACCTAAGAACCACTTCTCCACTTCTTATTTTGTTCGTAGATTTCCTGTCATCCTCGTCAATGCTGCTGTACCGGAGCGGACGCTGACGTCCACTCCAGGGCAAGAGTGACCAGTCGCGGAAGCAGAGGGACACTTTTGGCGGCGAGGAGGACGAGATGGCTGGCAGCGAGGCCGTCATCTACTGTTCTTCAGACATCGTCAAGAACTCGCTCAAAATGGGCATCGAGAAGATCACCACCAAGTACGACACCGTGGGCACGCTGAATGGCAAGGACCCCGAGGACTCCGGAAGGCTGAGCGAGATCGAGGTTGATCAGGTACTGAGTGGGGCTTCGTTCATGTGGGCAGTAAGTAGTGTAGAGCTTGTGTACTGAATGCTGCAAGAGTTTCGCACAGATTTAGTGTGTACGCAGACAGGGCTGTGCTTGCTTTGAGCGATGGGTTTACTGCTATGGCACAGCCATACTGATGCGAACTTGGCCAGTCAGTGTAGTACACAATGGGTTTTCACAAAGGCACATTAAGCACCTTAAGAAAAGAAACGCTTCCTGTGGTCTGAATCTAATCTGGGCCCCTCGCTTTATGAAGCTGACGTCTATCTAATTGTGCCACTCCAACATCGTCGAAGCAGCTTGGATTTTAGACTTTGACTTTCACTTGGGTTGCATGGGGGAAAGTGTCGCGTTTTAGCCATCTTTCTGTTAAGAAATAGGCTTTGATTTCTCATGGTAATGTGTGCTGTAACCAACACGTCTGTCGACGCGGCCCGAGCTCAAGGCATCCTGGAATGAGGACGTCTCTCTCAAGCATTTTCTGGATTAATTAAAGTTTATTCTCTCTCTCTCTCTCTCTTCGTGTCTCGCTCCTTGCCCCAGGTGGAGTCATGCTTCAAGAGCCACAAGACGTACGTGTACGGCTGCCACTGCCTGGCCAACCTGTACTTCACCGAGGTGGCCCAGGACGGCACCCCGGGCCGCTGGGAGCTGGCGCGCACTGGCGTGCCCGTGCTCATCCTGGACAAGGGCGAGAGCCGGGCAAGGACGCGCCGCATGGTGCACGTGGTGCTCGCCGAGCGCGGCACGGGCTTCGCGCTCTGGAAGGACGTCATCGACAACCTGAGCAGCTACCAGAAGTCGGCTGTGACCTTCCACACGATGCATGTCTCGTCGGACCACCGCCGGATGGCGGGCCTCAGCTTCGACGTGCCGGACGCGGCCCAGGAGTTCTGGGACAAGGTCGAGGAGCTCATCTCGGACCCGCTGAACATCAGCCTCTCCGTTCCCAAGAGCAGCAAGAGTCTGAAGAAGAAGAACCGGCCGTCCAAGCCCAAACCGCTGCCTGGAAAGAGTGACATCTCGCTGCCTTGCTGCTTCCAGCATGTAACAAGCGTCGGGAGTGGGGACAAGGAGCGGTTCTACTCGCTGGCAACCCTGGGGCCTGAGTGCGAGATCGAGTAGGGTAAACCAAAAAGGGCCGATCCGGTTCTAGACCCTGGACGTTGCGAAGAAAGTGCATCAAACAGTGCTCCGAAGACTGCGTGCCAGGATTGCTTGCTTCACAGATGGCTCATCTATCGATGGACCCTACCGCCAACGAAATTTAAGAAGGGCGTGTATGGAACCTCGGTAATCTCTGCTGTAGGAGTGCCACACGACTTCATGAAACCCAAATGTGCGAATCCTGGCGAAAAAACTTCTTGTCTGGTTTTTACTTTTTTTTTTTGCTAACTTCCGCCGCTCATTGCGGGCACCCTGTTCAAGAGGTGCGTGTGTATCTGTGTAACGATGGTTGGACTGTGCTGTTCTGTGCTAAAAAACTGTGGGCTGTTTGCGGATCGAAGACACGGCTTCAACTGACAGTGAAGTGGATCTTCGAGCCTCGAAACGAACAAAGTCTTGTGTACATCATCTGTGCCTTCCACAACGTTTCTTGGAGTGATGTGTGCCGAAGCATTCAGCAGAGTCCTGATCCTTACACCCAAGTACAATGCTGTGACAGTGCCCCTGACTGGATATGAAAAATGTGACACGATTGTTTTATCTTTCAAACCCTTTTTACTCATTCAGCGTGATTTTAGCGCTTGTAACGTCTACTATTCTAAATGAAATACATCGCTTTAGTAATTGATGGTTAATGACTTGTTGGTGCTACGTACCAAGAAAGATCGGTATACTTGTTTTTTGTTTTTTTTTTAATTTGTGCTTGTGCTTTTGGCTGGCATACTTTCTTTGCTATGTCGCCTGCCCAGGTGATCCTTATCATCTTGTCTTCCAAGGCTGAACTGTCAACATTGAGGGCACTTAACCTCTTGTCTTATCTCAAAATTGCCTTAGCTCTCTTTCTAGGAGCTTGTAGAAAGAGGCTGTTTGCCTCGGACAGCAACCGTTTCCGTTGCGGCAGCCGAATGCAATTTGTCAGGGTGTCTTGCAACTGCACTGTGCCTTTTTGTGTTGACGATGTCATGATGGCGCCAATGCCTCTGAAAATGTCGCATTGGTAATTTCGTCATCCGCATTTTGATAGACAACTTGATTTTTAGTTTTGAATGTAAATTCAGACTGCGTGAGTTCACGTTGGTTTGACAGCTTATGACTTTTATGAGTCAACAATGCAACATCTAGAAAAAAAGGTCATGCCATGGGCGTCAGGATTTTATCAAAATACCTGCGATGACAGCATGCTCGCTTTACTTGGATCTTTCTCATGGCAACATGTTTTATGGGAGTACCCTTTGGGCTTGACGGCACATTGCCTGGGTGAGAACAAAGCAACACATTGATGAGACTCAAAAGGACTTAGCACGTTCATAAAGTGAGCCTGGCGTGTTGACTCGAACGAGCTTTTAAGCTTTTTAACACTCGACAAGTTATCTTTACTGACAACTGGGAGAAAATGTGTCCTGATGCTTGCAGTGCATCCTAGTATACCTGTTGTGTGCGTTGTTTGTGGATGTCTCATGGGGGAGTTAAGGGGTAGAACTGGTCGACCCTCTGGTAGCTCTCAATATACGTATATGATTACTTAGTTCTAATCTTTCTAGAGTGTTTAGTATCATGTTGCGTGTGTTTTATTCATTTCCTCTGGTCATGCTACATTGGCAGCCACGTTACGTTATTAATGTTGGCATAGTCTGTTTTTGTGCAATCTGGCGATTTCTTTTTCTCCGCGACAAAGTTGCTGAAGCCATTGAAGCTGGTTCAGAGAAGCATGGGTGTGATTTGCTTCTAGTTAGCAGCGTTTGTGAATGCAGCAGGCGTTTGTGTTAAGCCATGCATGCTAAAACATTCAGTGTTTGGCGTGGAGCTGGTAAGTGATGTTGCATTGAAAAGTTGACCGTCAATCAATGATTGTAAAAAAACTTTTAAGGCAACAAGCGTTTTTACGGAGTGCTTCAATGAGACCGCATGTTCAGTCAAATGTTAGCAGTTAGTTACAATCTGGAATACACCTTGGTTCTATTCTCAAAGAAAAGACAAAAAAATAGAAAGCCCTGTACTTTACAGATATTTGTGTTTCTCTCCTGGCACATGTCGTCATTTTAGAGAATGCTTCCGAACGAGAGAACCGGCATGACACACTATAGTAGCAATGTAGTAAGTCTCCTTATGGTGTACTAGCACTGCGTATCTTAGTTGTGGCTCAAAAGGCATGCGGTCAGAAGCAGACGTTTATTTTAAGCCAGGCTCAACTCAGCCGGGATTGACAGGGTGGTGTGTCTTCCATGATTTACCTTCGCACGCCAACACTCATCACATCGAACTCCGAAAAGAAACGCAGTTCTTGTGCTTGTGATGCCATTGCACATTTTGAGCTGTGACATCATGAGGGTTGTGCACAATGTTCATCCATCTTACTTGTAAATATGTGTGAAGTTAATAGCTCTGTTAGTAGAGATCATTTGTATCCTCCAACCTGGCATCACAATGATGTGAAAGCTCTTTTTTTTTATTGTAATGTGTAAATAAATCGGTTCCGTTCTGAACTGTCTGTCTTCACTCGACCCTTCTTCTCTAAAGATGTGAGCAGGTAAGTTGCACAGCAAAACGAGGCTGCTTCCTTTCTCACCTTTGCGTGTTTTCTTAAAGAAAATTACATTGCTCCGATGGCTTCGCAAAGAATGCTATAGCCACAGTTTTTAGCACAGGTGTGTTATTTCTCTGGCCAGGTCAGTTTTAGGTTTGATAATATAATGGAATTAGGGAATTACTTTGATCCACAGACTTCAGCCAGTCCTTCAATGCTTTGAAGGACCGTGGTTTGGCTAAGTGGGATTGGTGTCATGTTATAAACATTTCAACTTGAAGTAATGTTTGAAGTTGCCTATGAATGGAAACTGTGTACGTAATGCTCGTCTTAATGAAAAGAAGGAAGCTAAAGCAATATTCAAACAAGGGAGCCTTTCAGCGGAGCAATCCGAGGGAGATTGTGACGTCACCGCAGGCAGACCTCCGCTCGGCCAGCTCCTTCGGTTACACGGAGGTTGCGACTGTCTGACGGACATCCCTGCAGTCGCCAGTTTCTGCCGAAGAGCAGAGCTGTCGCAGCACCATCGATTCCGCGTCGGCGACAATTTCTGCTAACCCGCCGCCCCCCTAGATGCTGATCTCTCCAGCCGCGGGTAGAGAACGACGCTCGACGCAGTGGGTGGGGAGACGCGCGCTGGGAGCAGCCGGCCGGTCCGCCTACAGATATTAGGCTTAACACTCCGGCGGGAAAGTGATTGCCGCTCTCGTTAGCGGCGTAGATGATGATTTTGCCGTCACATTTGCCGCAATTTGAACTCAATTTGCCGTCACATCACTACCTCCTTTCTCGTATGTGCAGTTTTTTTCGCGCCTTGGGTCCCATTTAGGGAGCGATAACAACCTATCGCTCGAGCTACCTGAAACTGCGAATCCTGGCAAAAAAAAAACAGATTTAACGAAGCCACCGGAACCCGCCAATCATTGTGACCGCATACGTTAACGCAAATTGCGGGAAAATCCGAATGGGTCCAGGAAACATCGTAAAATCGAGGTTAAGCTGTATTTCTCTTGGTGGCATTAATTGTCGTAAAGGCAACCTTAACTGCCTTAGCTCCCCCGCTCGCACTCCTATACGTCCCCTCGATCTGTGATGCACTAACCGTGCTAATTGAACGTTCGATCGTTGTCTGCTTCGAGCTGCAATCCTGGCCGTCGAACCCTCGGAAGAATTAACTCAGGGAGGCCAAATACTAGTTCATTTATTTTGAGCTTGACACATTCTGTGCCAAAAAGCCTTTTTTCAGCCTGACCAAGGTTTCTCCAAGCTCGAAAAAGAGCAGCTATAGATAGACATGCCTTAACGACATCAGTCCTCGCACTCGCGGCAGCATCACGTGTGAAACACGAGACGACCAGAAATATATACCGCGCTTATTAGCGTGTTGCTCGGACAGCGAGCGCCCTGGCACACGTGCCGACGACGTCATGCTCTCCCGTATATGTATACGCCTGCTGCCGCCCTTGACTCATCTTTGGCCTTGGCCCGGCGCTCGAGGGCAAGATGTGAAATCTTTCCGTTTCCACGCTTCCCATTGCGCGCTAATTTTCGAGTCGTAGAGGGCGCCGTCGTGACCGCAAACACCGACGCGATTTTGCAACCTCTCAGACTGCAAGCAACACCCGTCCTTATTATCTCATTTTGTCACTCGCGACAACGCCGCACACGTCGTCAAATTTCGCTCGTACGCACGTGAAAAAACTCCCACCTCCCCTCGCGGGAACCCCTGTGTAGATGCGACGCATTGGCGGAGCGGCGAAGGGACCGCGTTTTATAGCGCGCATAACGTTGAGGGGATTGCGTAAGCCGGTCCCAGTCGACGACGACGTTGGCATACTTGTAAAGCGGCGTGGACTCTAGGTGTTTGAGCCAAGCGTGGATGTTGCTTCGCCGGAGAACGGCACACCGGTTATATGCGCAGCGCGCCCGAAGGAGAGGAAACCGCGGAAGAGAGAGTACTGCACATGCGCCGGCCCCAGCGCGTCTGCCGCGGCTATGACGCAACACAATCCACTTTAATCCAAGCCAATCCAATCCAATGCCCCTCGCGAGAGAGTGCTCGCTATCGGAGAGGAGAGGGGGTGAGCGGCGGAGAGCGCAGCTGGCGCGGCGAGGAGAATGGGGGAGGGGTGGACAACGCCGACAACAACGACGACGACGCCGGAGGGACAAGGCGAGTGAATCAGATGCTCTGCATCTAAAACACGCGAAGCTCAGAGGACGCTCAAAGCAGGCGGGCATACAATACGCTCAATTGCGGGACGAATTCCTGGTACGCCGCCCCAGTTATTGTACACCTAGCCAAGCGAAAAACATGTTGCCAAACTTGCACTTGGTACAACAGCAAATTTCAACGTCCTCCCCGCGACGCCATTATCAATCTTTTGATTGTAGTTGTCATTGAATCTCGTCTTAGTTATACAAAATATGTAAAAAGGTAATCATCACCAAGCCAAAAAATGAAAATGACGTTTCAGGAGCGCTACGGTTCCCTTGTTCACAATCTCGGTATATCTTGAACGCCCAACCTTGAAACATTTTTAAAAATCGACGTAAATGTAATTGAGTCGGGGCGTATACCCCGAAAGCAAAAAATCTTGTAACTTATCGAAGCAACTGGGTCAGGAGGCGCGCGTAGTGGTGAGATCGGGATTAATTACGACCACCTGGGGTGATCTAGACACACGAGTGCTTTCGCTTTTCGCTCCTTTCGGAAAAGCAGCCGCGGTGGCCAGGATAGAACCCACGCATGGGCTAGCAGCGCAACACCAGTGGCGTAACTAATGGGGGGGGGGGGGGGGAGGGGCAGGGGGGGTACAAGTGCCCCGGGCGCCACTTGGGAGGGGGCGCCGAGCCGAGCCTGCCCAACTTTGTGTCCGAGGGGGGATAAATGGCAGCGGGGCTATCTTTCAATAGCAGGGCGGCACAACTGCAGGAGTCACTGTTGCAGAGAGTTCTTGTTTGAGGTTATTGGTACGGCATTGTAACACAAGGATAGCGCTGCGGAAGACGAGGACGAAGAGAGGGGGACACACACGAGGCGGCGCCCCCCGCATCCCCCGGCAAAGCGCCCCGGGAGTGTCCCCCTCTCTTCGTTCTCGCCTTCCGCACAGCTATCCTTGTGTTACAATGCCGCTTTTCAACCAGTTAAACTGTTCTCCTTGTCGGGAAGCGCCGCACACATGGATGAATACTTGGGTACGCCCGGATGAGGGAGTTCGGGAGACAACACGGGATGATATCCAGTGTGCTTGCGTGCGTGCTGCTCGCATGTATTTTCATGTGTTCTCATTGTATTACAGCAGCTGTGAGAGGGGGGGGGGGGGGTACTTAAAATTTGCGCCCTTATATTTCGATTAGCCCTTTGCAGGTGTTCTTACAAGGCGAGCTGAACAACGTTCAAGGAATTGTACAGATCCTGGTATTTAAAAGTCGCGGTGCCTATAGTTGTCAAGTATGAGTTGGAGACGGAGTGCAAGGGTCAAAGCGGGAAAGCCAGTCAGTAGGTACCTTGAAGACATACTTCAAGCTTTCCTAATTATGGCAAATAACAACAAAGGAACGAGTGAAACGAGAAGTGATCGCACACTAGCGATTGCACCAGCGGATGTTAAGATGTGATGTTTTTATTTTGCTCGGCTTTTGCAACAAGATACTGGTTCGAATATATCCTGTTTAAAGGCTGCAAGACTCAACAATGAACCTTTACGAGGCTGCTAGACATGAATGCTTTTAGAGAACAGTGTCGTGACGAAAAGGAAAGGCTGTTGAGTGAGTCATTCGATGAAGAGCTTAGTGTCTGCGAGTCGTGGGATGTCAATGGTGAAAGGCGTTCAAGACGAAAAAAACAAAACAAACGGATGGCTGGTGAAAAGTGGAAAGGAGAGGCGTGAACGGCTAAGCAGAAAATACTAAGGGTCATGAAATCCACATTCGACCGTCTTCATTGTGAAATGGATGAGAGGTTTACTCGCCTGCAGGATACCGATGCCAAGTTTGGTTTTCTCCTGGACATAAGCAAGCTGCGCTAGGGTGAGGACGAGAACGAACTAAAAACAAATTGTTACACATTTGACGAGTTTTATCGTTCCGACGGTAGCGCACAGGACCTCTATGAAGAGCCTTTAGATTGCACACTGCTGTTTTCACGGCGTGTTGACCTGAGTTTATCAAAACCTGAACTTCTGAAATTTATCGTACAGTATGGGGAATACAATGTATTTCCCAACCTTCGCGTCGCGATTCAGATAAAGGTAGCCATAGCCGTTTCCATATCGCTGGCTGTGAAAAGTCCTTCAGCAAGCTAAATTTAATACTTTCCTATTTACGGGCCACAAGGGCCCACGACAGACTTTATTATGTTGCTCTGCTGAGTGTGGAAAGAGAAGTAACTGTAAAAACAAAACTTTGATGATATTATAGAACAGTTTTATTTATCGAAAGCAAGAAAAGTGCTGCTCTAGTTGTTACAGAGTGCCGTAATGTATAGTATTTTTCATATTTGTGTTGTTAGTAGCCAAATTATCCAATTAAAGCGTTTAAAACTCAAAAAATGCATTTTTCGACAACTTGTTCATGATGAACATCAGCAATGGCGTCACACAGGGATTTATACACCCCCCCCCCCCTAACACCCCCCCAGAAGGACTGCGACACCCCCCCAAAAAGATTCCACAACCACAAGCACCCTGCCTAGGGATTTATGCAACACCCCCCCGAACATCCCACCGACACCCCCCCAAAATCGAAATTCTGCATAAACTCCTGGCGTCACAAGAGGCGATGATACGCTACCAGGAGACAACAGTGATTGCAGGAACGAGTTTTTGAATGCTTCATTAGAACTGATAACAAAATGTGGGCACACTATGCAGATTTGAAGTATGATTAAATATTCTGAGCAATCCGTTTAACGGTAAGGCAGCGAAAAACGATAACAACTGTGTACATGCGTATTTGGTCGTTTTCTTCTGTGTGTTCGTACATAATTTATGAGCGTCGCCTTATTCGTGTCATGCGAGGCCATAACAGCTGACCAGCAAGCTCCGTTTCTTCTTTCGCTTTTTTTTTTCTACGCACTGTCAAGAATTACCTCCGAGGGATCCCGAAATTGAAAACAAAAGTTTTTTTTTCCTACGGAACTTTCAGCCAGTGTCTACAGTTACGTTCGACGGAACCCGAAATTGCAAATTAAAGTCACATTCGACGTAACTTCGACAGAATGATTTAAGTTACGTCCGGCCTATATTTCAGAGTAAAAAATCAGAGTGCGAGATACAAATTAAAACGAGCACATCGGCCGTACGGAACACTACATATACGCGACACGGAATTTCACAAAGGAGCAGAGGACGCCGCACCTGCAGTCGGCGCCCGATAGAAAGGGAGGGGCGGCAGTGTCGTACCATTACCTCCCAGACAGTAATGGACGTACACCTTCCTCTCAAAGAGGAACTAATGGTCATTCTTCGTTTCTTTCAAAGTTTCAAACGAGTTCCCGTTGCAAGTTCATTGCGAAAGGAACGCGTTCCAGTTATATTTCCAACACTGAAACTTGTCGCTACATTGACGTTACATTTCATTTTTCTTTATTAAAATGTAGTGCCAGATAATCCTGAGGCGAAATCAAGTGAGCAATTCAAAACTAACATCGAACTACGTATATTATACGAACATAAACACCTCCAGAAGAGATTATCTGGCGATAAAAACAAAATCAACGCTCCCAATTTTTTGAGGGAGCACCCGACATGCTCCAGACATGTCTAACTGCAACTTCCTATGCGGCATGCCGGTGTGGGGGAAGGAAACTCCAGGAGGGACCGTCACGGGGCAAGCTTGAAGCCTGCCCAGCTCCCCGTTGTGTGGCCTAGTCATAAAAATATAACAGAGAACTCACGAAAAAAAAGAGCACCATAGTCAAGTGACAGGCAAGCGGTAGTTTTTTGCGCCTCAGACGGTCGCCAATCATGAACTGTATATTACGCGCCGCGTACGTGCCACTTCTATGCCGTGTGCGGTGCGCGCCGCGTGGCTTGTAAATCCGAGACGCACAGATGAAGATGCCGAGGAAGTGGTCGTATGCACCTGTCAAATACTTTCGCACCGCGCCTTGGCCACAAAGTGTCGTGTGCCGACGCATTCTAAAGTAATGACAGAGGAGTACATCCGGGCCTTTCATATTGATTTGATTTCACAAAACACACCATACTTGTATCGATTGCTCTATATGCACTGGATGCAATAGCGCCTTTTTTTAACTGTTTCTGCCCAGGTCATCTTCTAGGTAACTAACCTTCGATCAGACAGTCCTGAACTCACCGCAGTTTGTCCCAGCCGCAATCCGGCATTGGTTTTTCACATATATTCCTATGGCGCGTGTCGGGCGCTTCGACGCACGAACTGGCGCGGGCCCGGGGGCGAGAAGCGCGGAATGGAAAGCACGTGTTGCGCGGCGCTTTCGAACACCGCGCATTCCGACAAAGGCCGCGCCTGCTCGCACCGAATGTCCTAACCGCCACCACATGGGATGACCACCGACGAAGACGACTGGCTTTTAAATGCAGGGCATTTCAGTAACTCACGATGTCACCCGCGTTGTCCCGTCGTAGTCCGCACCGTCGTTGTCCGCACCCCTCCCCCTACACTATATAAAAGAAAATACTATCCGGCGCCCGGTTTCGATCCCTCGACCCTGCGGGCGGAACGCAATGTACATGGGGCTCTACCCACTGCGCCACAAAGCCGACACAGAATGGGACGCTACGAACGCGCCTTATATCGTTGACTCATTCAAATTACTGCTGACGAGCGCTCTCTCGTCAGCAGTTGCCACAAGTGCAACAACATTAACGTAACGCTAACTACTTAACGTCGTGCGCCCCCGGAAATGCTCTGCATTTGATCGTCCCCCTCGCGAGGGGGATGTTTCACTGCGTCTTCTCTCGGTCGCGGGACCCGTGGCGCCATCTGGCGGAGGCGCGGCACAACTCGTAGCACTTTGAAAAGATGCGGCGCCAGCCAGCTGTGTGTGTGCGTGCCGCACTTGTACAAATGGCGAGTGCATTGGCTGTCCACAGAGCAAAGCATTCGTGCAAGTAAGCCGTTGCAGTCAGTCAGTCAGTCAGTCAGTCAGTCAGTCAGTCAGTCAGTTAGTTAGTTAGTTAGTTTTTCCTTCTTCCCCGGTTCTCAGCGGCAGGAGGAAGGGAAGATGAGACAAGAGAGACGCGGTCCGGGTGCAGGAGAGCTCGGCCCGTCGTCTTCGGGCTCCGCGCGAGTACTGTTTTTTGTCGCCCGCTGGGCTGTAAATAAATGTACAGTTTTTGTATCGGAGGCTGAGTTTGTCGGTTGAAGATACCCGGGGTGAGATCCTCAGCGCTACTGCGGCTTGGAGGAGAAGCCCCGGGGAAAAGAACATCACGAAGATAACCAATGCTCGTGTCCCACTGGCGTCTGCATCCACCGTTGCGACAAGGCCGTGCGCATTAGGTGCAGCCTGCCGGCCGGTGCGGCCCGCTGCGGGGTTTTTCTTCTGCCTTTGACCTTTGAGGAAGCGCGTTCCGCGGAAGGGCGGGAAAATTTGGCAGCCTATAGGAACAGCAACACAGCAGCGGTCTGTGGCTTTTGGCAGAGAGTTTTAGCAGTCCGCCTGTTCCGTCGTTTACGTAGGCAGCGTGTTTACTGGGACCTGACTACGCCTGCGCGCGCGAAAGGGCGAGGAGGCGCACCCCATCGTGACGAATGCACGGGCATGGCGAGGGCTGGACCGCGGAACTGATCCCCTACCGCGACGAATGCCCAAGTGCCCAGACCGGTCCCGGTAAACACGGTAACCATGCACGTACAACACGGAGCATACGGACTGCTGACAGCGAGCGAGTTACGACAAGGCGAGCCCCTACCGTGACTGGCGCGCTTCTTGCGTGCCAGTACCGTCCATAGTTGAGACGACGAGGAGCCAGCGACAAGCTGTCCTATACTTGATGAGATGAAGAGCATATGGTTACAAGGGTTGCGAAAAAGGTTCCAATTATGCAGCCGCACCGGCACCAGAACAGCAGTTCGAGTTCTGCCAAAAAATTGGCCTGTTATCTGCATACTCTACAAATGACGTCGAAACACATCGCGCTTTTGCCATCGCTGCCTACTCGTAACGCTTCCTCTCTCCTCCCCCTCCAACCACTCATGATCCCCACCTCACATCTTCGTCTGATGACACCTCGTCTCCTATTTTTCAGTGCTCCTAGGATACCCCTCACCCGCAGTGCAGCGACTCCTCTTCCCTAGATCTTCCGCGTTCCTAAACTTCTCACACTCGTATATGCATGCCTGCCTTTTCTACCCCAGTCTCCCCTGAACATCTATCTCCTACACCTATCCTCTTCCTAACGCCTTTACCTTTAACCCCTCATCCTTCCCTCCTCCATATCCCTCATGTATACCCCTCACGCTCCCTTTTACCCATCACGTGGAGAAAAGGCCACGGTACAACATCACACGTGGGCCTGTCCACGTGATCTCCTCCCCAATATCAAATCTTCGGAGCTCTGAGAGGCTGCGAATTCGAATTCGCACCCCCCCCCCCCTAGAATTTTCTTCCCTATCGCGTAAGCGAGTGCCAGTGCTCTTTTTGGCAAAACATTTGCCTTCCATTAACCCATCACCCCCTCCTGATAAAATTCTGGTTACGGCCCTGACACCGAAAACAAACAAGAAAGCAAGTTTGTAGGCGCCACAGTTAGGCACAGGTGGGGCTTACTACCACTAACATTTCTGGCTGTTCGGTGTGACAGAGGCGAACGAAGAACGGTCAGACAAAACCACGCAGGAAACTAACGATGCTCTTATGGCGAGTCTTCCTTTTTTTTCAGCAGAATACGCTCCGCGGCAAAGCCAACCTTCTGTGACGCAAGCTGGTCAGCTTGCAGTATGGTGGCGGCATCTAGAGCCAAAGCGTCAAAATGCAAAACACACTTCGTTTAGTTGACGCTAGATGACGCAAGCTCTGCAACCACTCACTAGTGTCCTCTTCTTAGTTTTTACATTTTCATCAACAAAATCTCTTTATTAGCTTACAAATAAAATGCCACATAAAATATAACGCGATGTAACGCAAAACGTGGCACAGTAGAATAGGAGTTAAATGTGCTAAGCGTGATACATGCGTGTTTGCCATAAGTTGACACACATAGCTAACATTTAAACATTACGCATCTTAATAAATACATTTTTAAACAAAGTGGCAATACATAGCATAAGAGCGAGCCAAATCGACAAAATTTACTACCAAACACCATCATATCCAGAATAACGAAACCGAAACTGTTTTTCGAACTAAGAAGACGGAAAGCAGCTCTCGCCATCTGTCGGTCAATCACGCGCTTCACGTCGTGTGGGGCACAAAGTTGCTCGGGTGTCAGGTGTTTACACGACAGTGTGCCGCTCTTTTTTCGTGCGTATCTGCACCTCGGAAATACTTTCAGCGATGGACACCGCCAGGTAAATCACCTTTTCTTCCTTCTGCGCCCCTTTTCAAACCGCGCACAACTCAGCGACGCCGCTAACCGTCGCAGAACGCTGCGTTTCAAACGCGGGTCGGGGTCGGTCGGCCTCTCTCTGTGTGGGATGCCCGTTCTCACGGCCTGTGTTTGGTAGCGCAGCGCCCGGAGCTCTCGTTCACGGCTCCGTCGCGTCCGTGCCTATTTTTGCTTTAAGCCTAATGTGCCCGGCGATTAGCCGGAGGTGGCAACGGCTGTGTTACGACGAGGAAATAGCCGTTACGTAACTCGAAAGTCCACGCCCTTCAAGGAGTAGTCGTCGGGTCTCGGAGCGACGAGCAGTCGCGAACGGCTGACGCATGGTTTGATGACCCCTCGAGCTAGTCGAACGCTTCGCGTTCAGCCCCTTCAGTGCCATTTCCGTTTTTTTTTCTGTGAAAATTAGAGCTTCACACCCCGCACGTGCCGTGCGGATGCGGTAACCGGAGCGTTTGTGTATACGCGGAGACCCTTCGTGGCAGGCTTCGAGCGAGGTGGCTCGGTCGGGGGCGACTTGGGGTGTGTGTGTGTGGAGTGGTGGGTGCGTACGGTGGAGGGTTTCTGGGGAGGAAATTGAAACCAGCCGAACTGTGATCGACACAAGACAAACTGCAGCTGGGTTTCCGCCCGTGCTTGCGCGTGTCATACTCCTAACGGCGCCTGGAATCGTTCACACGGGCACGATCGTGAACGAGCATGTCGGCATCGTTTGGCGGACCTCTCCGGCGAGCTCTTTTCCGTCGACCCCACGCGCGACGCTTGGTTGGGTACCATTAGTACCGGGACTTCTTCTCTCTCGGTTTTGCGTTTTTGCTGTAGTTGTCGCTCGCTCATTTTTTCCCGGAGAGGAAGCTGGCGCTTTAAGAACGCCGTGTCGGTTTTGTTGTTTTGTCCCGAGCCTGGCCGATCATTGATCCGGTGATTGTCTTCCTGTCGGCCGCGACGGCTTCGCCCCCCGAGTTCTCAGAGTCGACAAATTGTCGTCTGCTAGTCGTCGCCGTGAACGAGTGCGAACGCTAGAACATCCGCCCGTTCAAACAGGCGTGAAGCTCGCAGTCAATGGCCCCGAAGCAGCAGGGAAGGCGACCCGCGGTTTAGCCGATATGCATTCAGCCTGAGCGCTTTTGTGTTTCTCGAAGTTCACGTCGATTCATAAGATCTGTTTTATTTGTCGTTTTCAAACTGCTCTAGACGAGCTCCGCACTGGTTTTCTTTTTTTCGTCGGTAGAGTTTTTGTTGCGAAAGCAATTTTGGTCCGCCCACGATACTGGACAGGCTATTAGATAGGACACCGACAGTTCCACTTTCTGGGCGTACACAAGCTTTCGCGCATCTGCAGGCGCTGTCGTTATTTCACTGAACTGAAATCTGAAGCCGAGATGCCACAATAACAGCAAAAAAAGTCTGTTTCTTCTTTGGGCTTGTTAGAATTGACTCGTGAGCAACTAACCACCCCAAAAAATTCCGGGCCCTGCTTGGGTTTCAAACCTATCGGTCTTGGAAGTGTCGGATGGACCTTGGAAGCGAAAGAAACGCTTTGGCGTGCTCGTGGTAATGCTAGTAAAATACTACGGCTGAGTGCGAGCCACTCCAAACACAATCAGATGTTCTTGACCGGGAGACGGCGAATGCGACGCATGAGCGCTGTCGGGACGGCTTAGTACTACCTCAGGCGGTGCGTTGCGTCACACGTGCTGTCTCGTGCTTGTCGCGCAGCCCTCGTGATTCGATTCGAGTTGGGAAAGGCCATTCTTCGTTTTCGTGACAGTACGTTGCGACGCAAAAGGGCAAATTCGTGCGTAGAACCGTGTCCGAGTTGCGTTGACAAAGTGTGCGGGATCTTCCGTGCGACGCGGGAAGTTGCGAAAAAGAAAGAAACCGCTTTTACCGTTATAACAGTGAGCATTTTTTTGCCCTATGCGCAATTCATCTGAGCCAGGTTTTATGTTGCTAACGAGATGTGCTAACACTGCCGCCGAGTGGTTGAGTCGAACTCGCGACCTTCTTGATATCTTCGGGTGCTGCGAAGGCTACTGAACGGAGCGCGTAGCGTTACGTGATTAGTCCACGCGGAAGCGATTCAAATTTCCTGGTCGTCCCGTATTCAGTTCCTTGCCATTAGCCGTTTGACCCCGCGCACGTTAAATCCGTCTTTTTTGGTAGTAAAATAAATGATAACACCAGTTGGCCCCTTTTTTTGGCTGCGCAGATTTTGCGCGCAATTCTTCTTGTCATCCGTGTTCGTCGTTGACAGACAGGTCTGCGCTTTGGTTAAAAAAAAAGAGGCGAACAGCTACCTCGTACGAACAGAGGCGTTTGCAAAAGCGCTGATTTACAGAAAGCCCCAGGACGTTCACCTGCTCGTTTTCTTTTGTGAGCGCTCTTATCTATTGTTTTTACTCTTATCGAACACGCTCGCTGTTGGAAGGTCAACGTCTAGTAATTTCCGTGCGCAAAACGTCCGCTACCGTGTCGTTGACAATCTAGAGCCACAGGGCTTGCTTTCGTTTTCAGTATCAACTACAGGAACCAATCCATATTGGTTTCCAGAGGAGGGAGGGGGGGGGGGGGGGGGGACTTACAGCCGCTTTTACCGAGGGTTTTTCCCGCCACAAAAACGAAAAGCTTGACTCATTTAGCTGCTAACAAAGCGAACTGCCGATCGAACAGGAGTAGCGTCCCAGGTGAAAATAATACTTTTTCCAGCTGAATTATTGAACTGGAAATTTCTTCTAGCTATAAATAGGCAGAATTTCTAGATAGAAATTCAGTTTCTAGCTCATTTCTAGCTGGATTGAGATTTTTTTGCCCGGCTGGCAGCTATTGGCGGTGAGCGCGACCACGGGCGGCGCTGCGACGCGCGCCTCCGTGACGTCAGCTTAGGGACTCTCGCATTTGTCGTCTGCTTCACTCGGGCTCGCTCTCCCGGCTGTTTATTTGCGCTCGGTTGCCGTCTGATGCTTGTCCGCACTAGATTTTGCGTATGCATAACTTTTTATCATAACAAAACCTTTCAAATCGCATACACCAGCTGAAGGCATTATTTAAAGTATAGTTTTTGATACCGCTCCGGAAGAAACATTACCGGTGCCGCCCCAGTTTTTGCGAAGCCGGCCCGGTGCGGAGCGTGAAGAGTCGGAGTGAGCGTAAGCTTCAGTTTTCAGCAATCTTTAAAGCAAAGGGAGCCGGCAACAGCGAAAATGCAAGACCAAAACAAATACCAAGCCTTCGGGGCTGTCGGATTTGGCAGAAGCATTACGATATCCGGTAATCATATGTAAGGGAAAACAGTTTTTGCCACCTCGCCGAACGATCGAAAGCATTATATCACATCACTTTACGTTGTAATAGCTTGAAATTATGCCGACATGCACTATGGGCCGCAAAAACTGTAGGTTGAGTTCCAAATAACCCACTGTGTGTATATGCGCATGATGGTTTTATACCAGGCTTCTAACCAGTATGGATCCGGTTTATTGAGCAAAACGAGTCGCGTCTACGGTTAAGATACAGTAACACTGTTTGTTCAGACCTAGAGGGATATTTCAGTACATTCCCCACAGCCACATCGCCACAATATTCAGATATGCGTCATAAGAAAACTGCGCTCAAGAGGAGGAGGAGAAGGAGGAGGAGAAACTTTGTTTGACAGTAAAATCGAATTGATTAGTGGGCCGGGTCCTCAGTACAGGACAAGAGAGTAATTTCTTCGATTCAATGAACGCCATCCCGAGTAAACCATGATGTGTTCTTTACGCCTGGAAGGGGTGGCTACCAATAAAGAGCTGTTTGGAAATATTCATCGCTTTCGATTCATGTAATATATGCACGTATACTATTTATTGCGTTCGTTAGCTAAAATATCACACCTTCAACACCGTAATCATGTCATAATTGTTTGGGTTGAGAGTAAACTCGTTATGATAACGATGGTTACGGTAGAAATTCGCAGCACAAACGCCGCCTTCGAGTACTCTGGACAACGTACGTTGTCTGTAGCGCGATCGCGGTAGCATAGCACGAACCTTCTCATTCTATTTGCATGTGAATAAACAACGGACGCTGCGAATATACATCTTCTTGCACGCAACCATAACGAAAGCGAATTTGTGAAGAAGTGAATGTATGTTATATCACCCTCAAGAAAATATCCACACGATCTTTGTGGTCCTCCCAAATATCCCAAAACCTACTACTAATAAGACGTCAGTGATGGTGCGGAATATTTAATGCTTTGGGCACAGAAAAAAAAAAAGAACATCAACTCGATACTAGTCAACAACGAAGGAATAGAAGACAACCGCTTTGTTTCCTGCTATGCAATGCGCGTGTAGGGGCACTTTCCTTGGCACGTTGTATTGGACTGTTCAGTCTTCATAAGAGCATCCCAAAAATACTGTATGCAAGCCTACGCGTTTTGAATATTTATTCGGGAGCTCTGAGCGCTGAACCTCGCGTATAAGCTAGAAAGGACAAGTTACGCACGATCTTCTGACCGATGCTCTGAAGAAAGTTGTTCTCTCTCTCCTCGTGTGTAGCAAACTTGTGGGAGATACAGCTTGAAATTATTCATGTGTCAGAAGCTGGTAAAAATACCTGAGTTACTAGAAATACACTTTTTGATGCACTAAAGCAACAAAGCGGGCGATTTCTAGCACAGGCGCTGCTGCCCCTCACAAGCGGAGTGTAGCAGACGACAGCGGAGCGAGTCCCTAAGCCGACGTCAGAGCCAGGGGGCGCCACTCAAACATCTCACCGCCAATTACTTGCAGCTAGCATTTGTCAGGCCAGCTTGGAGGGAAAAACCTGCAAGTTGGAAATAATCGTCTCTAGCTAGACTAATAATTTTTCTAGTTAAAAGCTGTCAATTCCAGCTGAAATCTATAAATCTAGTCAGAAATGAAGCTGGAAGTTATGATTTCTTGCTATAAATGCTCTTTCCGTTTTCACGGGGGGTGAAGTCATTTTTCGGTGTGCAGACGATGTGCATCGTGAAATCGTGCTGGCCTCATCTTTCTGGGCTAGCAACGATCTGAAGGTCTCACCTTACGTGTCCGCTTATTATTCTCATTCACGAAAAGAAAAGATAATTGGGAAAACTGCGAGCCCATTTTTTTTTTTTTGAAGGCCTCGGCGGACTCTGCCTCGGCTTACGTCCGTTCTCGTTATTCTTCTCATTCTCGAAAAGAAAATGAGGTTGGGTAACTGCACTAGAGTGAACTAGAATAATAGTTCACGCTAACTGC
>NW_027526407.1:47736740-48189297 GCF_048455015.1 Haemaphysalis longicornis
TCATTCTCAAAAAGAAAATTTCTGATGGAGGCGAAAAGCAAAAACGCCCGTGTGTACGAGATTTCGGCGCACGATAAGATCCCCAGGTGGTCAAAATTAATCCGGAGCCCTCCACTACGGCGCGCCTCATCGCCTGCGTTGCGTCGGCGCGTTAAACCCTACAATCAATCAAATCAATCAAAAGAAAATGAGGTTGGGTACCTAACTGCACAATCACCCTCGTGCGCAAATAATGCATTCGTTTTATACAACCGCGGTGCTGCGCATGAGAGGCGTATCGCATTTTTTTTGTCTTAAAAGTCCTGAAATTCTGGAGCGTAGAAAATTTACTGGGTGGTCGATACTTGGGAAATTCTGAAAGAATTTTCTAACTTCGAAGCGAGTTCAGCCTTGCCCGCATCGAGGCGAGTGACCTGTTTGAAATGTTGCAAGGCCGCGCGGAAAGCGAAACGGGGCAACAGTGGAGAGGGATTCATAAATCACAGGGTTAAGGAATTCCAGATAATTATTGGAGACGTGCCTACACCTTTTTTGTATGTAAAGAAGCTTCGCGCTTAACGGGGTGGCTGACGGAAAATAGAAGGCGAAAGACCGTTGGCGAAGTACGGCGTACGAAAAACCGTTAGCAGCCGCCCGAATAACGGTCGCAGAAGTCGCGAAACACCTCGCTGTGGTTGTTCGACTATTATAATGATGCTCGTCACGGTGGGAAAAGACCGATTGGAAATCAACAGGCCTCCTCGATTATCGGGCCACAACTGCTGCGAGGAATTAAAAGACCACGGACTGGAACAGCTGTGCAGTAATTGTCCCGTAAATTTTTGTCCACCGCCCGTGGCCTATCCTGGCGCAGGTGTGACCGGGTGTTGTCCGCTTTTCAAGCGCATTGCTACGGCAACTGTTGCGCCAAAAACTGTCCGGGGGAATTAACCCAGTAATCGTATACGTACGGACCACGGTGCTAGAGCACTACTGATCCAGTGAGCTATCCAATTTAAGAGTTCCGGCCTGCTTCCAATCTCGGTGACTTAATTCGCGTTGATTGACGAGTGCCCGCTTCCCGGCCGCTTCCGCAGACGGAGTACCTACTCCGCACGCGCGCGACCCGTCACTTTCGTTCGAGTGGGCGGCGGCCTGATTTGTGGCGCGAGTCGCGCCTGTTTGCCGTCGGCCGGATCGGCGTCGATACGATCGGGCCACCGCCGTATGTTACGTCTCCCTCACCCGACGGCTCGTCGCCAGTGCTTCCGAGGCGTGGCCCCGATGGCTTCCTTCCTTCCTCACTTCCTTCCTTCTCGAGTCCGGCATAGCGCTGGGCAGCGCCCCTCTTCTTCTACACGCTCCCGTGAACACCCGGCCGTGACCTCGTCTTTTTTGAAGGAGCCGCACGCTCTGCTACCGCATTCTCCGCACCTGACGCTCGAATGGGCGCGCGCGCCTCTTGCGGTGGGCATATCCGAGCGCGCCCCACCTTCGGAAGAGCGCGAAGGGATTCCAGCTGCGAGGTTTTCACGAGGGGAATCCCTGTTGGGATGGCCGGTTTCGCAGAGAAGCGAACGCTACTGCTGGTGCGATCGGCAGGACAGTGTTTGGGGCGCAGTATGGAAGGGTTGAGCCTGGAGGTTCGTTGAGAGCTGGGAATCATCGTTAAAGGGACAGACAACCGATTTTTGTCGAGTATATTTTCTCTATCCTCAGTGAAAGGGCATCGCGTAAAATACCGGTACTGCTGATAGTGCCCTAGAACTTTTGAAACCGGAATTTTTAGATCTACCAGCCATATGTGTCCAGCCAAAAGGTGTGCTGGAAAACATGACTGATACGTGCGGAAACACAGTTTAAACAGCACGGGGCATACAAAGCGGTACTTTTCACTGGCCGAAACAACAATAATGTGCAGTCTTCCCTATTCCTTCATGTGGTTTTTCAAATCGTGTTGAAGTCGACATTGTTGTTTGGACACGTAACGCAGTGTCGCAATTATACGCCACGAGGCGCCGTTTTTCAGACTTCAGAAATTTTAGTGAGCAATTAAAATTATTTCTGCCTGTTTATCTAGAAATTCCTTGCAGTTACCCCAGTATAGGAGATGCTGGATTTCATATAAGCTTTGGGGCATTCACTCCACAAAAACCAGTTTTCTGTCCCTTTAATGTAGCTGACAATGTCCGCCAAGCAAAGCTGCCCAACACCCCCTAGAAAGGTTTTCTCTTCCTTTCCTGTTTGTGTTGAGCTGTCTGGCTTGCTACACCAGATGAATGTGGTGATGGTGACGATGGCAAACATGATTACGATATGCACACACGCTTTTAATCGTTTGCAGTTAAGGCTCCACGCACTGGCATGCAGTACCAGAGTGTGCCATATCAGGTGCCACTGGTGAACCTACAGTGTCTAGGCACTGTTGTGCACCAGTGGCACTGGGCACCGTTGGGACAAAACTCCACTACATACAAAACTTGACGTTACTAAGGATTTGACTTGGTGCACCTTTTGGGTACAATGACATCTTGGCAAGCAGGTCCTTTTATTATTTGTGGCATACTGGACAGAAAGCACCTGAAGTTTTTACAAAAATCTCGTATTCCTGTGAACATGCAATTTGCTTCTTTCTTTTCAAGCAGATTGGTGCTGGGAACAACATACAACTCCTTACTTGCCTACCTTCTTTCCTTCCTTGGAGTTTCTTTTTCATTTGCTGCATAGCAAAATCACACAATAAAAGACTGCTAGTGCAAAAGGTTTTGCATAGAATGCGAAGAATTGGTTACGAAAAGGATGGAAAGCTAACTGTGTGGGAAACTTGCACAACCTGAGGAAGGTGGGGTCATGTGCAGGGACCTTCATTCTTAAATATAACTACAGCTGCAATTGAAAATTTCCTAAAACTTAGTTTAGTACTCAAATATAAGCACAGTAGACTCTCCTTAGCAACAGGTACTTAACAGCTTCAGGGTTTATTGACTCGGAAAATAAAACTTATAAATAGAAGTCTATAAATTAGCAGGTTAGACTGCAAGGACCCATTAACCTTCTGGGTTTGGACAGTGTTACTGTCCAAACTGAGCGTAAACTTAAAAAGGGTGCCCATCTGCAAGTTAAAAAAAGAATTGGAATGCTGCTCGACGGTTGCGCAAGACGTAGTGCCTCACGCGAGGCGTAGAACCCAACTGCGTGCATTTGTCAGCCGACGCAGCAGCAGCTGCTGCTAGGCAGAGCCCCGTACACTTCTTCGTGTCACCTCCACTCTGGATTAAAAAGCATTGGAGCAAGGCTTTCCCCTGGAGGATACCGCCTGGAGCGCACCTGTTGGTACAGTTTTTTGCACTCTGTGTCGGAGTCAGCGGAATGCAGTTTTTTGCTGCGAACCTCACACTGACAAAAGGGGGCTGCAGCTGTCAACAACCTTCAATGCCGGACGTTTTTATAGCAGCTGCCTCTTGCTTTTTCCTCTTGTATCGTTTGGGGGATGTCGAGGGTCTGATAAATGTTTGCGAAAGATAAGCTACATCTCTGCAGTTGTTAGCCTGTCGTGCGCGCTGTGAGGGCTGGGTGAGGAATTTGTTGGTGGGTGTGCCAGTCTCGGCATATGTATATGCACACACACTGCATGTATGCTACATGTTAAAATTACGTTTTTGAAAAGACAGCTAGCTGATCTGTCAGGCTTGAAGAAATGCTACATGTTAAAATTACGTTTTTGAAAAGACAGCTAGCTGATCTGTCAGGCTTGAAGTTAAATATGGATTGACTCACTAATAAATGGTCCCCATTAAATGGGACTTTTAAAGAAACGATCTGCAGGGTTTAAGGTACAGGTATTTTTAGTTATGACAGAAAACTAGTAAAAATGGGACAGGTGTAAAAAAAATAGTAGATTGAAGGTTTTCAAATGGGTTGAGTGCTTTTGACAGAAGAGGTGGCTCAGTTTCGCGAGACGGGGGAAAAAGGCTGCATGGTGTGCGTGTAATCCTCTGATGGAATACAAAGCATATAAATTTATCTGTAGGTTACTCTGGATAAAAATGGAAAACATGGTGGCCTTGTATTAAAGTGTGTTGTCAAAATTCATGCCATGCAAACATTTATTCTATGGAGCAGCACTGCAATGGCTCACATCTTTTCATTTTTCTTTAGGATTGAATTTGGTGCAAACTGGTAGTTAGCTAATTCAAAATTCACTTCATGTTTTGTATGCATCCAAGTCACACTTATGTTGTATGACTGGTTGTAATAAAAGACTCGAGATTGATTTACACCATTTGGTGGTTTTGAGCATGCGTGTGTTTCACATTTCACAGGTAGTTTTTCTTTTTCTTTGCTTAGTCTTGATCAGCACATGGCTCTTGACCTTGCCCTCAATTGCAGCTTGTCCTGTCTGCAAAGTCACCACAGTTGGTGATGCTATATGGGTTCCATGGCTGTTATAAAGCGAAACGTTTCCACTCTGGGCAGTCTGTTGTGGCAAAAAAAGTTAAGGGCAAAGCATTTTGATGCAAACACCTCAAATGTGGGGGTCAGCTAGGTGTGTAATGCATGCCTCTCTGAATGAACGGAACAGTTGTCAAGAGAGAAAACAAACCACTCAGTGCAGTGGTGGAGGGGGAGTTAACGCACAGTACACCCCATGTCCCCGCACCTCACCATTTGCTATTATATAGCAGCGCATTAGAAGAGTAAATGAAAAAAAAAAAAAAGCAAGAACTCCCAGGTGGTAATTGTTCAGTAATGCGCGTTATCATACGCCACTACTCTGCAGTCAACTTCACTACTCTGCACAAATGCATTGCTGGGGACACATTCTTCTAGTGAGTATTATCAGCTGCCTTGTTTGAAAATATGGAGGCCTCGGGGCCTTCTATGAAATGCATATCCTTGTGTAGCAGAAGCGTGACAAAGCAGTTGTTATAGAAGGACAAACGGGTTTCCTCAACGAGACTACATAGAAATGCTTACGCATTTAACGTGCTCACTTCACCCGAGGTGAGTGAAGGCAGAAGGGGGTCAGTTTCCGAAGAGGTGGATTTTGTCTCTGTGCAGGGTGGTGGAAGCCGCCGTCGGCGGAGCGGTGGCAGCCATGGTGCACTGACGGCTCCCCGGTGCGGCTGAGGGGAGGAGGAGGAGGAGGAGGTAGCCATGGCCATGCGGGGTGCACGGGGAACCCCGACGGGGCTACCCCAGGCCATGAGCCCCGAGAGCGCCCTCGCCTCGGACCTGTTCGACCAGTTTGTGTCCGCCGGCACCTTCAAGACGGCCCTCTCCACTTACCGGCAGGCAAGCCCCCCCCCCCCCCCCCCCCCCCCCCCCCCTCATCGTTGGTGTCTTCCCTACTGTTAAATGAATGTCGCTGAGTCCTGCATCAGTAACGTAGCTCTTGCGGGTGTTTTTCGCAGCTAGAGCACTTCTTAGTGCACCTGAAACAAAGTTCTTTGTCAATTTTCCTCTCATTAGAATTTAGCTCTTGGCCCTGCCAGCAGCACGAGTATTCTGTTGTGTGCTGGTTCCTTTTATTGTTTCTTGTGTTCTGAGGACATCCTTGCCAACCTGCAAGCCATGCCCTGCCCTGAATTCAGTTCTTGCTTTCGTTTATCCCTTAATCATGATTATGCCTTCAGCCTTCTTCACAGTGGCGAGGTTTCTCCGTGGTTGCAAACTGTTCTGTCCTCACCCATTGTTTCTGTGTACCCCCCCTCACTTGTGCAGATGTGTGACGTGCTCCAGCTGAGCCCGTGCCCGCTGCCGGTGTTCTACCCGCGGCTCAAGGTGAAGCTGCGCTCGTGGCGGGCCGCCTCCCTCTGGACCAAGCTGGACAAGCGGGCCGCCCACAAGTGCTACAACCGGGGCAAGGCCTGTGCGGGCATGCGGGTAAGCCTTTTTGGTAGGGCTGGGGAGTAGGGGGAGGATTTACACCCCATAAAGGGTGTAAATTGAGAGTAAGAGGGAGGCTTTACACCCTGTGAAGGGTGTGAAACTGGGAGTATGGGAGGCTTTGCTCCTCATAAAGGGTGTAAGACTGGAAGTTGTAACGGACATTATGCTTTTTCACCTTTTTTTTTCTTTTTTGTGGAGGACTTCGGTGAAAATACCGTGATCTCTCAGTATGACCATCGGTCGTGTTGCCCAGAACAAAATGCAGGCAAACAAATTGAGAGTGAAAATAAACCAGGTGGCAGTGATGGAAAATGAACCTTGGGAAGCACTCCGGCCTCACAACTGGAGACTAAAATACTGCTGTTTTTGAGCCTCGTCTTGTAGGTGCATCTATTGCATTAAAAGGCATCTGAAATGAAGGGAGTGAGCTGAACAAGCAATGCAGCAACTTCAAACACAAGATTCTTAAAGCTGTAAGGTTTAATCTGTCTAGTGTAGGATCAGGAGCACATGGCCTATTTGCAGCAAAGCAAGCAAAGACATCCCCCTCCACTCGGGATTAAGAGCTGACCCGTTCCCTCCCACCCCCTTTCGTGCAGGTGCTGATCATTGGGGGCGGTCCGTGCGGCCTGCGCACGGCCATTGAAGCGCAGCTGCTGGGCGCCAAGGTGGTGGTGCTGGAGAAGCGGGACCGGTACTCGCGCAACAACGTGCTCCACCTGTGGCCCTTTGTCATCCACGACCTGCGCGCGCTGGGCGCCAAGAAGTTCTTCGGAAAGTTCTGCGCGGGCTCCATCGACCACATCAGTGCGTAGAGGGGGCTGGGGAAGGGGCCTTTCTATTCGAGGGGATTCTTCTAAGCGGGGGTTTCCTTTTCTGTTCTGCGCAGGCATCAGGCAGCTGCAGCTGATTCTGCTCAAGGTTGCCCTCCTCCTGGGGGTCGAAGTTCACGAGAACGTGACCTTCAAGGAGCTCCTCGAGCCGCCCGAGGACCAGAGCCTAGAAAGTGAGTCTGCCAGGGAGCGTTAAGTGCTGAGCCATTTTTTTTACCCCAGTATTTTTTCTCAAGGTCCTCTTGGACCTTGAGATTAATCAAACAAATCTGTTGAAGTCAGAACAGGGGCATTGATTTTCCTAGTTGTAATGACGCATATGTATTTTACATAAAATGGTTGCGGCTTAGCTCAGCAAACTTAGGATAAGAAAAGCAAAAGCTTGGCTTAGCCTGGTTGTGTCTTGATTTCGCTTGGTTAACCTTTGATGTATCTGTATTGCCGACCACGGCTCAAAGCCGTTCAGTCCTGTGCAACTGTGCAACGCTCACAGGAGGAGGCTCGGCATCGCTTTCATTCACGGCGAACGTGGCTCAAGATTAGTCACATGGCTCGAGATGACTCAGCGGCGCATGCGTGGGAGGCTGCGGGAATGGTTGGCTGCCGATCAGCTGAGCAGCCGCTCCTGTTGTGGCCGCCACCGCTACGTACGCAGAGCGTCTGAAAACGGGGCGTTGTGCGCAGCGCCGACAGTGGGCACGGTGAACCACACGATGCACTTAGAGGGGTGTGTCGCTGAGGGTGTGTCTCCAGTTAAAAGGTTAACTTGTGCATCCTCCGCGAAACCACTGGACAAAAGTAGTGAAGCTTTACTTTAAAAATTCACGCACACATAATAATACACGCACACAAACATAATGCAGTTATTCCTCTCTGGCTTTACCTTGCAACCTGCCGCGGTGGCTCAGTGGCTATGGCGTTGTGCTGCTGATCCCAGGGTTGCGGGTTCGATTCCCGGCCGCCGCAGCCGCATTACTGATGGAGGCAAAAAGTGAAAGCGCCCGTGTGTTTGACATTTCGGTGCACGTTAAAGGCCAACTGCACTCAAAATTTTCACCACTTGAAACCCCTATTTCTGTATTGTCTGCTGAAAAAAATTCCCTCGCACTTTCCCGAGGGGGAGAGTGTGTAAGTGCGAATGCACGGTTGTTGATTGCGCGATTACGGTGGATATCGTGATCTTAATGAGTAGTCGAGAGATTACACACACGCACACAACTACAAAGAAAGATATTTCACTCGTTATTGCTGGTACCGTTGCCCGGTCCGCCATCATCGTTATCGAGATGCAGGACCAGCGACTGCTCTCGACGACGGCGCGCGCTCGACTAATACCCTCCCGCGCCACGCGGCCGCTACACGAGCGCCCTCACGCGTCGGAATGCGGAGCGCCCGCTACGCGAGCGAGAGCTCCCACCCGAAGTGGAGAGGAGGCGCCCAACACCCGCAGTCACTGAGCGGAGAGAGGAGGAGGAGAGTAGCGCGCGCCCATCTCCCCCCGTTGCTAGGGAAGACGAGGAGCGCGCGCACCCGCAGCTGTTGCTATGCGGACGACAGCGGCGGACGATTCAGGCTCGCTTAAGAAGTGCATTCGCACTTAAAAGAAAGTAAGCAAGGTGCAAAATTTAACAGCTGATATGCATGTGTGGATGCCGCAAGCGGTCAGCAAAAATCGGTGATTTTGAAACCGAAATTGAGGATAGCGCAGCCATTAAAATGACGCAGCTGTCGAGCGAGCGGCCGGATAATCAGCAGCGCGGGAGCAAGCCTGCGCGCAAGCTCTACGCTCGCACGGGGCAGCAAATGGGTGAAGTGTACGCGACAGAGCTTGACCGGTTCTCTATCTGCGTGGCTGGCCAGAGGAAGAAGCCCCTGTCGGCTGGAGCGTCGCAGGCACATCATGGCTGTTTACGCGATCCGCCGGCAGGTGCAGCGTGGTCTGCGGCGGAGCTTTTTTAAGCACTTCTAGCTGATTAACAAGGCACTTCATGGAGCTACCACTCGTGTCCCAGCTGATTTAGGGGTACTTACTGCGCATTAAAAATAAATTTGGTTGAGGTGAAATTCCAGTGCAGTTGGCCCTTAAAGATCCCCAGGTGGTCAAAATTAATCTAGAGCCCTCCACTGTGGCGCTCCTCATCACCTGTGTAGTGTTGGCATGTTAAACCCCACAATCAGTCAATCATTGCCTTGGAGCTTCTGCCTTCCTTGGCATAAATTGGCCTGGAACTACCAATGCTGTGATAATCAACAATCAGGGTGGCAGTAATCAACTAAATACATCATTCTGGATACTTTGCAACAATGCAGAAAGCTTGTAGGGGGCTGCAAATAGCTAAGGGTATAAACAATATTGTAATGGAACGTAGCTTGGAACAGGCTAAAGCACTGTCGAATACCCGGAACTGCTATTTCTTGGTTATCATGGCTCAATCTTTCTGGCTTAGCTTGGCCTAATTCTTGGTTATCATGGCTCAATCTTTCTGGCTTAGCTTGGCCTAAAGTGGCTTAATTTGTGCCCCATTTCAGAAATTGGATGGCGAGCACAGGTACAGCCCGCTGACCACCCGGCATCACAGTACGAGTTCGACGTCCTAATTGGGGCTGATGGGAAGCGGAACACGCTCAAAGGTAAGGCCACACCCCCCTTATTGCAGATTGACGTCTGATGATGCTGCAGGCCCTCGGGAAAATTACCCTGGTCATTTCTTTTTTCTTGGCCGCTGTGCTCTGTTTCACTAATTGTGTGCAGTGCTATACACGCTGCGGACATGGTACTGTGTGCTGGTTAATGTGTGTGCTGTAAAGGTCTGGCATCTTGACAGCTCCTCATTTACTAGGTTGAAAATTGCACTGTAGATTTTAATACGACTGAAGCAGAGGTCATTAAAAGGAGGAGAATGAGTCTAGACCATTAGGTGTGCTTATTTTCCTCAAGTCAAAGTCAAAATGAGTACTCAGATTGAGGTTTCATGCACCGAAGCTTTACCTGAGTTAAGAAGTTGCTGGTGAATATGTCACGGGGGATTATTTAATGTGTGCAGACAGCTATTTGCGCTTGATTTTTTTAAATAACCAGGTTCGTGCAGTACCAGCTTTTATGCAAGTTGGTGTGAGGTATACTAGTGTATTATTTTGTGTTTTTCACCCAGAAAAATGTTCACTACTTCTTCAAATGTTGCAGTCTTACGTACAGGAGTGCTAGATTTGCCTGCTAACATGAAGGGGGAAAATATCTGTAGCAATCGGTATGCATTACAAAATTTCCGGTGGGTTCTCATAATAGCCGCTGACATTTGTTTGCACCTTTTATATTTTTGGCAGTAAGTTATAATAACTTTCCTATTCATAAACTTTTAATTGAGATCTGTCTTTTGTTTCTACCTTTAAGCATAGTTCCCGGAAAAGAGGGTCAAAGGACTGAGACGAGGATGAAGCAAGACACAAAACGACATACGGGCATCATATGACTTGGCATTAGTATATGTACACATACCGGCACCTGTGTGTATAGTTCTGCATCTTACGTTGCCCTCATTTGTTAGCGTTTCACCCTTTCTTTCTCAACTTAAGTCATGAACCAACTTGCTCTGCTACAAGTTTTGTTTTAAAAAGCATTGGGCTTAATGTTGAACCTTGCGGTACACCCTGAAATTATTCGCCGCTTACTGAGCTGTTCCTGTTCCATATACCCAGGGTTCAACCGCCGGGAGTTCCGAGGCAAGCTTGCCATTGCCATCACGGCGAACTTCATGAACAGGCACAGTCCGGAGGAAGCGCGCGTCCAGGAGATCTCGGGGGTAGCCTTCATCTTCAACCAGAGGTTCTTCCAGGTGCGTGCTCTTCGTTGAAGGCCCTATTGTCTGTGTTGTGCTTGGAGTAGCTGTTCAGCTTGAGGGCTTCTTTTCTTTTTTCTTTAACCCTAGGCATGCAGGAATTGTGAGTGTTTATTTTTTTACCTTAATTAGTTTTTAGTAAAACCACACTCTGAAGAGTGTGCTGGGTGTGTTGGTTTCTTTATGTTGCCTGTCAGTTTTTGTTTTGAAAGGACTGGTAAGATATTGCAAATACTTCAGACACCAACTGTATGTGCTAGCATACTTCCGGAAAAGTTTTTCTGATCGTTTTTTAACAAATCGCTTGTTATGGCAATTTAGCTCTTTCTGTGCAATGTTTTCTGTGGGTTTCAGCAAAAAAGAAAATTGTGCGAGAACTGTTGGGAAGAAAATTTAATGGTACATAACAAAATGAAGCAACATGAATGCACGTTCAAATGATGTAATTCTTAATGTGAATTAATGAATTTGAAATTTAACTTGCCAAGTGCAAAATTCTTTCTTGTGCTTCAGAAAAATGAAGAGGTCCTTACAGTATTTTAGAGGAAAAAGAAATCAGAAATGTTCTTATATATAGGGAATGTTTCTACACTTATTAGCAAAATATTCAATACTTTAGAAGCACAATATTAGGTAAATAAACTCCTAATGTACATCTGTGGGCTCAGATGAAAATTTGAGCCTGACTTCCACACTCAGTATTCATTATTGGTTTGGATAGCACACTTAAGTTCTCTTTATGTTGCTGCCCTTGGGGTGGGGAGGCAGTGTTGGAACTCTTCCTCTGCTTGATGTGTTGTCTCCAGGACATGAAGGAGAGCACGGGTATAGACCTGGAGAACATAGTGTACTACAAGGATGACACGCACTACTTTGTCATGACCGCCAAGAAGCAAAGCCTGCTGGACAGGGGAGTCATCATCAATGTAAGTTCACAACAACTTTCGTGTTCCTCACTAACTTAATGGAGGGGAGTAGTTTGCATTGTTGGGGAGTGAAAACGTTTAGCGAAAAGGTAATCCAGGTAGAAGTATCGTATTGGGAAATCTCGAATTCTGTTTTCCTAGCATCAGCTGTGGGTGGCTGTGGATCGGTTTGGCGGGCTGCAGTTTGTGACCATGGAAAAAGGGAGTGCGAAAGAAAAAAAGGAGGAACAAACCCAAATTCGATGATTTCTTTTATTGCAAGTAAAAGTTATTTCACTTCACTTAAAATAATAAAGTACGGCAGTAGCACGTTCTAAATATACCGGTGATGCGTCCTTTCTTGGCCTCTGTAGATTGCAACATTTGCTTTTTGCCTGCTCTGACTCAGATTTCTGTGCATTTCATTTTGTCCCGTGATTCCATACTTGCGTACGCACATAGGATAGCACTTGCCCACAGGAAGGGATTCATTGGTCAATGTTATTCATTGGTCAATGTTTGATTATGGGCTAATCAAATTATCTTATTTAGTCAGTAAATCAATAAATCAGTGAATAAATGTCAGCCTAGCAGAAATGCAATCAATCAATCAATCAATCAATCAATCAATCAATCAATCAATCAATCAATCAATCAATCAATCAATCAAATGTCAGCCTACCAAAAATGCAATCAATAAATCAATCAATAAAATGTCAGTCAACCAATAATTTAATTTGACCGCAACTTCAGGTGACATTGAAATTCATCGCACCCTGTTGTGGTTGGTTGTCCCTAGGTCACTTGGGCACACTGGTCTTATACCAAAAAAGTTTATTTTTGCAGTTATGATGATAAAAATTGGAGGATAGATGTAGTTTTTCATTCTGATTGCAGATGTAAAATTTGTTTTTGTGTGAAGTGGCTGCATTCAAATTTTTCGGATTTTTATTATTTTATGTTTTGACAGCCTCTGTAAAGAAACTGCGTGAGTGAGGCAGCTGAAGAAGGTACCAGTGCACCGTGCACAAATCAAGGAGTGCAAGGAGACTAACAGTATCATTCTATCTGGTCTGTAGCAGAAGTTACGACCGTTTAAAGTTTGGGCTTGGAAGGTGGGAACCAGAAAAACCTGTTTCACCCTCCTGTGAGCAATCAACCGTGTTGTGCTGCTCCTTGTCCTGGCTGCTTCCTTGTGCGTTTATTGGAGAATGATCCTCAAGGCGTTCACCTCCACTGCTTTGTGTTGCCCGCTGCAGGACTACAGCGACACGGCCAGTCTCCTGTCTCCCGACAATGTCGACCGGGCTGCGCTGACCGAGTACGCGCGGGACGCGGCCGACTTCGCCACGGGCTATGCGCTGCCCTGCCTGGAGTTCGCTGTCAACCACTACGGGCAGCCAGACGTGGCCATGTTCGACTTCACCTCCATGTATGCGGCCGACAACGCCAGCCGGCTACTCGAGCGGCACGGCCACTGGCTTCTCCAGGGGCTAGTCGGCGACAGCCTGCTCGAGGTCAGTGGAACGGCTGTGGACGGCTAGAGTCTGGTAGAGCTGACCGTAACGTATGCCGTGGTCAGTGCTTGGAAGGGGGCAAATTGTTGACACTTAGTTGTTGGCAAAGGCTGTTGGTCTGTGATTGTCTCTTCTGTTTGTTACTAGTTGACAACAGATTATGTTTAATTCGTGGTAGTCTTTAGGAGCTTAACGAATTGAAAATGGCCCCTTGGTAGATCTTGATGAGTTGAAAGGTGGGCCCACAAGCACATCCTAATAACTGTGGATCACTGCTGTGCACAGCAATAAAACTGAGGAGCCAAGATAGAAACTTGATTTGTATCATGTGCTGATAACGCAGACGACGCTAATTTCTCGTCCACCCAACTACAATATTGATGCTTCTGAATGTTTGCAATGCTTCAAATACACAAAAGTTGCAGCAAAGCACAGTGCAGGTGAGAAAAATTTGCTGCCAAAGTCAAAATAAAAAGATTGTTTACTTACCTTGCTTAATCTAATTAATTAAATAGCAGAAATGAGTTTGTGCTGTTGTGTAATGTCCACGTAACCTTGGCCCACCAGGCCACAACAGGCAATACAAGAGGGAGCGAAAGTTTTGAGCTGCTAAAAAGGTATTCATATTTTAGAGTTTAGAGTTTGAATCAGACTGGTTGTAGTTTACATTTTGATGTACAGTAGACAAACTCGAAGGGACTGTGAAAATGTGTTGGTATTATCAGAAATTCGTCTTAAAAGCAGGTTTTGTGCATTGTGGACGTTACAAGAGAGCAAAAATGTTCATCTTAACCATAGTGTTCGTCTTAACCGAGTTCGTCTTAATGGGACTACACTGTATAGTATTTGTAAATTTTGTGGTTCTTCAGTTGTTGTATTTCAAGATGAGATAGATTATCGGGCACTCACTGCCAATTACTGGAGTACAATAGGAAAGGAAATATGGAAAGTATGGAGGGCACTCTTCCCTTGCGGAACCTAGAACTGCCGAAAACTGACGTGAACGTGTATGCGACCAATTTACCTTCCACCTCTCTCTGTCTCTCCCTCTTTTTGCTTTACAGCCGTTCTGGCCCACGGGATCGGGCTGCGCTCGGGGTTTCCTGAGCTCCCTGGATGCGGCCTGGATGATTCGGTCGTGGGCAGCCAACAGGGACAGTCCCCTCCACGTGAGTAGACGACGGCTTCTCACTGCAAACACTGTGTCGTGCAGCATAAATTCAAGGACGTGCTTCGTGTAACGTAGCCTGCGTGTGTAATATGGGTTCTCATTATACAAGGGGATGTTTGAGGAGAGAGAAAATGACACCTAGAAACACTTGAACATGTAACGTATCTATTCATCTAGGACAGAAGTAGATCCAGAAAGACCCTATGAGGGTGGCAAGTGTGTGTGATGGGGCAAAAGCATTGAGGAAAGAATGTCAGCACCATGTCAGGATGTCCTTGAAGGCCACTACCCTTTCCCTTTCCACTCTGCTTCACCTCACCCTCTGCGCCGCTACTTTCATTCAAAGAGCAGCCGATTGGGCGCACTGGGCACGCAGACATTGAAGAAATATGCTGACGCCAAGGAATATGCTGGAAATAAGCCGTACTTCCCTTCTTCACCGCTACTTTCGTTTACACCCATACGCCTTGCAAACACTGTCCGCACCATTTCACCAGACGTAGCCGTCGTAGCTGTGAACAATCAAGCAATAGTGTGTGTGAACCACCTAAAAATGACGTCACTGACGCCACATTTTGTGTAATGAGTTTGGCGTACAGGGGCCTCTCCGTAGTTTTCTTTCCTCTGTGGTCCAATGAGTAGAGGTGATGACACTCACTGGGGTCTCTCGGTGCTAGTTGACGAGGAAAAAAGAAAGATGCAGGCAAAAGGGGTTTTTGTCATGGGATGAAGTCACTGAGGGCGCAGAGTTAAATTGGCTGCGTACTCTTCCTTCCTCCTCACTGCCCCACTCGCGGGAAAGATGTATTTTGTATCTGGAAGTGTTAAAAGACTTCTGGTGTGGCCAACCTTTGCATCAATCGGGAGTCTAGTTTTTTTTTTTTTTTGCTTGTTTGTTTGTTTCTAGAGGTAATAGCAATGGTAGCACTATGGCGCCACTGACACAGCTGCCAAGAGAGCCTGATGACAGGTATAGCTATGGCCGCTGTTTGGCAGTGCTGAATCTGGGAAAGTCCAAACCACCATTGATAGTGCACTGGGCTAGCTGAAAATGATTGGTAATTCATGTACTGTGAGATGCACATTTTATGCGCCACAGCCTCGGCGTGGCAAAAAAAAAAAAACTCCGACAACCTTAGCTCTTCATATTGCTTCTTAACGTGAGAGCTGTAATTTCTGCTTGAGCAGCTGAGAACACTTTGCTTTGCGATCCTCCTTAATACTTTCGAATGGCTTTGATTCGTCTCCTACGTGTTGTGCTGCTGCTTTTAGTCAGAGAGTTGACAACAATGGTGGACTTCGCTGCTGTCTGTTCGCACGGCTGCATACTTTTGCCCCCTTACTTCATTTGAGGTGTAGCGGCATGGCCGACCACCATTCACTGCTGTCAAGTTCAGGCACATGCTATGGAACGCCTTGCGCTACGGAACACTTCAAAGACACATGGTGTTGGAGCAGTTTCTTTTTTATTATAGATGCCGATGCTGGCTTATTAATGATGCCGATGCCGGGGGACACGGCTCTTAAAAAAAAAATTTAATTTTGAAGTAATCTCTGTGAAACGTGTCAGTCTTGCTGTTTTCTTTTCCCACTGATTTCAAATATGGGATTATTTTTTGAGCAAGTCAATTAGTTACCCAGATAAGTAAAAATAATTAGCCATTTCTGGAGGAACATTAGGCAAAATAGTGTTGGCCATAAAACTGTAAACTTTACATTTTCCAATACTATGAAGCCTGGTGAGTGCAGTAAGAGAATTGGTTTTTTTGGTGCATTGCTTGGAACCAGTTTTACAGCTCATTAAACTTTGATGCTTGAAATGGGCATTCGAAATGTTCCTTGCCACTGGTGCCTCCGAAGTTTGCAGTTTTATGGCCAACACTGTTTTGTCTAATGTTACTCCAAAAATGGCTAATTATTTCTACTTGTGGGTAACTAATTCACTCAAAAAATAATGCCATATTTGAAATCAGTGGAAAAAAAAAAAACAGCAAGACTGACAAGTTTCAGAGTTTACTTCAAAATTAAAAGAAATTGTTTTTAAAGCCATGTCCCCCGTTAATGCTTTCACATTAAAACCTAAGCGTCATATTATATGCACATTTCCACTGTTAACTGCCGTGGCTGTTGATGTCGCCGCTTTACCGTTTCCCGCTCTCCCTCCCCTCCCCCACCCTTTCCCCTGCCCTCAGGTTCTAGCGGAGCGGGAGTCCATCTACCGGCTGCTGGCGCAGACGACACCCGAGAACCTGAGCAAGGACCTGGCTGAGTACAGCCTGAACCCGAGCTCGCGCTACCCGAACCTGAACCTGCAGACCGTGCTGCCCTCGCAGGTGCGGCCCCTGTGTCGCACGGACGTCGAGGTCACGCTGCCCGCCCTGGGGCCCCGGCCGCTCACCGACATGCAGCGCAAGCGGCGGCGCCGAGGTGCGTCCTCACACTCGGACATTTAGATTGCGGGGTTTTTAGGAATGGGTTGTCAGTTTCCCTGAGCCTCCACCTGAGTCCTCCACAGTGCTGCGTGTTGTGTTGACCTAGGTTGTCTGATCTTGAAGCGAAAGCTTTCCTAGAGGAACCAATGGCGTCCTGTAAAAAAACTAATGCATTTCCCCGCAGGCCATTTGGTCTTTCGAAAAGCTGTCTCGACACATGACGTGTGCGTGAAACCGGTCTTCCATTGAGTCAAAACTTGGAAATCACAAGAAGGCAGTGGTTCTGGATAAGAAGATACACACATTGATCATGAAGGAGTACAATAGTATAGGTAGTATTCACTGAAAAGTGTAGCTGTCAATTTCTTCGCTTGGAAACACGGCCACGGACATGGCTGAAGCACCACGGACAAGGCGCAGCTTGGGCCACTGCGCCCGCACGCCGAAGAAAAAAGAAAAAAAAACACCGGCGTGAGCAGTCTGCTCCGTTTCAAACCAATTATCTACGGTAGTGTCAACAGAGATGTTATTAATCGCACTCACATTGGAGTCGAGGCATTACTCTGCATTCGGTGATGTAGAGTTTGGAACGTCCAACACACATCATGTGCTTAAGCACGAACAACTACCGTATAATGCGGAATATAGGTCGAGATTTTTTACAGAAAAATTTGCCGAAAAGTCACCCCTCGACCTATATTGCAGTCACTGGCAGTTGTCATCTGGCGACCGGGCAGCCCATCGAGCCCATCCAAACCCCAAAGGCACCATCGCCACCACCATCAATCGGACGCGACGCCATCTTTGTTTTGTTGCTTCTCTCGCTGTCGGCGAATGTGTGCGTGCAATTTTCTTCTTGCTCAAAATGAGTTTAGGCACTTGGTGCCAGTTTACAGCAGCATTTAAAAGAAAAGTTGGGGGTTTTCCAAGGCCAATGAATGACGTGTCCGCCTTGCGCCAGTTCGGTATCACCAAAAGAAGTGTTGCTAGCGGCGTTAGCTGAAGGGGCAGCTCTCGGTATGCAACGCTCGGAGGCCTCGTTTCATGGGCGCTGCACTGTGCACCTGTGCTGCTGTACAAAGGGGCAAATTTTGTTCGCTAGCGTCGTGCGATGTCACTACGAATGGATACCCCAAGACGTTTGCTGACCACCTGCACAGACTGGCTGTCGCTCCGGTCTGCACACGAGTGTCCCATGCTTTGCGCTCGCTACACGATGACATCTTCTTACGAGTGTTTAAGAAGTGCTGCATAAGCGATTCCCTGGACTGCACCGAGGACGACCTGCTGTGTGGGCGACAGCGAGCCAGAAGCAGTCATCCGACGATACTTCAGACAGTTTTAAATGAGTAATCTGAGATGAAACAAGTTATAGTCTCAATAAAACAATGGTTGGTACCTAATTATTTTTTTTTTGCATTTTTCGGCTACAAGGTAAGGGGGTCGACCTATATTCCGCCTCGACCTATATTCCGCATTATACGGTACTGCCAACTCGCGGAGCCCGATGTAATCAGTGATGGCGCACTGACATCGTTGCCTTCATGCGTACCTCGCCAGTGAATACAAGCTATACTTTTATCTCGTGAACCATGTACCGGCATTCGTAGATTCATTTACTTAGTGCGCAAAAAATCGTTGCATGGGTTAGTTCTTCGTTTGCGATGTAGGTCTCTGAAGGATTGGCGATCAATTGGGGGCACTTTTAGCGAAGGTTTCGACACACTTTTGATGTGAGAAAGCTTTTGCACTTCCCTCAACTTTCGTTGGGAAGGGATGGGGAAGTTTTACGAGCTGCCAGTCTCTGCCGGAGTTTGGTGACCTCTGGCACCTAAAAATAACCCCCTGGTGCAGAGTCCATCATCCACCCGGACGCCCTGCTTTCGTGGTGCCAGAGGCAGGTGGCTCTGTACAGCAAGATCAAGATCGAGAACATGACCTCTTCATGGAAGAACGGCCTCGCCCTGTGCGCCATCTTGCACCGGTACCGGCCGGACCTCATCGACCTGGACGAGCTCTCGGCTGCCGACGTGGCCGCCAACAACCAGCAGGTGAGCGGTAGCATTGCATTTATGCTTGATGGGGGAGAAAGTGTTATACCCCTGTCACACGGCAAATCTAAAGTCGTTCAAAGTGAATGACATTAGCTGTTGATGGCATTCATATTGACCGTGCGGGTCTACACGGTGAAACAACTCATTTGATAGTGATAGCGGTGACGATTAGCGAGCTCGCAAAACCGCGAAATTATATTTCAAGTGCATCTAAAATGTTTTCATACATAGTGTTTTTTTAATAAATAACAAAGGATTATTTTGTTAAAATAAAAATTAAAAAACCACCATTTTAAATGACATAGTAGATATCACAAGCCAAGACAAGTCCGCAAAAAATCCACATTAGGGTAGCGCGCACTGGGGACGAGTTCTTTTTGGTTAGTACTTGTTTTTTTTTTCTATTTGAAAAACAACAAAACAACATGAAGGAGAAAATTTGTTTACTAAAAGTTTTTAGAACCAGTACTCTTTGGTTTATTACTGAACTTTCTGCTCTAGTGACGCGCCACTGCTGTCGAGGCTAAACTCACTTGGCTGCTGAATGAGCTCCCGAACCTCAGTTAGCCGCTAAATGTCGTTCGCCTCAAATGTCATTCGGTATTCTTGTGTAGTGCCCAATTAATGATTTTTCGAGCGATGACATTTGCTCTAAATGTCATTAGATCTTCCGTGTGGCAGGTGTATTACACTACATTCACAGCTATGACTTTCTTGGAACCGTGTGGAAATGCTGCGTGGTTGGGCTGTTTGATCAGGGCATGGGCAAATACCAGTTTAGCGCTTGGTCTGGCATGTCAGGTGGGCTGGGAGCTTATTAACAGCGGAGCTGTTGTTACTGGCCGTAAGTTCGGGGTTCGTGCGCGCCAAAAACTCCCCGAGAAAAGGCCGAGCACTCGTGCACGCGTACCTCGAGCGCGTTTGTCAGGCTATGCATACCTATTTAGGGGGATAGGCCAATATTGGCCAAAAAGAACTCCAGCCTTGGCCGCGTGCCTCGAGCGCACGTTCGTCTAGTCAAGCATACCCACTGAGGGAGATTGGCCGATATTGTCCACAAAAACACTCTAGCGTTCGCCATATCGTGGCAAAACTTTTTCAGAACGAGGAAGACGCGTCATAGCGTACGCCTATCATTCGTTCGTCTTCGTGTCATCATGCACATGCGCTCTGTACTGTAGAAGAGCCACAACTTGAATGTCGAAGCTGCTGTTGGTGATCATTCCCTCCACGTGGATAGTTCGCCCGGCTGAGGAAGAGGCCGCTTTTCGAGAGGCTCAGAGTGCAAAGCATTCATTAGAGACGATAAGTCGCCCTTGCAGAGTGGCGTACGAACACGCCTACCGAAACGACGAGCTCACTCCGGCCTTACTCAACATAGGGTCATTGAAATGGCATGCCGCCGACGTCAACCACGACACCACGATACTAAAACTCAGCTTTGTGTCCGTCAGTGATTACCTACCACAGCTTCGCTATTCAAGTCTTGCACGTGAGCGCAAGCTTCCCTAAATTTTTTTTAAAGTGCCATTCTATTAAGTTGTATGAAGCAGTCTGTATGTGCTCCTGTTGCATAAGGAGGGTATTTAATCTATTGTTTCTACGAAGAGTTTGCCAGGACTGCGGCGAATAATTATAAGAATGGGGATGTTGAGAATCCCAAAATTAGACAAAAAAGTCGATTTTTTTTAAATCTCCATTTTCGGAAAGTAGAGCTATTTTTCTTCCGGCCAGCCAAATATCCAGACCAAGGAGTATCGTATTGGAGCCATAATATCAGTTTGCATCACCCACTACTGCTAAAATCGATGATGTTCGACGCGAACATGGCATTTTTTCGTCGACTCGCCGCTCTGGTTCTACACGTGCTATGGCGTCAGTTTCGGTCACTCTCATTTGAAAGTGTGTCTTTTCGTTTTCAGTTCCCTGCCAGAACAACTTCGTTTCATCCATTGGTTGCGAGTAAAGCCTGGCAAAAAAAAAAAAAGCCAAAACGTGCAACCCAATTGGCTACTGACTGCACGTGACCGCGACGGCGCAATCTGATTGGCTGGGCGTTGTGGGTCGTCTGCTCGGCACTCTCATCACAATGCAACACTTGTTCATGCGAGAACCGGCAAAAGCCCCGCATGGCGTAAAAATACAGCAAACATGTCTATCGCTAACCGAAAGGAAGAATAAGAAGTATTTGAAATTGCTTGGAATACATTTTTCTGCATGTCTGGCAGCAACATATCGCGAAAAACATGCCGGGACGAAGTAGGCTTAGCACATCCGCGGGCTGCTGAGACAGTAGTGTTTGCGATGTGGTTACGCCTGAGGCTGCAGTAGGGTGCGTCTATCTTTAGATAAGCAGCGAATAGAAAGAAAAGATGATGAAGTGGAGGAGGCCGCTTGCCTACAGCATTAGGGCAAAGGTTTATCCAGAATTTGGATTTTGAGGGGTGTCGAAATCCTCCTGGGGTGGTTGGGGGGGTATAAATACCTGTGCAAGGGAAGCGTATTCATTCTGTTATCGTCAATGCCGCGGCGAGTCGGCTTGCATCCCGACGCGCGCTTCCTCATCGGCAGGTTGCCTTATGAGCGATTTAAAAATTGTAAATGTTCGTACTGCGCACATTGTGTGGTGGTGACGCGATATATGAGTAGATTAAATCGAAAACATGGTTATCCCACCCAGCCAAGCTCATGCACGCCAAAAAACGGTGTTATGCATTCCGTTACCGGTTTCTTGATTTCAAATAATTTCGCATGACGCAAATCGCGCTGGAGCCAATTTGCTTGCAAAAGATTAAGCAGTAACATAACAAAATAAGCGTTTACAGCTGTGGTGCACGATCGGCACCTCTGCGCTGGTCGTCAACAAGTGACAGCGCGTTGCCAACAGCATCATAAAAATTGAAGCGACTTCGATGGCGTTGCTTTTGTTCAGTCTTTCTGCAAAGTGCCATCTGTAGACAGAGGAGTTCATAATTTTGCCATCAACTGATTTCAGAAAACTTGGCATGCTGGGGTTGAGTGAGAAGCGAGCTACATGCTAAAGCATTTTTTTTTCACATGCTCAATAGATGAAACTGTCACTTGTAGTAAAACTTCAACTGCGATTTTCTCAGCTTCACTTTTTTTTTTGTATATGTGCCTAGCCTTACAGGCGTGTCCAGGTTTTTTGTTCTTTTTTTTTTTTCAGAGGATTTCAATGCACGTTATGCCATTGAATTTGGGATGTAATGAACTGCATGCTGATGCTATTTTTATTGGCCCAGTGTGCCTGAAATAAATGTTATGAGCAATATTCTATGACCTCATTAAGTTTTCTGAGCCCTTCACTTGGCATAATTAGGTTAATTTTATTCAATAAACTATGTTTACAGAAATACAAATAGCATCAGCATGCATGACTGGTATTAAGCTACAAATTCATACCATTTATTAAAAATAAATGTTATGAGTTTTGGCTATAAAGCCCCTTAACGGCCTTTAAGAAATGACCTAATTAGGCATCAGTGTTTTCTTTATAATCCGAAAATAACTATGCCACTTGAAACCTAATCCATTGTGAAAATGAGGGAGGCAGAACTGTGTGCAGAGTAATTTTCATTATTACTAATAAAAAAGTTCATTTTAATACCAGTGTCTCCCCTTAATCGGGGAACCAGTGTGTATCTGGGATTCCATTTGTCTGGGCTTGTCTTTAACTGAAATGTTTAGTGTTTGCACTTTTACAATTTAAGTGCCAGAAAAACAAACACTTGGAACATACCATTGGCGGTTCTGCTGAAGTTTATGGGGTCATCAGAAAAACCTTTACAGGTGAAGGAAGTTTCGGAACTTCAGAAAAACTTTTTTGTTTGTTTGTTTCAGGCCTTCGACATCCTGGAGCGGGAGTACAGCATTCCGCCGGTCATGACCGGTCAGGAGATGGCCGACTGTGCCGTGCCGGACAAGCTGACCATGGTCTCGTACATCTCCCAGATCTACGAGACGTTCCGGCGCGAAATCCCCCAGGGCCGCCCCGCCTACAAGGTCAGCAAGCTCATCGAGGAGAACCAGCCTCCGCCGACCGCACCCCTCAACCTTCTGGCCAAGCTCGCCAGTGGTCACCATCGGCCGCCCAGCAAACGCAAGTCGGCTGAGCACGATCCGGCTAAAGACCGCAGCGAGGGCCGGGAACGTCGGAACCGCGTCTCCATCACCAGGAGTCGGCGGTCGCGCGACCGGGTTGCTGAAATTGTTGCCGGTGGCGACGCTGCGACACTGAACCAGTACCACCGGATCCTGTCCGCAATGGACAAGGAGTCGTTCGGCAAGCGCATGCAAGCACTTCAAGAACAGCTCGGGGAGGCGTACCGACCGTCGTCTCGGGGTAGTCGTGGGCGGCGGAGCGGCCACGTGTCTTCCGCGACGGAGGACGAGAGCAGTTCGGTGACCGGTCGGATACCGCGCACCGCAGTGGAGCAGCTGCAGGAGCAGCTCAACTCCATCGGCAAGCCGGTGCCGGTGAAGAAGCGGGAGCCCAAGGTGGGGCGCATCGGGAAGGACGAGTGGAACGTCAAGATGCTGGAGGAGCGGCTCAAGCAGCAGCAGAAGCGCCAGAAGGAGCCGAAGCCGGAGCCAGAGAAGCCGCAGATACTGAAGGACATCTTTGAGAACAAGCGGAGCGTCATGGACGCGCGGCTCAAGGCAGACGGGAAGGAGACGGACAGCGATCGGGCCCGCTTCACCAACCTCGATGAGAGGTTGCAGCGGCTCGACCGGCAGTTGAAGGAAGGATCGCTGGACGTCGGGAAACGGGGAGCGAACCGTGTTGCGGCCATGGCGGACTACATCGCAAACGTCCTGGACTCGCAGACGGGGCTGAGGGAGAAGCGGCCTCCTCCGCCGCCACCCGTGGTCTTGTACCGGAGCGACTCAATGGACGGTTCAACGACACCCCCACCAAACAGGCCAGCAGCTGCGCAACCGGCCACTACGCCTGTGGCCAAGCAGTTGCCGGCGGCGCAGCAGCCAGTTGTGACGCCGGTGACAACCAAGTTGACGGAGGGTGTCGGTGTTGGTGGTTCTGTGAGTGAGACGTGCTGCTTCTGCCACAAGCGGGTGTACCTCATGGAGAGGTTGAGCGCGGAAGGGCTGTTCTTCCACCGGAACTGCTTCCGGTGTGAGTTTTGCCAGTGCAGTCTACGACTGGGAAACTACGCCTACGATAGCACCACTGCCTTCAAGGGTGAGCCTTTTTATGTGCATGTGTGTACATATTTTGGGTGTGACTTGTTCAGCAGGCTGCTAAAGGGCACCATGTTGTCAAAATTATCAATCCAGAGCCCTTCATTATAGCGCATTTCAAAGCCCTGGTGTAGCTTCGGTACATTAAACCCCAAAACTTGAATTTTTTTTCTTCTTGTTCATCAGAGTGCCACAGGACGGCACTGGTATAAGGTAGACCAGGGGTTCTCAAACATGTTGGTCCCAGGGAACCCTGCTAAGCTCCGTTAAGTGCCAAGGAACCCCCCCCTTCCCCCCCACCGTCATTTTTCATTCCGTTCACGCTACATTCACGTGCAAGAAATTCAAAAGCAAGCAAGCTTGCTTGCTTTTGAATTTCTTGCACGTGAATGTCGACCTTACGTGAGTGTGTATGCTAGCGGCACCTATCTCCTGTGGGGACCAGGGTTCTTACGGCGGCCAAGCTCGATCCTCGAGATTCGGCCGCAAGGCTAGCTCCGCTGAACACCGCCACGGATCGCCAACTTGGCGTAGCGGCAGCGAACAGCAAGGAACACAGGACACAGAATTCGCCCACTCCGACGTTTATTGCAATGCAATCAAGGGGACGTCGGGCGCGTCGGTCTACACCGCCAAGACCACCTTAGCCAGGACGGGAGAGACAGGCGCGAGGGCGGACAAAGGAAGGCCAAAAAAAGGAGCGAGTCGTACTTACGGCCGCTCCCGACGATGGTTCGTATCCAAAAACTCTCCCTTTGTCGCCCGTCCCGGACCAGGCCGCCGGAACTTCCGGGCAAAACCTGTCACGTGAGGGGTTCGGCAGCGCCCCCCGCTCTCACGGACATCCTCCCGGAGGGGGAAGCGCGCGACCGCGGAGAGAGAGGTACCACCCCTCTCGCCTCCGTGGCGGGCTGAGAGGGATAGGAAAGATGGCGGAGCTTTGCAATTCCCACACTCCAAACAGAAGAAATGCGCAGGGGGGTAATATAAGGCCGAGATTCAAGTGCAATAGTTTAACCACGCGGCCCGTTTTCGGAGTCTGGCTGGTTACAAGCTGCTGGTGGGATTTATTGCGCAGTTCGCACCTTTCTGTTATGCACTGAGATGTGCTTACTGACGCGCGGGCATGAGTAATGGAGGTTCCTTAGATTGATTGCACCTACGGTTCGCCACCTAAGTTTGCCACCTAAGTTACTTGGCGAGTGCGGAACCAGGAAAAATTTATCTGTGGCTTGCGGAACCCCGAGACTGGGCCTGCGGAACTCCTAGGTTCCACGGATCCCACTTTGAGAAACCATGCTGTAGACCATGAAATGCTTGCCTTAGGCTGTGGCTGCACTGCATGTAATAGCTGACATGTAATTGTTTTCGCAACTTAAAGCTTGCACTTATTGGAGGCACTCCATGGTACTAACAATGACATCCTGCACACACTAAAAGAGCATCTACGCGACACCTTGGAGTTTCTACCACTCTCCCAAATTGAATATGCTGAGGCTGCATGCAGCACTGACAGAGTCAGCTGGCATGTCGGCATGAAAATTTGACATTCAGCGTGCCTCATTACATGATTATAACAGTAGCACCTGCACTTCAACTATGTGCACTCTTTCGTGCATGCCAACAGCCGGTGTGAAGCTACTCATTTATTACAGCACTACAGCATTTGGGGATACAACTGCAGGATGATAATTGCAGAGAGTTGGGAAATAATCCACAAATATTATTATTATGGAGAGACCTTGCACCTGAATGCTGGAGTGTAAAATATTAATTTTATGACAAATGGGTTGAGCCTGTGCAAATTAACCGACACGTAGAAACAGGGCCACTGGTGTCCTTGAAGCACAGTTTTATTGTGAAATGCAATAAAAGTATCTGTTACCATACATACCTAGGCAGTGACTGCCCTTCATAGAGATTTTGGGCCTCGGGCAGGTTTTGAAAGCAGAGTTGCATCTTTCACGGTCATGGCACCAGGTAACGCTAGAGGAACAGCCCTCGTTTGTGATACCTTCCACAATTCCAGTGTCCACAATTCTCGTCGATGCTACTGGAAGTGGTAGGGTTGACATCACACTGTGTTCATCACTGCTTTTAATGCTCTCAACTTGAAAAAAAAAAAAAAAATCCTCTGCATTTATCCAGCTTGAGTCAGTTACATTCCTAGGACTTGGAAGGGCAAATCTTTGGTGGCAATTCTCAGAAAGGGTGAGAAATAAGATAGGGACAAGGCTGACTCTGATGGACCATCAAAACATTATTTGCTCCTGCACGTTTGGAAGTGCCATCCACCTTATCAAGCTTCCAGTTCCTCCTTTCAGATAGGACTTTCCCCTTCGAGCTGATTGTGTCCACTTTTTTTGTGTGTGACTTTCATGAGTTGTGCTGGGCAACTGGTAATCCTTGTTGGCACCTTGCAAGCTAGCGAGCACGTAGCCTTGCTACGCAGCTTCCCACTTTCTTGAGACAAGATGGGGCAAAAGAAGAAAAAAAATTGCGGAATTGTATGGCCATTGAAGCCGCAAGAAAACATCACAGAACCTCGACTCCGAATTATTTTCCAAAAAGAGAGAACAATGACGCCTGTGGGGATGTTTCTGGTGTGCGGACAAAAGACAAATAATGTTCATTGCATACATATCCCAGCACGCCCAAAGCTGACATTGAGAACTTTTGTGTGGAATTGGACCAACACACTCCCAAAAACGCCCGTGTGTACGAGATTTCGGCGCGCGTTAAAGATCCCCAGGTGGTCAAAATTAATTCAGAGCCCTCCACTACGGTGCGCCTCATCGCCTGCATTGCGTTGGCGCGTTAAACCCTACAATCAATCAATCGACACACTCGGGTGATACTTGCTGGTGACGTAAATGTGGATGTCTCTAAACTAGACATGACGTGGTTTGTTCAGTTCGTGCTGCAATAGTTTGGACCAGAGGCGGCCGGCATTCGTAATGCGGTGCAGGGAGCTTTATTAATTCTTGGCCAATCCCCCACAAGGGTATGTTGCAAAAGTGGGTCCTGCTCCTTCTTTTGTTCATCAGTGCAGTTAGCCTTGGTCAGGCTGTTACAGGAAGTGGGCACTGGGCACGCAGTCATACCAATCACAAGGTTCCGATAATGACAAGATAATAATCACAATGGTACCAATCACAATGATCCGCAAGAGACTAATCCATGAACACAGTTGCATCTATCCCGGCAATCTGGGTGCCATCATCTTCCATACTGTGCTTCACATTCAGAATATTGTTTGGTTGGGGAAGGTACCCAAACTATGACCACTTTACCCATGAGACTTCTTCCATTTTCCCTATGGTCACGACCGGGTTTATGCATAGTGACCTACTCACTCTTCCATCACCTATAACAGTCAGTGGCCGAACGAATAGCCGAGAAGGGACGGTGCTTGTTGTCAGGTGGTGCTAAATTTAATCTCCAACTTAGCTATAACTGCTTGCGTAGGACGCACCGATCAGTCTGGACCTGCATCTTAGCTACCCAGCTACCAATGCAAACGAATAAACCATGCTGGTATTATATGTTTTTTGCTCTGCTGGGATACTGTCACAGGCTCTTGCTTCTTTGTCTACAAACTGGACAATGGAGCTGAGATTAGGCACCTAATTAACTGAGGCCAACCCCTCCTCTACGGGCATGCGCCACTACACTAAGCTGTTAGTCTTAGAAAGGATGATGTGGATGCTCGGAGTGTTGGATGCTCCTAGGGCCTTGTAGCCGCCTTAGCTGCTGCTGCTTTCCTGTCTGTACTCGCAAAGACACCTTGTATGGTTGGTAAATGTATTCCTTCCATGGCCACGTCGGAATATTGTAACGAGAAGTGTTCTCTGGCTGTGTCTAGCATTTCGTGAAGCGGAAGACCAGAAAAACGAATCTTGTGAACCCTGGGTGCTGCTTGCATAATAGTTGGCACAAGCGCGTGGTTTCCTGGGCTGGAAACACAGGCTTTTTACCGGAAAATGGGTAGTGCACCTCCTGGTGTCGTGTCTCACGGTGCTGGTGCTCATACAGCTTTCGTAAAGGAGGAGAGAGGGAGAGAGAGAACATGTTTATTGCGAAAAGCAATGGCAAGGAGTCCTCAGCCCAAGACCGCTTGAGATATTTTAGCCCTCAACACTAGCAGGCACTGATCCTTGGAGTCAGAGCTGCTCAGAGCTCCCTCTCAAAGTCCGAAAGTCCGTAAGAAGAATGCAAAGGGTTCTGTGAATAAGGAGAAGCCAGTATCACGCAAGGAGCAATGGGCAGGTTATTTTTTAAAGTAATGGGCACGCAGGACTAAGAACATAGGGGCATTTTTCACTTAGCAGTTGTGTAGAAATTCACTTTTTTTTTTTACTTTTGGCATTTTTGTTCATTCCATCGTTGAGATCCTTTCTCGACTTTGGCTTCATGCTGAAGATCTTTCTTTTTACATGAAGCTCTGTCACTTCTTGCGCGAAGTTTGCTGGAGAGAGAGAGAGAGAGAGAGGAATTTTATTGAAATGAAAAAACACAGAAAGGTCAGCCTGATGGTAGTATATCTGGCCAGCTATTCTGTGTGTGGGAAGGGAAAGGGGAGGAAAGAGCGTGGATAGAGGACGAGAGAGATGAAGATGCCCCGTAAACTTGCACATAGGCATTTCCAACAGGGCCCTTTTGTGTATGGTAGCTGCATTATAGTATTTCCATGAAGAACAAAGACAGGGTTTTTTGTTGTTTTGCCAGCAGAAGAAGCGTCAGGGAAGCTTCGTCTGACAACTGATTCCTTACCAATGCACCATTGCATACGATGGTACAATCATGCTGAGTGAGAGTACAGTAATGGCTTGTAGAAATGTACCAAGCTTATCAAACGACCCTCGTATAAGGGCCTCGTTTCTGGTATTAGGAAACGAAATGCGCTATAATGTCGTACAAGTTGAAAACGGCACTAGCTTATGTAGTGTACCATTCTGCCGAAGCCACGGACCCAGATGTCGGCATGTGCATGCGTTTTGAAAGGAGATTGCGCTTAATGTGCGACATCGTCTCTTCTCATGTTGTTTGTTTGTTTGTCGTCGCTGCAGTAATTTACAAGCAGATAAGTCAGAAAAAAATCACGGAAACTACTCGCATCACGTTCAAAATATACTCACAGTAGTGCACTCTTCACACTGCGCGGAGGAGCAGCCGGCTGCAATGCTAAGACACAGGGGTAACTTTTGGGCTGAGAAATTGGACATCAGGAAGGAAAATTTCTACGATAATTCCCAGGGCAGGGCTTTGCTTTTTCAGGCTTGAACAGGTTGCTTGCGAACTAAGAGCTTTCCGGGGAAGTATACACAAAATGACGGGGTATGTGTTGTCTGTGGAAAAAAAACAAACTATGCGGCACATAAGGTTAGAATGCGAGGGTATCCATCCAAATCTACGCAAGGGAAATATTCAGCTTCCAGAAGCCCTAGGATTTAAGGGTAGCACAGAGGGAGTTAACTTCAAGGCTGTCAAGGCAATAAAGAGAAGATTAGAATGCTGGTGGACGAAAAGCAGGGGGGGGGGGGGGGGAGTAATTGCCCAGGACAGCTGCCACCTGTTACAGAAAAAATAAGTATTTTGCGCCTAATAAGTTTTTTGTGCTTGCCTTGAAAGCTAGTATTAAATGAAGAGTATAAAACATAGGTATATTAGTTTTTCTTTTTTTTTTTGTAAGATGACACATCACCCTGCTACAAATCATCATCACTATCAATCATCATCATCATGTCGTCGTTCTCAAGTTGTACCCAAGTATACCCAAGGCCTGACCATGTGTCCCGTGCACCCGCAGGCAAGTTCTACTGCACGGCACACTTCCGCATGGAGCGTCCAAGCCAGCGGTGGCAGGAGATGATGAAGCGCAAGCAGGCCTTCCTGTCGGCCAACCCCGAGCCACCGTCGCTCATGCCCGCCAAGCCGGCGGCGGCAGCCGGGACGGAGACGGACTCCACTGGTGGCAGTGTGCTCCAACGGAGGCGCAGTCCATCTCCACCCCACGGCGGAGCCGGGGAGGGCATGGAGGACCCCACCAAGGTGGTGGAGGAAATCCGGACATCTCCGGCAGGAACCGATGCGGGCATCGGGACCTTTCAGGTGGGCTTTGGGGCCTTATTTATTAATTTATTTATTGAATACTGCCAGCCTGAGAGCCAGGCCTTGGGCAGGGGGGGATTACATGTTTACATTCACAAGGATGCAATATTTAACTCGGTACATATTAATGCAACACAGAAAAAAATAACGCGACGCTCATTGACAACATTTGTCAAAAAACAAAAGAAAACACATCAGAGAAAGCGCATACCTGCACAGAAATGTTATGCGCATGACACTTAGCACGCCACTGCAGAAGAGTGAGCTGATAACTATTTGCAATTAGAAAAACACGGCATGATGACGGAAATTGCTATACAAGGAATAACTTAAAAAAAGGAAAATGTACTCGGAGAAAAACGTTTACACATCGCTGAGGGAGAAAAAGAACAACAAAAAAACGAGAAAGAAAAAAAAAAATGACAACAATGTTTACACAAGAGAGAACACGATACGTACGCGCACAACTGTTTTGAAAGGCACCGTTTACAGATAAGAAACCACTACGTCACAGAGAACATGAAAGTCAGAAGGAGCGATTAGCACACAGCAGTATTAAATATACCCTTAAGGAAGAAGTTAGACGAGAACAATGAGACAGCTACTTAAATAGAGAGGTTTTCCATGAATATATCCACAGCAGGGCATTCGACCGTACTCTGAGGTAGGGAATTCCAACTAGCGACTGTTTGAGGAAAGAAGGAATGTTTAAATACGTCTGTGCGACAAGAAAAATCTGTAGCTTTTTTCGTGTGATATGAACGCGTCGGGCGGCGATGGGTCATTGTGAGGTAGTTTGCTTTGTCTATGCCAAGTTTATCATGGTATATTAAATAGAGCAACTTTAGCCTGTCCCGGTGACGTCGCGTTTCTAATTTTTCTAAGTTTGCGGCCTGAAGGAGACTCGATGGGGATACGCGCCAGCTATAAGAATTAAAAATAAATCTGACGGCTTTTCTCTGTACTCTTTCTAGTTTGTCGATGTTCATTCGCGTGTATGGGTCCCATACCGGCGCGGCATATTCTAGTACGGGTCTAATGTATGTTTTGTAGGCTAGTAATTTCACTTCCTTCGTTGAATTTCCCAATGTTCGTCTTAAATATCCGAGCTTTTTCATTGCCTTATTTGTGATACTATATGTCGTATGCTCATTCCACCGTAAATCAGAAGTAAAAACAACACCTAAATATTTGTAACTGGACACTGCGTCTAAATAGCAATTACCGACATGATATCGAAAATTCAGTGGATGTTTTTTACGGGTTATAGTCATTGAAACAGTTTTTTTTAGATTAATAGACATTTGCCACTTCAGGCACCATTCCTGTATATTGTTCAGTGACATGTTCAAAATTTCTTGATCGTTAGCAGATTCGATTTCATGGTATAGCACACAATCATCGGCAAATAACTTAACTTTTATTGGTATGTTGCTAGCGATATCGTTAATGAAAACTAGAAAAAAAAGAGGCCCTAACACGGATCCTTGAGGGACTCCAGATTGAACTACTGCAGATTTGGAAGTTACGTCGTCAATATAAACGCCTTGTTCCCGATGTGAGAGATATGCTGCTAACCACGAAAGTAATGAATCGTTTTGTAGAAAGGGTTTTAATTTCAAAAGAAGTTTGGGATGCGAAACACGATCAAATGCCTTTTCAAAATCGAGGTATATGATATCAACTTGCCATTGCCTGTCTATGGCTGATGCGAGGTCATGAAGGGTTTTCAGCAGCTGTGTTACCGTGGAAAAGTTCTTGCGGAAGCCATGCTGTCGGTTGTCAAGCGTATTATTGCGTTCTAGGTGAACGGCGATGTGCTTGAAAATAATATGCTCTAGTACTTTGGCGGGATTGTCTTTTGTGCACACAATTTTTTGTAAACGGTTTATTGCTGACTACTTCAAAGGGCTCAACTTTTAGCTCTGCCTCTAAGATGATATGTCTCGTGGTGATACAGAAGCCATTTCTTTTGTCACTTGTTCCTTTGTACTGTATGTAAATAAAATCTATGGAGGAGTCTTATTGTTCTCAGCTGTACAGTTCTGTGAAAAATACTCCTCTGCACAGAAAACTATCAGTAGAGAAAACTCAGAACAGTAAATCAAACATATTCCAATGTTTGCTTCGTCTCTTGCTTTGGAGTCATTGTACCAATGTGTAATTTTTCTCATTTTGATAGAAAATCTGAGGAAAAAAGTACACAAAAACTTGGCTGGTTTTCATACACCATGAATAGCCATCTTGCTGTGGTGCAACTTTGTCATATGGTTGTCACATTATTGCAGTTAGCTCGATAATGTATGTGACTTTAACTGCTCGCTTGCAATTTGCAGTGATGATTTGTAATACATCACAATCCGCTTAGTTCAAATGCAATTCAAGTAAAATTGTGTTCATACTATACCCGGTACTTTTTTAGAGCGTGACTATGAAGGGATTGTTACACTTTGAGTAATCGAACAATTGGAACCAAGCCAGTTAAAACTAAGGGTGTTCTACTCTACAATCGTGAAGGCCAGCAGAAGTGACAGCACCACGGTCTTAACAAATATGCACATACCACAAAGGAAATCATTGCTGATAGAGGCTTCTCTTAGGTGATGGTCAATGTTAAATCTAGCTTACCTGGCAGCTATTGCTCAGTATTATGGAGAAAGCCTTAGGTGTCTCATCAAATGGGAAAAGTGGCGCAACATGTGCACGCAGAAAAGATCTATGACTGTGGGGAAGCTGCTGTGTAAATTAAGGCCAGTCTGCCCGGCAGAGCAATTCCTGTCAAAAGATAATGAAAAAGAAGGAAGGCGCAAACCCGATGTTGCGGTAAAGAAGCCTTTAAGATCAATAAGCTTTCACCTTGACACAACATAAGCAGACGTAAGTGCCTGAGGAAATTTTATAATACTCAGTGCTGTCAGCTACAATAGAAAAAAAAAATGTTTGAAGAGAATTGCCTTCCTTGGATTCCTGGCCGCGGCGGCCGCTTTTCTGATGGAGGTGAAAAGCAAAACCGCCCGTGTGTACGAGATTTCGGCGCACGTTAAAGACCCCAGGTGGTCAAAATTAATCCGGAGCCCTCCACTACTGCGCGCCTCATCACCTGCGTTGCGTTGGCGCGTTAAACACTACAATCAATCAATGAGAATTGCCTTCCAGTTGAACTCTGTCCTATACAGCTGAAGTATTTAAACTCCTGGGGTTCTGTATGTGAAAATATTTGTCGTTGAGGTAAAACACAAAGCAAATACCGTATTTACTCGCATAATCCTCGCACTTTTTTTTCGGAAAAGTCAATGCAAAGTTAGGGGTGCGAGAATTACGCGGGGAAAAAAAAATTCCGGTGCACAATGTTGCCAATTTGCCTTATGCCAATCCCGCTAAATGTAGCGGTCGTTTTGTATAGGTAGGCTCAGTGTTGCCAACAGCAGCTATTTCTTTATATTTTATTATTTACAACGTAAACAGTCTCCCGTCGATCAGCAATCATGAAATTGCCGCCTTTGCTTTCTGGCGCGCGCCTTATCTCGTCGTCGTATGTGCGTGCCCTACTCCAGTAACGCACGTTGAAGTCGGTGACGCCGAAGCGCCTGCCTGCGGCACGGTTGCCGTGTTCGATCGCGTACTCAATTGAAAGCGGCAGTGTAGCTGGCGTTCCTCCCCATGGCGAAGCGGCACCAAGCACAAAACAATGAGATCAAAAAGTTCTCAAAACGGCAGCGAGCTATCCACCACTGACGCGAGTGACTCACTGACTGCTGCCGCTCAACGGCGGGACCACGACGGCGACACGACGACACGACAGCGGGCTGCGCGAACACCGTCTAGTTGCGCGCGCGCGAAACATGCGCGAAACCGGCTCAAGGACAGTGTGAGTAGCGTGTTGGGGCTCCTGTTAGGGAGTAGCCATGCAGGTTGTTAGGGCGCCTGGATGGCCTTGGATACACAGCGCTCTCCGCCGAACGGAGAGGCGGCGGGGGAGGGCGCGCGTTGGAGAGCGCGTGCACCATGCGGGTTTCGCGAGCAGGCAACTTTCGCCGCTGCAAAGTTGGGGGTGCGAGGATTATGCGAGGAACCAAAAAATTCAAGTTTTGGTGGCTCACATTAGGGGTGCGAGGATTACGCGAGTAAATACGGTACAGCACAGGAAGTCAGGGACGTGGTGACAGGGCCTTGCGTTGCTTTCGCAGCCCAAGACGTACAAGACCCCGCGGCAGCTCTCGGCGGAGGAGATGGCAGCCACCCTGGTGGACGTTGAGAGCACGCCAGAGAGGGTGGAGTTTGAGAACACGCTGGAGCTGCTCTCAGAGGACGAGCTGCTGACGAGCGAGCTGGAGGAAGAGGAGCTGGCCCAGAAGAACCTGGGGGCCATCGAGGTGCCCACCAGCGACGACGAGTACTCGGACTACAGGTGTGCCGCAGGGTTGCGCACTGGCTGCAATGCTTTTTATTCTATTACTACAGTGTGCTGGAGGGTTGTGCACTGGCTGCAATGTTTTTTATTCTGCTACTACAGGTGTGCCGCAGGGTTGCGCACTGTCTTCAGTTGTGTTGATTCAGCTTGTTTATCAGTTGAGAGATAGCAAGAGATGTGGCAACGTTGATAGGGTAGCAAGCATGAGGGAAAAATACTCCTAGATTGAGAGGGAAAATTGACAAACAGTTTGGCTGCACGTGTGAAAGCAGCATAAATTCCAGTTTCTAAAGTTGTTCTATACCCCATAGCAGGTGTAAAGGAACTAACCCGTAGACGATTAATTGGTAGTCTGCTAAGGCATTCTCCTTAGGTCCGGGTGTAACTTTGCTGCGCAAAACTGAAATTCCAACACCCTGTGCAGCAGTAATCAATGTGACCACTGTCACGGTATGGGCAACTATGACCAATACAGTGGTGATTTTGGCGCACGACCACTGTCGCGTGCCTGGTAAACGATAGCCGACCTCGTGTTGTCCGCTCCAACCTGCAGCTCTGATGAGGGCTCCGAGTCGGAGAGCCTTGTGGAGGAGATCGAGCACTCGCTGAACCTGGACGACACGCGCCACATGGCCGAGACCTGGCAGCGCAAGCACGCCTCCGCCGCCTCCTCTGTGCCCCTCCTCGACGAAGCTCCCCTCACGGGGGGAGGAGGGCGCGAGATGGGCAACGGCGTCGCACAGAGGGCCAGCCCTGCTGCTGCCGCCGCTGCCGCTGCCAAGTTGTCCGAGGGAGGGGATGATGAGGAAGAAGATGAAGACTCTCAGGGTGGAGAGGAGGAGGAGGAGAGTAGCACTGAAGGTGTGTCCGCCTGGTTGCACAGGCCTTTGGGGTATTGCAGGGCGCATTTTCCACACAGTGAAGGATGATGACGTTAGGCGTATTCGTGAACTTGGTTGATTGGGGACTGTGCTTGTGGGTGAGTGAGTGGGTGAGAGAGAAAGAGAGAGAGAGAGAATTTTAATGGGGTGGCTAGCCAAGCCACATTTCTAAATGCAGCTATAGTATACCTTTGGCATATTATCATGTAAACATGTATACCTATACATATACACAAAGTAAGGGTTGGCAGTCAACACTTTGTGTTTATTTCACGGAGCCCCTCATTTCCCATTTTCTGATTCGCTACATACATATACACTGTATATGTATACAGTTGTAAATGTAGCGGTGTGGCTCACTAGCTAAGGTGTCCTGCTGAGCCCACGTCCTGCTGAGCCCAAAGACGTGGGTTCGATTCCCGGCCATGGCAGCTTTTTTTATGGTGAAGGTGAAAAGCAAAAACACCTCTGTGTTGATTTTGGTGCATGTTAAAGATCTCCAGGTGTTCCCTCTCTCCAGAGACCTCCACTATGGCACGCCTCATAACCCAGGTGTAGCTTCGGCGTGTTAAACCCCCAAATTTAAGTTTTCAGAATGCTGTGCAGTTATACATACCTTAATTACCCGATTCTAATGCGCCCCTGATTCTAAAGCGCACCCGATTTTCCTGGCAAAAAAAAACCCCGAAAAACTTGCACTTCCAATTGTAACGTGCACGGAACTTTGTGAGCAAGAAAAACGAATGCGAGAGAAACCGGCGATTTATTTCTCGAAGTAATCTCGCTCATCTCACTCCTTGTCGCTCTCTGCTGACCACAACATCTCGTCCTTGGTGCCGTCAAGCTTGTTCGCGATGCCACACTTCTGAACGAACGTTCAACCATGGTCGATGGGATCGTGGCCCACGCCTCACCCGCCCATCCTGCGAGCTTCTCCAGAGGCGCACGCTTCAGCCAACTGCTCGTTTTGAACGCATGAGAGCTGCTGCTGCCATTGCTGTTATCAAGCGCGCAAGTGGAGCGATTTGACGATTTGTGTGAACGCCGATAGAAAAGCCTAGGCGCCTCTATGCTTCCTGCGTCCGAAAAATCGTTGCTAAAAGCTTTGGCGCCATCTTGAGATGGCCATGGCGATGTGTGGGGCGAAATTTCTGCTGTTTCGGCAGTTTCGGTTTCTAACGCGCATGCGATTTTTCGACCTATTTTTCCGGGAAAAAAAGTGCGCGTTAGAATTGGGTAAGCACGGTATAACTGCACAGCACAGTGTATAACTGCACATTATTGGTGTGCAAACAGCTGCAATGATTTGGTACGTTTGCTCTTTGAAGGCTCATACTTTTGTTGGTGTGGGTGGCAGTTTGTTTGAAGCAACATGGCATGCATCGTGTAGATATATAGTAGAATGCATTACTGCTAAATAAACTATCAATTTCGGGCTTTTTTGTTGCATAGGTGAGGACGATTATGATGAAGAGGACGAGGAAGATGAAGACGAGGAGACGGAAACAGAGACTGGTGATGAAGATGCTACAAGTCACGATGTTGATAGCGATGAAGAGTACAGTCCTCCCGAAATGATCTCCGACGGTGAGTGCAGAAGCCTTGTCTTAGTTCTGTTCTTCCCACGAAAGAACGTTTTAAAAAAATAGCTGTTTCAAATGCATCCTTCGTAAAAGATTCATGCATAAGGAACCATCCTGGTCATTAGGAATAGCACTACTGGACGTAGATGCTTAAAATTTTGGCAGGAATTTCGCACTTTCGAGTTTTTGCAGAGGTTTTTCACACTGCAACGTCAACTATCCTGACTGCTTGGGTGTCACTTTTTAGGAAACATTTGCAGGCGTATCAAAACTGGCACGTTTACAGTAGGGCCACGTCTCTGTGCTCACTTTTATGAGAATAAGAATACGTTTCACTCTATGTAATCTGACCTTGGTGGTAGTGCAAAAATTTGAAGTAAGTAGGAAGATCAAGCTAGATGAAGTAAGAATGCATGGCTACATATAATTTTTGTTTGGTGTTGGATGGGAGCTGTCGAATCAGAGCTGTCGAATCAGAGCTGTAGGTGCTCCCGATAGCATCATAGCTAAGGTTCCTGAATTATGTTAAATGTACGTGGTAGCATTTTTTGTTTGAGCAGGTTGCCAGTTTTAGCTGATTTTGCATGTCTAGGAAAGGCAGAGATTTTGTGGGTACTACAAGAAAACTCGATTTAGGTTAACCACAAAGAAAGCAAAATATGAAGGCGTGAGTGTGCTTTTGAGGTAATGCAAGAATGTCTGAATGAGGTTCTGCGATTTCACAGCTCAGAGTCCCCACTAGGTTGAAGGAATGACAGCAACAACAATAACAAAAAGAAAAAAAAGTGTAATTGCCTCGCAATTAAGCTTGCTGCCCTTTGTTCTTCTTTTTCTTTTTCAGTCATTGTGCTCTGCTTAGGGGTGTTTCTGTACATGGCTGTGTTCATTCACGACTTTGTTCCTTTCTCTCTCTCCTCTCTCCTGTTCTTCCTTTGGTTACAGCTTGCATGAACTACCTATCGGGTGTCCCTATCGGCCCCTGCCCTGCACTAAACGATGACCCCTCCCATGAGCATGCGCCTGGTGCATGCGTTGTGTGTTAGGCTTAGCACGGGAAACAAAAAAAAAACATGGGAAACAAAAAAAAAACTTAATTCTTGAACAGTAGCACTGATGATATAGTGCTGCACTTTAATTCACAGCCCCAGAAGTTTGTTTTACAAGCTCATCTCAATCACAAAGAGCTGTTTCCAAACTGTCCAAATCGAGCAGGTTTAGTTGGTTGTCCGTAGCCCAACCCTATCTTGTTTATGGAGTTGGGAAAGGATTAGAAAATTAGAGACTTCGAAAGAATGGATGGATGGAACTTGTTGAAGGTCTAGATCTATACTTTGTAAGTGGCTTGGGGAAAGCCTCCTCTATATCTGGAAGTTGGGGTTGGGTAAACATGGCTTCAGGGTTTGGGGAGATTTTCAACCTCTGTTGCGACTTTCTTGGGACTTGTGAAGTGCCCGCACGCTGTGATAGCTAGCGACAGTAGCGGGTGACAGCCACTGTTGCGAGCCCATCACACTTTTGACCGCGCTTTGTAACTTTATCAACCTCTAATTTGCTTTTTGTGGAGAAAGACCGACTGACAGGGCTCATGGGCCTTACACACTTAGGGGGATTGGCTTAGAGTTGGCTGTGACCTGGCCGGACGCAGGGAACTGGATTAAATGTCTAAGCTGTAACCATATTGGAACAAGTGTCTTGGTAATGTCTTACGTTATGTGGTTCATTCCTGAGGTTTGTGTGCGTGTTATAGGGCGAAGTGTTGTGTTTCAGTACAAATGAGTGACTGTCGGTCTACAATGGATTGGGAACAAGGAGTTAGGCGCACTAGATGACCAATGGGCTTTTGGGGCTCTTAGTGTTGACGGGCCCTATTTGTGCCTGTGTGTTAGGCGAGGCTGTTGCGTTTGATGTGTCATTTTTACAGTTACTACGTCGCCGGCAGTCACCGTCACTGCATTTCAGTTGTTTGTCTTTCTCCGCATTTAAAACAGAAAATAAACAATCACTCATGCTTAGAGCTTGATGGCTGTCTTGGAGGATATCTCGCCTCAGAACTACTTGGCATGAAAGAAAAAAAACAGAAAAAGAAATTACAGATGTTGCGTGAGCGTGTTGGGTGAAATCTTCACCTGTCAATGATAGTTGTAATGGCAGTTATAATGGGGGTATCTGATGTGGCTTTTTGCAAAGGTTGTAGAATTGGAATGGGGGGGGGGAGTCTATATTAGGCATGCTCATTAGGGGGGATAACATGCACTGTAGACTTAGCAATGCTAGTATGAAAGATGGTTGGTGGAAAGGGGCTATCAATCCCATGACCCCCCTCCCCGTTTTTACCGTATCCACCACTGGTCTGTATAGTAATTCTGAGAAACATTGCTTGCGGGGAACTTGAACGATGTAAAGTCTTTTCAAAGTCCCACCATTATTCAAAGCAGTTGTGCTGCTGGAAATACGTATAGCTTTTGTCAGCAGTTGAACTATGTAAGAAATTTCTGCTGCTTGCTTCACACTCTTTGCTTGCCACTGCCTTCCAAATCCGGGTTGCGGGAACATCTGTTTGACGCACGTTGATTTCCGTCGAGGGAACGGACCAACACAAGTTGTGCAAATGTGGAAAGGCGGCGGCTCCTAAACCCATATGGCTACGAAGTATTCCGTAGTCATATGAAAAGGACCGCAGTGCTAGGCAGTGCGTGGTCATGTGCAGAGCCACATGGAAAGTTGATGATGCAGTAAATAAGGCATGGGTGGCTGCACTGGCCTTGCCCAGTGGTGCAACAGTCACCAGCAAACCGGGATGCTTAATGCAGAAGTAGAGGAGGCTGAGGAGTAAACTTTATTAAGATGAGCGTTGGGTGCTATGTCGGGGCACCCGCCTGGGGGGGGGGGGTTTCCTCTAGTCCCAGATAACGGAAATAATTCTCGGCAATCACGACCATTACAAAATCTATAGAAACAGCTGAATAAGTTCCAGAATAGAATTCTCAGAAAAATTGTCCAAATGATTTTGGTCTACAGCCAACAAGCTGACGTTGAAACTCTAAACTATAACCTGCACTCTTTTGATCACAAAACTTGAAAACATAGCCCGCAGCAAAACTCGAAGCGCCTAGCGGCGTTCAATTGGACATCAATACTTTCGCATGCACAACTCGTAAGAAGGGTTCCTGTGTCCTCCGATTTTTTACCGTGTATCTTTTGCTGTTCAGCAAATGCAGTATTAATAATGTACAAATTCTAAATTTCTTCGAAACAAAAAATGTTGTTTTCAAAGACTACTAAAGCGCCAAGTTGGGCAAGTTGGTTACGGTATACTAAGGAATTCATCGTACTAGCGAACATTAAGACAGGTCTTCTCTTTATCTGTGTCCCTGTCTTAATGTTCGCTAGTACGATGAATTCCGTAGTTGTTTTCAAAGAATATGGGTACATTAATGCGAGAAGAAAACATATAGAAAGCATATGTGGAAATTGGGGTGGTTGAAATTTCGAGAATACGAAAGGTCTGGTAATTTATTCTACGAATTGGGAACATTGTACTGACTCATCTGCCTACTGCATGGTTTTGCCTGCATGCACCATTTTTCTTTTTTTTCTTGCTGCTTCTCGTTTTTCATTTCCTTCTGTCGCCTTTCAGAGCACCTTTATGCGGATAATGCAAGCTACTTAAGACGGTCTTCGCTGCTTTGGAGCATCACTGCCAAAAGCATTTATGTTGCGCACACCGCCATTCTGGTTTAGAAATACGAGCTTTGTGTGGACTTTACCAAGACGCGAAACGTTCTTGTTTCGGAAAAAATACAACTTTTTTTCACAAGACTTGTCCTTAATGTGTCCTTTTTTCTTGCCTCGTTTTGTGGCATTTTCTCGTGGTGTTTTTGTCTATTTGCTGTGATAGCGTGTGTGTGCTTAATTTTTGTGTCAGTAGTGGCGTATTAACACTGGGGGCGTGTGGTTGTGACTCTTTAACAACCCCGTGTGTGTACTAGCCTAACACGGTAGTTTTGACGAAGTTACGGATCTTCAAACGGTAGCCAAGGCATCAAGAGAATTGGCAAGCCACTTCGAAGACAGTAGCAAAGATGGATCACTAGTGCTTTTCTCTAGTTGGCGAATCTGTCTCTTCAGTGCAAGGGGTAAGAAGCTCTCTTGCACTACTCTCTTAATGGCTAGCACTGCTTCTGCTGGGCTTGTGCAAATGTTATTTAAACCTTGTTTTTTGGGTGTGTTGTGGGAAAAATGCCATATCGGTAACCTTGGAAATTGCATTTTCGTAACCTGGGGTCACTGCCTTTAATAACTTGTAACTTAATCTTGCTCGTGTTGCAAGCATGTAATCTGGGAGCAAAAATATGGTATAGCACTGCGTGTCGAGCTTCTCGTACCCAAAAGGGTGCATTGAGACGTTGTTGGGGCTTTTGTTAGAAGATATCGTAGCCAAAAATCAATTGCCTTTTATGTGAGTAACTTGAATCTTGTTGTTTTTAAATGTCCTGTACCATTAGGTTATCGATGAAGCTGTGGGATCATGCATAGCAGTGGAGCCAGCTATTTGCTGCAATACTAAAGCGTTATTGAAACACTGTTGCCTGTCAGTTTAACTTGCATTGTCAGATATGAAGCAATTGTCTGGATACTGTGTTTCCTTTTCCCCTGCTGTTAACTGGGGCTATGGCTTTTGGATTCTTTGCTAAGAGCCATGCTTGGGCTGTTTAATGTCCACAAATACACTTGCGTCTCCTCATATGAAACAGTTGGCTTCTGTACGCATCAGACAGTATTACCAGGTTTAAAGCTGGAATTCATACCTGTCATGACTTGTTAAATGAAATCTTTAATTTCTGTATGGTATGATCAAGCCGTGATGTCTTATTATCAGGAGAGTCTGTTATGTTAGTAGATGGGGACACGGAAAAGCAAGGTTAGGGATAATAAAAATATCAGTCGTGAAATGTCAGCCAATGCTCGAAGCTTGGAAGAGTTGAAACTTGAATTGGTTGGTACATCACTTTGTAAGAAAGCGCTATCACAACAGATGGGACAGTATGATAAGGAGTCAAGCACTTGCACTCCTGCATGTTTCTTACATGGCCTACGTGTATCTTAGTGCCTCAGATAGAACTTTGATGGTGTCCCTGGTGTGCTTGTTACAACCTCTATGCAACGCAATACCAACGTCAGCCTTGTACTTAACAAAGACCTGATAGTTTTTCGCACATTTTCTTGTCTCCATTGCCTTCTCGGGTTAGGCCATTACGTATTCAGAGGGGTGGAGGGCATGTTTGCTGAAGCGGATGTCTGAGTAAACATAGCAAAAGGCAACAGCATTTGCAACCGCATTGTAACGAACGCAGAAAATTGGCGGGAAAATTCAAATTCACAGTCATTACTTACAGGGAGCTTGGTAAGTTATGGCGGAATTGCCAGGTCCATATTTTACAATAGCGAAGAGAATTTCCGGCACCTAAAATATTTTTCCGCAGTAAGTGGGCTTCTAGTATGATCCGAGACACATTTCGCAGCCAGAAAATGTGGCCACCTCTCGTACAGTACCTGTTTGTACTAGCAGCAGTAATGGTGGGTTGTTTAATTAGAGCATTTTAAAACTGGGTGGCTTCGAAAATCAGCTGCGCTCTGTCATGGGACGATGTGCGAGGATGGTTTTTCTGCATGCTGTCGTGATGGAAGCGAACTGTACGTGTTTGTCAACTGACCAGCTCGAATGATGCGGGTGTTCCTCCCCGACAGATGAGCAAGGAAGGGCACGCTCGAGCAGAGTGTGCGAGAACGGAAAGGAAGACGTTCTCACGGTGCCCGTTCCCATCCTCAACCAGGACAAGGGATCGGCCAGGCAGGACAAGAGCTCCACTGGTGAGCCCCTGGAAGCCAACCCTCTTTGCTTTTGACTGTTTGGCAGGTTTCCACTTTTGCCTTACACTTTTGAGGAGGTGGCAAAGCATTGTTCACTGCAAAAGACCCGTCCTCGTATTATCATTCCCTCCTCCACTCAAGCCTCCAGACGAGGAAATCCGTCAAAGCGATTTTGGCATGTTAAAGCATTGCAGTGTCCTCCGACAAACACATGGAGTGCAGGACAAACTCAGACTACAGCCATTAGAAAATCTCTTGGTACCTTTTTGCTACCGCACGTATTCAATATTGATTGTGTTGATCGACGATTTCAACGCTCAATTGCAGAATATTCTCAGAGAAAATAATGGATTCGAACAGCACTGATTAGGGGCAGGATTGAAAGTTTATAGGAGAGGCCTTCGTCCTACAGTGAATGTAAATTGGCTGTTTGGGATTATTGTTGAGAATGAGGTATACATTGAAGAAAATTTGCTAGGAGTAAAGATAGAAGCATAGATTTAGAAATTTTGCCTGACAGCAGTTACTCGTTTGCTGAGGCGGCCGCTGGGATGACCATTGCAGGAAAATGGTCCGTTGTTAATGATCTCCCACAGTTTTTGGAATGGTGCAATTTAGCTTTTGTTGTTCCAGGTGACCTATGAACATTTCTTTGCTATTGCATCATGGGCTTACACCGGGTGACACGTTTCCTCTTTTCCTGTCCCTGTTTGTGGCAAAGGCTCAGACGACGAATACATTTCGGATGAAGAAGGTATTACCATGAGCTCGTCTGACGTGTCATCCGAGTTGGAAGAGGAACCACCTCCGCCCAAGCACGAGATTCCCGTGATCGTGATCGACACTCCACTGGGCGATCAAGACACAGAACTCGACTGGGGCCCGAAAGAAGTACGTGCCGCCCTTGGTCAGGTGGAGGATGACGACGCTTTGGAACCTGAAGGAGATGACGATGTTGTCGCTGTCGTACCATCAACTGCGCCTCTGATTCTCGAAGACAAATTGAACACTGAGCAAATGACACCCGTAAGTCCGAGGTCCAGCGATAACCAGACGTCCAGCGACCAGCTGTCCGTTCAGCAATCTGCGAAGCTAGCCAAGTCGGCGGAGAGCCTGCCGACGGGAAGCGTTTCGTCCGGTTTGTCCTCTTCGTCCAACGTGGACAAGTTCTCTGAGCCCGTCCATGCTGCAGGAGAGGCAGTTCGTGTTCTAGTGGAAGACCTCGGTTCCCAGTCGCTGACAGACGTGTCCGAAGTGAGTGCCGCCATGGGCACAGCCCATTCGAGCACCACGGCTTCATCGAGGGCGTCACCGGAAGACGGAAAGTTGGGCTACAGCCTCCTCCTAGACCGTGGCGCGTCTAGCGGGAGCTCTCCTCTGGTCACTCCCGAAGGGGAAGCAGCGGGAGCCACATTTGAATCGGACGCCGAAGTCTCTTCTGCGTCATCAGCCGGTGTCGAATTCGGAAAGCTGTCCGGACGGGAAAGTGGAGCTAGTTCTTCGATCACCTCGTCGTCCCGGCACTCAGTGTCGAGTGCCGCCGACGGTGGGAAGTCATCGGATGCTGATGACTCAAGCTCTGAGGAGCATGGTCCTCTGGTACTCATGGGACACTCACCGGATGTTCTAAGGTCGCCGCTGGAAGTTGCAAAGGAGGCGGTGCCAGAGTTTCTCAGTCACAAGGCCATTTCGAGGACCACGTCTGGCGATCCGGAGTCATCGGAAGGCACCCTTCTGAAGGTATCCACGGCAACCGCCCTGTCAGACCGTCCGGATTCGTCGGAGACTTCAACCACGGACACTGCTGAAGAGGCGACCGTCGTACAACGCAGGCCAGTTCAGGTGGAAGATGACGACGTCTTGTCTCCCATCAATTCTTTACTGTATCACATGGCCCCGACTGTTGAGCTAGTCCACCTTTTAGACACCAAGGCAGGACAGTTTGTTGAAAACAGCCTTTTACGACAGGATGTCGCTGAAGTTCACCCAGCTGAAGAGCTCTGCGAGAAAAGCCCGGACTCTGTGCCTGCCAAGGTCGACAGCCCGGTTGGCACTGACAGCATACAGCCAATGGCAGAGCAGGAAACGAGCAGCAGAAGCAGGACGGCTAGTGAGCAGACTGCCGATAGGTCGAAGCTAGCGCTGGACCTGGCGAAAGCAGAGCCTGCAGACAGGGGCGCTACACCGAACGTCTTGTCGCCGCAGAGCGACGTGACCGACGAGGACACCACGTGCTCTGCATCCATCAGCGACCAGGAGGTGCTTCCCACAGACGCTGACAAGATTGCCACTATGGAGGACATTCCCGTACCATCACCTATTCCGCGAACCATTCCAAGAGAGGCAATGCATGCTCCGATCGCTAGCATGAGCGACGAAGATGACCTCACGGCATCTGAGCTCAGCAGGAGAGGACCGCAGAGTGGCAAGTCTGACCCGTCCATATCGAAGAAGACATTTCTGGAGACAATGAAGGAGGTGCAGGAGGCTGTGGGCCCTCCGACAGCCATCACACCTGCCGGTCAGCACAGTGACGGCGACGACTTCACAGTCTCCGAATGGGCCAGAGAGGGTGGTGACAAGGAGGCACTGTCCGTTGTCGAAGACCTGAAGGCTGAGTTCAGTTTCGATGACAGGAACGTCACTCGCCGGCGCAGGCGAAAGAGGCCACCGTCGGACAGCAAGGAGAACGAGGAACAGGCCGTGGAGGCTGTAAACGTCGAGCACCTCAGGAGCAGCGCGCCAGCCCTCACCGAACGCCTTGCTGGACATCTGGAAGCCTGCCTTCACGGAGACAGCGCTCCTGCCGTTGACCCTGACAACCAGGATAAGAACACTTTAAATGCTGATCCAGCCAGAACGGATGCACTTGGCCACCGGAAGGGGCACTCGCCAATGCGGGAACCACCGAGGTATCAGGGTTATGGCGGCTCATTCGCGGAAAAGGTCCGTAGCCGGTCCAGTGAAGGACCAGGCGGCGGTGGGGGCGATCTGCAGCCGCTGTCAGGGGACGTCATCTACCTCAAGTCTCTCAACATCAACCTGCAGCGGCTCGACTTCCCGTCGATTCGTTCGTCGTCACCGAGCAGTCGCGGTTCTTGCGAAGAGCTGGATTTGGATTGTGCCGGCGTCACGGCTGGAGGTGTGGTTCCGGCCGTACAGAACAACCCACCCGTGGCCCGGTCAGCCCCCGTCAAGATAGAGAGGCCTGTAAAAAGCGCCGATCCACGAGTTCGAATTAGGCCTAACCAGTTCCCGGAAAGCTTCCCGGCGACCTCGTCAACGCCACTGCGTCCCTGCGCGGACCCAGTGACGGCGATGCTCATGAGTCGGCGGGAGCAGCTGGCCCGCAAGAGCGTGCACGAGGACATACAAAACCTGCCTTACTTCGACAGCCTTAGCCTTGCCGGCGACTTCGACGACTTCAAGACGCCTCCGGAGGCCGGCACGCCGACCTCTGAGATATTCGAAACCCCACCCACATCGCGGCCCAACTACTTCTCTGCCCTTCACGCCAGCACAGACCCGGAGCGGGAACGTGCTCGCCGCGAGGCTCGCGAGCGTGCCAGACTGAAGAGCGACGAGGAGCTCGGCCTGAGCCCTTGCAGCTACCGGCGCAAGTACGCACGCACGCCGGCCTTCGACGAGATCACGCTCACGGACCTCCTGGACCAAGAGGATGAGACGTTCAACGCGCTCGACGACAGGTCGTCCCTGCGAAGCTTCAGCACGGCTCAGCACCGCTTGGCCCAGTTCGAAGACGACGACGAGGACTTCGCTGCGAGCCTAGATGACAACGGCAACGACTCGGCCACTCCGATTGCCTCGCCGGCGAGGTCGACTGATGATTTAGACGGTCTGGACGACGTGGTCGTGGGCAGCGTTACCCTCATGGATCCGTACCAGATCCGAGCCGACGTGTGGAAGCCCAAGCCCAAGACAAAGCGGCGGCTGTTTGCCAGGAACGAGGACGAAGAGCGAAAGACGGCGCCGTCGCCAGCCGCGTCAACGACGAGAAGAAACCTGCTCTCCTTCTTGGGTTTCAACCGGAGCAACAGCGGTGGAGACGCCTCGGTGGCCACGACCAAGGAGAAGAAGGAGAGCTACAATCGTGAGAAGGCCGCCAAGGACGTCGCCGATAACGAGAGGACCAAGACCTTCTCAAGGCTGAGGTTGTCCAAGACGCCGCGCACCGAGAAGGCCTCCTCGTCACCCAAGAAGACGCCGGCGGCCAAGGCCGACAGCACGCCTTGCTCGACGGAGAGGGTGGACGTCTCTCCGGAACCACGGGCCTCTAGGGTCGGCAGCGGTGGTGGTGTTGCCCCGTCGGTGCCGCTGCAGCGCCCGCAACCACCACGGCCCACTGTCCGGGAGGAGATGAAGAAGCACATCAGCCTGGACAACCTCAAATCCCAGCCGATGCAGTTGCCGGCCAAGAGCAGGAGCATCGAGTTCGGCAGCATGACGGCGCCACGGGCAACGGGTAAGTGCTTTGCGGTTCATTCACTGGGGCTTCTCAATTTACTGTCTCGAACTCGCCACGGGTGGTCCAGAGGTATTCCGAGGATTGCGAAAAAAACCCGGGCCATCTCCACTAACGTGATACCTGGGGAGGGGCGAAGCATGCAGTGTACAAGTGTATTTTTGGCGCCTTGGCGTTTTTGCCAACGGAGATGAAACCGTTGGGGGGCACAGGTATACAGGTTTGCTGTAAAAGTCTCTTGTCTTTGAAGTTGAAGCATGAAGCTGTCTAACGCGAGGCGTTAACGAATGTCCCGGTGTTTTTTTAGAATGCGTTACGTTGTAGTGCGAGGCGAAACAACTTTTCCGGTGTTTTAGTACCGTGACTAAATGAAACAACGATTACGACGACGACGACAAGAGGCGTCAACAGCCCCAGCCCCTAAGTGGCTTTGCCCCTAAAACGAAAGCAGGATTGCTTCTTGGGGAACCCACAGCGAGTCCGAAACTGATAATCGAAGAGCCCCACTTTTGATGTCCTTCACTCGAGCTTGCCATGTGTGAGGTGCTATATTGCGTACTATACTGCGTATTAAGCATACGATATTGAAGCGAAGCTTTAGTGCTCTCACCGATGGCGTCTGTAACGCGTAGACGTCCTGCAGGAAAGCCAGCTTTGCCTGATGATGATGATGATGATTGTGGGGTGAAGTGCAGCAAAATTGAAACGCTTCCCTGCAAAGTTTGGCGACAGCTCCATTACGCCTTCTCCGCTAAAGGTTGGATGTGTAGCAGGGTGAGGAGGGTATGTAGGCGTGTGACAGCGCGACGTAAATAGGCCGAACGTCGTGTTGTCAAGTGAAGATCGACAGCTGTTATCCACAGGCCGACGTAGGATGACAGTGACATTGCTCTGTCTTAGGCCTAACGTCACATCTTTGGGTTTAACTCCTCAAACCAGCACCCACTCAAAAAATTGCTCACTGAACGCCAAGCAGCAGTACCAATTTGCACCAATACCAAAACACGGTGCTCGATCGGGGGGAGCAGAGATCAGCTGATGTGTGCTGACGACTTCACTCCTGTCTTGCGACAGGTAGGCTTTAGGACGCTGCGTGAAACAGTGGTTAATGTCGAGGTAATGCTTTTGAGTTCGCTGGATCACCTCATGCGTGCACTGCCATGCTGGAGCCCACGTGCCTCAGTGCTAAGGTGACACACATGGTTGCCAGCATACGCATCGCGACAGTGAATACAACCTATACGTCACTGACAAGGCATTTCTCACTTCCCTGTCTGTTCTGCTGCTGCTTTCCTCTTCAACTCCCTGTGCATCATCTGCTGATTTTAGTTTTCCAATTACCTTATAGTCACCAAAACTAAACAGAGCATAACGTTTGTTACAGCCTTGCGTGTTACTTCAGTGCGTTGTTTCCATGTAGCTCTTCTTCCACAGTGACCAAGTATGGTATAAGTTTATGTTAACTACTGGCTGTGTAATTATTTTATTGCTGGCAGCAAATATTTAAATGTAACCCTATAATACTCACAAGCACGAGTAATGCAGCTTTGAAATGTGCCCTTCTTCTGTTGTGCGGGGACAGTGGCTATTGAAGTGTTTTGTATGCGTACATCTCGCTTACCTCTCCCTGTTGCATCCACAGGGGAGGAAGATGGTCTTGCAGACTCCGATGACCGAGAACTTGACGGGAATGGTGAAACAGGAGCTTTCTGTGACAAGAAGGGCAAGGTAAAGATTGCAGTGCAGCATTTGGAGTATGAAGTCGGTGGTGTAAGGGTTAGGGCTGGATATCTGTTAGCAGCACCTCTCTGCTTCACTCTCTGCTTCATTTTAACTGACACACAGTTATCACTGCAGATGAAAGCAAGTGCCTGACTCGCCTAAGAGAAAATCTTCGGGAGCTTGGCAGGATTCCTCTGCATGCCGTGATTTCCTTTACTGAGCTCCCACACCTGAAAAGCTGCGTTGTACTTTGGTTTTGGAATCTCCATTGGTGAGCTGGTGTGGTGCGCTGAACCCGTCAAAATTTGCCTCAGCCTAATGGCAGTGTCTGTTTTGTGGTGCTACAAATCATGAAGCTAAGGTTGTGATCTGTTGATAGACCTCTGAACATATTATAGAGTGGGCATATTACAAAAGAGGATGCTTAAGATTCGCTATTAATTGTGGAACGCGATTGCGTTATCAGGCCCCATTCGCATCGCATGAAAGCTTTCCGAGCAGTGAAAAGTTTCCTCTCGTGCTCACACACCGTCTCATGGGCAGTTGCCTTACGATCCTGAGGGTTTTGATGGACACTGCAAAGTGGCACTACAGGATTTCTCTCTCACGATCAGCGCCGGCGATACCGTTGGCTCTTCTGAAACACGGGGGCCCATAGGGCTCCACGTTAAAATTATTTGTTGTTTCACCAAGGTGTGGATGGTAGTGCTTGATCGAGGGAGAGCGTTATGGGGGTGTGTGGGTATGAACGTTGCCATCTCCCGACAACTTGTTGTCTCCCCTCTCCGTCTCCCCGTTGCCAGGCGGTGGATCCGCGCAAGCTTGAGCGGCTGACGCTGCGGGTTCAGCGTCAGCAGGAGCGCAAGCGGCAGCGGACCGCCCAGGAGCTGCAGCGGCGGCTGGAGGAGATCGAAGTGAGCCTGCGCTCCCTCGAGCACCGAGGGGTCCTCGTGGAGAGGGCGCTGCGGGGAGAAGAGGACGAGGAGGACGAAGGTGGGTCTGATGCGGGAGAGTGGACAGTGCAGGTGTGTGTGATTGATTGAATCATGAAAAGCCGGTGCCCAGTTCGAATGCCAGACCGTTCCTGGGTGTTACGTCCACCGTACACGCACACTCCCCTGTTGGGGACTGCTGTTGAATTGTGTGGAAAGTCGAATGCACGAATGGCAGCAAAATGAACAAATTCAAATTCCCGTTATCGCTGGAAATGGTCTGTAGTGTTTCTTAGCTTCTTGGTTCTTGAAGTTAATCACTGATGAAGTTAATTCTCGTGATTCCTGTGACTCACTCGGCGTGTGGCTAACAACGCCACATGTTTAAACGCTACGTCAGCGTCACGTTGAAAATGAGAGCTCTTCAGGCGAAAAGAGGTAGGGAAGCTCCCTGGGTAAGAAAAAGAGCTTGCTTTGATCGCAGGTCGAACTAATCAACATCGTATACTTTCATGTTCAAAATAATTGGCTTTTCTTCAGTGTATGGGTAGCAGTGTATGGGTGTCTGCTGGGACTTTGCTCACTGGGATAAGAATGCAAACAAAGCATCCTTGTCAGTCAGTCCTCGTTTCAAAGTCCTCAGTCAGTCCTCGTTTCGTTTGCCCTTCCCCCTTCCCCTTCCCACCCACTTGCCCGCTGAAAAACTCTGCTTCAAGGGTTTGTCCTTTCGTTGCGTTCAAAGGGGTCATCGTAAAGCACTATGCCTCCCCCTTGAAACGACTTGGTGTTGTATATTGAAGAGGGAGGGTGGAAAAAGATGCATCCATTGGACTGCCCACGAGTTTTTTAACCCTCCTTGTGGCACCATCTGCCTTTATTAACCCGCTAGCAACTTTATGACAGACCCGCCACGGTGGCTCAGTGGCTAAGGCGTTGCGCTGCTGAACACGAGGACGCAGGTTCGATTCCCGGCCGCCGCGGCCGCTTTTCTGATGGAGGCGAAAAGCCTGTGTGTACGAGATTTCGGCGCACGTTAAAAGTGGTCAAAATTAATCCGGAGCCCTCCTTTACGGTGCGCCTAATCACCTGCGGTGCGCCGGCGCATTAAACCCTACAGTCAATCAACTTTATGGCGGACTTTGCCAAGGAGCCACAAATGACCTGTTTGTATGTACATGCAGACCTTCAAGGGGAGGATAAAGACCTGACGCAGGTGTTGTTCCGGCTGATGCGGCAAAAGAACAAACTGTCCCGGGAAGAACAGGAGTTGCTGATCAGGTGAGCCAAAGCTGGCAAAATACATACTGTATTTTTGCGCGTACAACCCGCCCCTGCATATATTCCGCACCCCCATTTTCAGCCTGCCGGAAAAGAAAAAAAAAAATCCTCGCATATTGCCCACGCATTTGATACAGGAAAGGCGGCACAAGAGCTACTGGTCAAGCAACACATCACATACTATGTAGACAAAAAAACCGTATACTTAGCAAGTAGAATACACTGACTGCAAGGCGAAAGTCACAATGCACTAATAAAATTCAGTTGTTAGGGCGCGCTCGTCCGTGTTTTTTCATCCTTGTCCTTGTGTGTTTTGCGCAGTCGCTGCCATGGAAGGCTTAATCAGTGTTACTGTGTAGGAGCTTCACGGCACAACTCGCATTGCTGTGAAGCTGCACGAAAGGAAAAACCCCGCATATTATCCGCACCCATACTTCGCCACTGAAATTTTCACAATTTCGGTGCGGGTTACACGCACGAAAATACAGTATTCTCAAGTTCCATAACAACACCCTTGCACACTAATATGATACTAATGCAGCCTAGAAACATTTTCCCGGATTTACGACGCTTGTCATTTGAATTTGTGTAGTGTTGTGGCCATTAGCTTTGCAGCGTTTTCAAATATCTTGCGATTTACTCGGAGAAACTTGGAACCGGCCTCAGTGTCTTGTTCCCATCATCATTTGGAACAAGACACTGGGTGTTATTAGGCATGTGGGATTGGGGATTTTTAAATACCGTATTTACCCGATTCTAACGCGCCCCCGATTCTAACGCGCACCCGATTTTTCTGGCAAATAAAAAGAAGAAAAAACTTGCACCTCCGATTGTACCGCGCATGGGACATTGTGACCCAGACAAACGAATGCGAGAGAAACGGGCGATTTATTTCCCGAAGTAATCTCACTCATCTCACTCCTCGTCGCTCTCCGCTGACCACAACATCTCGGCCTCGGTGCCTTCAAGCGCGTTCGCGATGCCACACTTCTGAACGAACGTTCAACCATGGTCTATGGGATCGTGGCCCATGCCTCGGACGCCCATCCCGAGAGCTTCTCCAGAGGTGCAGGCTTCAGCCGACCGCTCGTTTTGAACGCGTGGGAGCCGCTGCTGCCATTGCGTTATCAAGCGCGCAAGCGAAACGATGTGACAATTGTGTGAACTCTGATCGAAAAGCCTAGGCGCCTAGGCTTGCTGCGACCGAAAAATCGTTGCTAAAAGCTTTGGCGCCATCTTGAGATGGCGATGGGGATGGGTGGGACGAAATTTCCGCTGTTTCGGCAGTTTCGGTTTTGTATCCGATTCTAACGCGCATGCGATTTTTCGACCTATTTTTTCGTAAAAAAAGTGCGCGTTAAAATCGGGTAAATACGGTAGCAGGAGGCGGACTTAGCCTTCAACCCAGCGTCCGGGCTAATTGCGACTCATGCGGCATATTCTCCCCTGGTGAGCCTGGGGAAACATTACTGCGTTGTTGTTGCCCTAGCAACGCCACCGCCATGTTGGCCTTGGAGGCGTTGTAATTGCCATGGCAACAATGCGAGAGCGCGCAGCTTGCGTGGGGAGAGGTAACGCTCTCCCCTCTGATGCCGGTTGAATTTCTTCCCCCCTCCCCGTGTCCCCCCCATTCCCACCCGGCAACCGCCGCCGCCACCCCGCTGCCTCCAACAGGCAAGCCTCGCTCCGACGGCACGAAGCCACGCCGCTTGAGCAGTAACGACGCCAGCTCGAATATCACTTGAACACTTTATTCGCGTTACGTGCGCGAACGCGACGTGCGGCGAGAAACACTGATAACCAATACAACACAGACAAGGTTGTCCGTCTTCAAGCACAGCACACGCACGACACAAGTCCTATCCTTCAGCTCAGCGCTTCACGTACGACATACGAACGACGTTCTCACCTTTTGCTAACAGCACTCAGAGTCTTCGCGTTACGATTCATCCTGGTGTTCTTGGCGTCCCTTTTGCAGCACCGTAATGTCCGAGGGAGCACATACGAGAAATCGCCCACTACATGAGAGGCGCGTCGGCCTCGCTGCTCGCCGTGCGGAAGCAGCAACTGCAGTGACCGTTATGCCGTTATCGCGCATGCGCGCCCCCCGTCGCGACGGAGAGAAGCGGAAAGAAAAAAAAAATGAGAGGAGGAGTGTTTCCCCAGCGCCACTGCCTCTACGCGCGCAATAATAGAACCGAAACTAGAAAAAGTAGCATTGGCCTGACGGTAGTGATTTGCCTTGAATAATTTTAGAAGGAAGCAGTCGAATAGTTGCAAGAAAGGTTACTGACTGCAGCCATGAGCTGTACAGTGAAAATTCAATGGGCCATTGGTTTTCACTGCAACACACGCAACGCTTGGCCAAATTTGGGTACAAATGCAAAGCGATTCTCAGGAGCTCGAGTGGAGGTCTTCAGAATTCGGTTATGATGCACACCACCGCAGCAGTTGTCGTCACCAGCTGCGGCCACTGATAGGTTAGCAATGCAGTGACCACATGTAGATTCACTGAGCTTTTAAGGACCAGAAATTTAGAGAATACCACATTGGGCTCGCAGGTTTGAACACCCAGGCGGCTTGCTATGCGTTTTGGCAGGCGTTCATTTTAGCTCGATGTTGTGCTGGTGCTATTCCTTTGTGTGGTTTATTTTGTTCCCTCTGTTTCAGCTCCTTCTTCCCTTGTATCCTCACTGAAGGCGTAAAACTGGCAGTAAGGATTTTCCAGCCGAGCTAATGAATGAAGTGAAGTATGTATGATGCTCTTGGGGTGAAGTTCATTTGTTGCGTATTTTGTGCAGGGTTAAAGATCTGGAACTGGAAAATCAGCAGTCGAAGCTACAGCAGGAGATGCGGGAACGCATGGCCATCGACGGTGAGTAGTTCTCGTAGAAATTGCATAATTTGTGCGACGCTTGAAGTTTCCGCTCTCACTTGTTCAAAGCTTCATCTCGCTAGCTGTGGTGCTGACTTTCTAAAGTGACAGAGGAGTCCAGATCTCCACTGTGCAGCGAGTGACAAGGTTAATTCACATACTCCGGTGGTGACACAATATGCACGGTATGCGAGAAATCGCAGTAAGCATCCCAACAGGGATTCGAGCCTTCTGGTTCGGACTGAAATGAATACACGAAGCGAAGAAAAGTAAATGCTGAAGAGGAATAAAGGAGACAACGTACTGAGAAGCATATTTTTAAGTAGCCTTGTGCACATTGTCATGATATGTGTGGTGTCGTTAAAACATTTCCAGCAACTGTGTCCTTGGCGAGGGCCACAGTTTTTTTGAGTGGCGCTTGAGTTCATCAGACTAAGTAAAGGAGAAATTTTTGAGTTTTATCGCTTGCCAGAGAGAATCGGAGCGTTGACGAGAATAAAACGTATGAATTTGATCAACTTTCGCAATCTTTGAAAAGGTATCTTCAAAATTGCTCTTTCAGTGGACGTGCTTCCACTGACTTGACAGTGTTTGTGCTCTCATGGTTTGGCCACACGTTAGCTGTGGTCATTGTATGGTCTCGCGATACTTCCATCGATCTTGCTTATAGCGCGGAAATACAAGCGACAATGGAAGATAAAGAGGGAAAGCTCTGACTGGTATCTGAAGGTTTGTTCTTTGTCTCACGTTTTTGATGCATCGAATGATAATCAACCAATCTGAATGTCTTTCTTATTGCGACACCTTTGTGTTTTGCGCCGTACATATCTTGTTGTGCGTCTACATGTGTGCGATTCATTCCCACACACCACTCACATCTCTGTGCGTGCTCGCAGACACGGAGAAGTCTCCGCGAGACATCGAGAAGGAGCGCGAGATCCTCAGTGAGATGCTGGAGATCGTCGAGAAGCGAGATCGGCTCGTGGCACAGATGGACCAGCTGAGGATACGGTACGTCCCCGACTCAATCTCCATCTCAAAAGGAGCATCGGGAGGAAAACCGTCACCTTTCTTTTCGTTTGGTTCGCATCCGTTGGGGTTGTGGCTACAGATGCGTGACGTTGCACTCAAGTCCTCCATTCGGTGAAAGCGAGCTGACCTGTAAAGTAGGAGAGAAAGAATTTCTCCATATTTCCCAATCTCTGGCAAAAAGTAAATTTATCTCTTAAAATTTGTTTGGAGCACAGCTCTTAAACGGACCGGGTAGACAAAACATAAGTTTGGGTCATTCGAAAGATTGCCTCGTTAGAATCATGCTGACACTACTCTTGATGTAAACTTTGCTCAAATAAGCTATATAATTAGGCAAAAAGGGAATGGCCATGTGATGCGATAGCTCATTTCCCGCAACAGAACTTATGATGTCGTATGTGCCAGCTCTGTGATTGGCGGAGGCCGGCAAAGGCAAAAATTAGGCAGGGCTTATAGGCTTGCCGAACGAGGGGTTCGGGCTTAAATTAAGGGCACATTCTTTTTATAGCAGTAGGAATGGTGGGGTAAACTTTAAGTTACAAAAGTACACATAAACATAGAAGTACCGATGCACACTGATGTTGGTACCATGCGCATTATGCTTGTTTTACCTGTACAGAACTTCGACGCTTTGGGGTTGTCTCAGACGACACTGGCTGATTGGCGTAAGTGACTGTGTCTTACGGGACCATATTTGTCGAGTGAACACCATGTTTCACGAACCGATTATTTTCTACCTTAACAAAAACGAGCCAGGCACAAATACGGCCAAAAACAAAGCAAAGGCAGAAAACGGCCCGCTGCGGTATGGTGGTGCCATCTTGGTTGACTAACGGTAAACAAGGCTCCACAGCACACTAGGTTAAAGGGGCCCTGAAAGGCATTTTGAGCACACTAAATGAACTAGCGCAATCGTTAGATTGGGTCGTCAACGTCAGCTGTGCCAAGTATTACTCTTTTACGCGCAGCGGAAAGCTCACACTTTTGTTGCAAACTTTGTCGCCCTTTTCTCACCCTTCCCTGCGTGTTTTTGGGCGCCGCCATCTTCACATGTCTACGTCATCGATTCCCAGATGTTCGTCACGAGGTACAAATCCTGCTATTGGGCGGCTTTTTCACGCACTTCCGGCAAAAAGATGTGTCGTCTGCTCAGCGTCGGCTCGCCGGCTGGTCTGCCAGCGGAGTGCCAGAGTGCTTTGACATTTTACGACAAACGAAACAAGTGTAAACAAACGCTTAACCGTTTGTATTGAATGCAACACGGCCATAACATGACATGGATATTCTCTTACCTGAGTACGTTCCAGAAAGAAAGCCCCGTGGCACTTCTTTCGTGCAATCGCAGAGAACGCCCTGAGCCGAATGTCGGGGTTTGACGCATACATTTTATTCAGCTTCAAAACAATCCAGAGATGCGTTTCGAACGAACGCAACGTCACAACATGCGTTGCAAGTCTGAACCGCGATTGACAGACGATGGGTTGCCTCCTCCTGCCCGTCGTAAATTCTGCACTCACCTCACACCCGGTTTCCGGGACGAACAGCAAGTCACTGAACTCTGGCACGCAAGCGAGAAGGCTTTTAGCCAGGCACACTACACATACCCCATGCGAGGTTGAGTCGTACGTCGTTCGAGAAAGATAATCCAGACCATGGGAAGCACTATCCACCCGCAGAAGTACAACGTCGCATTTCATCGCGAAACGAACGCGTCCACTACACACAGGAGGCGATGCACACACACACACACAGCTTTGGTCGCTGCATTGGCTTAGCTGCAAGCTTCGTTCGGACAGTCAGCGATGCTACGACGATACAGAGCTGCGTGAGGGCGACGTGCTAACCACTTCACGTATTTAAAAACACAGGGGCAAAGAACTTGGTTCATCGGAAGCAAAAAATCTTTCCTCCATTATTGTGCCTGAAATATACTGGCTAGTGTTGCTAGTGTGCCGAGGGCGGGCTCCAGGCGGGCGCCGGGAGCGATGTACGCGGCCGTCTGCCGCTTGGGGCGCTGCCGTGCGGGAGTGTGCGCGTTCGTCCGGCCCGAGCAGATCACGCGGTTGCCTCCGCGCTGCGTAGCAGACGGCAGCGGCAGAACTTTCCAATCCCGCTTGCGACGAAAGCGAGCGAAAGCGACGGGAATTTCTCCCGACCATTCGACAAACACGATCGTCGCGCGACAAAGCGACGCAATTTCCATCGCTTTCGCTCGCTTTCGTCGCAAGTGCGAACGGGCCTTTATGCGCAATCTCCGTCCCACGTAAAATAAGCTCTTGCTTGTTGCCTGAGCATACGGTTGATATGTGACTACGTTACACTGTGCTTGCGAATGTATTTAAACGATGTCACTAGGTTTGAAACGTAAGCGCTCAGCGTGCAGCTTTGTAAAGGCAAGCAGCCTCACGTACGCACGCTATTTTGCTGCTGATAGAGAGTTCTAGTACAGCGTTTGTTGCGTTTGCATACGCTTAACGCTAAATTTTTGCGTCCCGCTACGTAAACATCGCGAGGGGAGTTTTAGTAGAACGTCTCATCAGTTTTGCGTTGCGACATGCTAATGCATACGGCGCCATCTGTCAAATGTTTTCCGGAATGACTCGGCGGCTGATCTGCTAGCGGAGTGCCGGAGTGCCTGGACATTTTACGACTATCTGCTAGCGGAGTGCCGGAGTGCCTGGACATTTTACGACTATCGAAACAAGTGCAAACAACGCTTTCCCATCAGTGTTGAATGCAACACATGGGTGCAGCTTGTCAGAACACGGGTGCTCGCTGCTCGAGTGCGGCGTTGGTTTGCTCTGCGCCTTCCCGTTCATTGCCACTGATAAAGCAATCCGATCCGGCGCGTTTTGTGCACGGGTTCTGTGTCCGTTTAAAATGTCTTTTTTCACATGCTGCCGGTAGGAGGAATTACAACCGCCGCACAATAAGACCCGGCACCAGCGGGGCCACATCTGAGACCGCGCTTTTTGGATAAACAGTGCGCGGTGCACCAAAGGGAACGAGCGCACGATTCTCCCCGCGCGGCTGCAAGTTCGCCACCGATACCAACTGCAGCTACGTACACCGCGAAAGGGCAAGGCCAGGCCGCACACATGCGGCCAGGTCTTTCGTTCACTTTTCCAGCCTTTAGAGGAGTGTCCATGGTGTCAACAAAGATGAAAAAGCCGAAAGAGCTGGCGCGTAGCAGACAGCAGTCTGTGGGAGCGCAATAGCGGAAGTACGTCACCGCTGAGGAGCGGAGCATCATGGGAGGGGAGGCCAACAGAGAAGAAACAGTTGAAAGGAGGAGGAAATACGGCGCGACGATAATGCGCGGTTTTTGATTTACGATTTCTCAGCTAATACTCATCGCTTTAACAAAATTCTAGCAGGAGGAGATTGCTAATACATTGCTTTATTTGGTTACCTGTACATCCATGCATCGGCGGAAGGCATTTCAGGACCCCTTTAAGCTTGAAGACCTGCTCTTGTGGTGTCGTTGCAGGCGTCGTGAAAACACATGATTTGGCGGGAGAATGAAAATTTTAACTTAAATTGATTTATATTTCTCAGTGAATAAAGCATCGTGCACTTCCGTACAAGCTCTGGGGGCATTACAAAACATGAAATCTTTTGAATGGAACAAATTTGTTTTTTGTCTGCATGGCCTTTTTAACTGGGTGAACCTGGCTTATGCAACGTCGGCGTAAGAAGCTGGCATGAGCGAACACAGAGCACAGTGGAGGGTGAAAGTACTATGATAGTGAAGGGAATGCAGTGAGAAAGCTTAGCATGGTGATAACGTGAGGAGCAAAATAGAGAAGAGAATGGCAGGAAAGGTACGGTAATTGCTACACTCAGATCAAGCTATCGCGCAGCTGATTGCTTGGTAGACACGAGAAGAGCACGCACTGCTAGAGTGAGTGCCTTGAGAAAAAAGCGATGGTGGTATGTTGAGAGGGAGAGTCAGTCGCCTATGGGTGGAGGAGTGTGTCGATTTAGTAGGAAATTTCAGAAGTGTTTACTCGACAACTCATTTTGATTTTTATTCGAATTGCTTTTGGTTTCGGGTTGTTTTTAAGCCACCCACGTGGAAACAAAAAGTTGTGTTATTGCAGTACAAATGTTCTCGAAAGGTGCGCTCAAATTTCGCATTACAGGGAAGCATAACTGTCAGTCTCAAATTTTTTTTAGAACTGCGTGTTCAGTGCATATGCAGGGGTGAGACAGCTGCGCATATTGCACACTTTTGATACAAATTTGTTTTCCTGCGCCAGGCTGCTCCAAAAGCTTGGAAATTGCAAAAATTGCGCCAGACTGCTCCAAAACAGTCTCAGTGCTAAGGATTTTTACGCTCCTGTCAGTTTCAGTGGGGAAAAATGCTTACAGACGGCATAATTTTTCCGCCCCCAAAGTGATGCCGTTTGTAAAGGTTCGATTGATTGATCATCCAATAAAAGACCCACATAAAATTGTCCCCAAGGTAATTTTTTCGAAAGTCACAATGTCGGGTTGCGCATGTTATATTCTGTGTGTTTTTTAATGTTTTCCCACCGAAAAACATTGCAAAGTCCTGTAGAAAAATGCTTATGTGTGCTGAGGCGATAAGCTATTTGGGCGAGCAGACGAAAAAAAAACGCCCCATATCTCCAGAATGACTTTACTGGGTGCCGCCATCTTGGTGTGGTGAAGATTGGAAAACATGGCTGCCCGGCGAAGCAGTTGCTCGGGGTTCAGGCAGAGGCTCGTTGTTCACGCCAATTTCTACCGTGGTTTTGGTTATGGGGGTTGCTGCGTTTACATTTACGTTTGATCTGCTGCGAGAAGTTCGACTCGAAAGACGGGCATTCATGTCGGCCTTGAGTGTGAGGTACGGTGCATGCTTGAAGTGAAATTTTGGACTCACTGCGGTGTTTTAAAATGCTTAGTTATTGATGCCTGTTACAGCGAGCTTGCGAGTGGCAGGGATGGGACGATCAACACTGCAGAAGGGGCAACGCAGGCACATCGCCGCAAAATGTTCAAGCAGGGTTCGCCGATAGCGGGACGGGGTATTATTGCACGCTAGTTCATCTATCTGAACTGAAATTTATTGCCAAAAGAGTGGTGGCCAAACATACCAACGTTACTCAAATTACGATCGTAGTGGACGTGCACCTTGAGGATTGGTATGGGAGGGCTGCTGGGGTGCGACGACTGTCACCTCGCCTTGCGCAACTTTTGCCGTGGCTCTTACACTTGCGCGTAAAGCCGAGTCTGGGGATTAAAAAAAATGATAATTTCGGCATTCACATGGTAATAAAAATGCCTTGCGAGTGCTTAGCTTTTCTATTCGATATTTTCAACGGCACTCCACGCTGTCTATGCATAGAGCCTAAGAATTTAAAAATGGTTTGTAAAAAGGTAGTGCAGTTTGTACCTTGTGATACTATGGTAGAAAAAAATTTATTGAAAGGCTGTTTCAGTGTTATGTACGTACAAAACCGATTAAAAAGTGCACTTTTGCCCCCCGAGTTGCCAAAAATTTGACTTTTTAGGCTTCTAGGGTGACATAATAAATGTCGTTCTCCTGCTCCAAATCAAGGTTCTTCTGCTCCAAAATCGAGATTTCGCTGCTCCAAAAACTGCTCCCAAATCTCATTAAGCTGTCTCACCCCTGCATATGTTGCTGCAGTGTGTGCGGATATGTGCACTGGTTGTGGCCATAGTGGGGGCTGTAGGTGGCTACCAGTGGGTTACAGCAAGCAGCTGTTAAATGGATCTGGGAAGACCCCACAAGGGGGTGTTACATAAGGGGTGGGTTGTACACAGAGATGTTACAAATGCCACAGTTTTTTTTTTAACAAGACAGGTACATCGGTACACTTTGAACAAAATGTGATGGACAGGTGATAGAAACGATGTTGTGGGGAAGGCTATTCCATTCTGCAGCTGCGCAGCAGAAGAAAGATGCAGAAAAAGTTGTGGTGTCAGAGCGGGGTCGGGAGACTTGAAGTGGATGGCCCATGTGGGGGGAAATGCGCGCGGCGGGAGCACTGAACGCTGGCCTGTCCTTGAAAAGGAAGCAAACCCCATGTTCAGTGTTATTTTTGCAGTTTAGGTGGGGCGGAATGTCGCAGATATGCTGTGTACAAAATCGCGCTCGTGCTTAACCAGCCACAATATAGTTCGGGTGGTTGGTTCGGGACTTTCACATCACTAATTGAGGTACAAATAAAATTGTTTTAATTATTTATGGACCAAGTTGAATCATATCAGGAACGTTTGTATCGTTAACCATCCTAATAACAAAGCTGAAATTGTTTTAAGCATATCTTGCATACTTTTTGAGTTGCAAGACTGATTATCTTCCAAGTTGCCTTATTAAGTAAGGAATTGGGCAAAAGCTGTACAAGACTTTTGTGTCAGCGTGACCTGGAAGCTGTTAGGTGTTTTGTTTATTCCCTATAGGCATCGACGAAGAAAAACACGTTTCGTCTTCCTTTTGACATGGAAACTATTTCTGTTGTTGGGTCACTCGGGGCTTGCAGGGAGGAAACGGAGGAGAAGGAGCTTGCCGCCCGAATCCTGACACAGGGCGCCACCTGAGAGCGATTCCGCGTAGGAACTCCGTCAGTGACGCCACCCCGCCCCGGCTCCCAAGCCAAGCCAAGCCAAGTCTCGTCTGAGTCACACCTTCGGCTTGTCACACTCGCCATTCCGGCCTGCCTGCGTGCCTCGCCATCATTGCTCACCCCTTGCCGCTAGTGACTCGCCTAGGCTACTCACCCAAAGAATTAGGCATCGCCGCCGCCTGTGCTTTGCCAACGGCTCGCTGCCAGAGTCGCCGTATCTAATTGGCGTATTGAAAGGAATCGTTTCGACGTGCCAGAAACACGCCATGGACTCTCGCTTGTGTGTGGACAGCAACTTTCGAGTGTTTCTCGCATGCTAGCAATTGTGAAAGAACTGCCGACGCACCGAGGGAGGGAAGTTTTTCTTTTTTGCGCTTCGGAGCACATTTTTAAACGCACCATTCTGGCAGAGCAGTGAAGATTGTTGACGTCGGCACTTGTGTCAGCAAGGCAGCTATTTCGAGTGTTAGGGTTAACCGCAAGTTAACGCATTTTCGGGCAGGATTGAAGTCCGATGCGGACGTTAGTGTTAAATGTCGGTGGACTGCGCTACTGATAATAGCTGGCCATAAACTGCAAGATACTCAGGCTGGAAATGCGTGCAGCACGCGTTGAGATTGTGCCCAAGTTTTTAGCAACGTGCAATGATGTGTTGGTGTGCGTCAGGCGAGGAATGATGCGCTGTCGGTGGCTTTTTTTCGACAGCGCCGGATTACATACTTACAGTACACTACCACGTCCAAGGTCCATCGTCGTCTCAAACGTCTTGCTTTTTTGAAGTAGTTGTACGGTTTACTTGCTGAACACGGTTAAGTTTGCGTTTCTTGAAAGTTGTTCGGTCGTTCCGCCAGAACCCTCCCACGGTAATGTGACCCCCCCGTTTCAGAATTTCTGTGATCTTGGGGAGTTCGTCTCGGAGCTAGGAGTAATTAAAAAATTCATCATTTCCTGCAGGAATGCTGTGTTTCACGGTATGTTGTAGAGTGTGGAAATACAGCATGACACAGTACTTGCACTGGTAACGAGACTGCTGGACAACAGTCTATTGCAGTGTGTTAGCACTTCGATCTAATAGGTGGTGCCGTTGTCGCAGCCGAATTCGGCTGTTTTGTTCAAGCAGCTTTGATTGATTACAATTGCTGCTGAATGGCGGTACACCAGTAAAGCACTGGTTTGAGCTTAATGTCTAATGGACATGTCAGTAATTGCTTTTTGAAACTTCAGGCAGAATGAGATTGCACAGGTTTTTTCCACGTTTGATGGTAGACTGTGTGTGTGTTCATAGTTTTGAGGAGCACATGGTACGACTATTCGTGATGTCAAATGTGGTGGCTGTTGTTAGGTCAGTTCTTACTTTGCAGTTGGTAGTTTACATTACCGACATCTCATTGACAGCTACTGGCAGCTTTCGGATGGAACTTGTGTTGAGGTTGGCTTTCGTAATGCATCAGGAACGTGTCACAAAGCGTGCAAGGGCTTTGTTACACAATAGGAAAGCCATTGTGAGTCATTTGGACAGCTGGTTCTCAACAGTGAGTCATTTAGAAAGCTACTATTGAACAAAGGCCTAGCTGTTGCCATAGAACTTGCCGGCATTGGGCTTTTTATGTTGTGCGATGTCAGACATGCGTACCTGCAACAGCATGGGAGTCTTAATGTTTTCTTCAGACTCCCATGTTCAGCTAAAGTTTTTCAGGACCATGTGTGGCACGTGCTTTACTGCATGTCAGCATCTATGTTCTTTTGTGTTTTTTTCCTTTGTGTTCTGAGGCCTGAATCGAATTGCAACATATCTTGAGGTTACATAGCGCAAGTTGATGACTAAGCATTTCTTTCGTTTATATTTTTTACGTCCTATATTTGCAAAAACTTTTTTTCTAGTTCAGAAGTCGCAAAGTACAAGACTCACAAACAAACGTTCAGGTTAAGCCATTGATGAGAATTTATGGTTTTGGCAAGGAGGCTTAGACTATGAATGCGTCTATATATACACATATGATCTGCTTAACTGGCTATTTGACTGTGTTCCTCAATTTGTCAGTCATCACATCTTAAAGTAAATTTACAGTTAAGAAAATTTGTTAGTGAAATCTTGATTTATAATAAAAGGACACTATTTTGCTCTATTTGGGGACCAATGAAATCCAGGCATCATAATTTAATTTACCGTTGACCTTTTTAGTAAGCTTGGCGATGTGGTAATAATGCTTATTTACCTGGCAACCAAAACTGTCTAAATGAAATGTCACTTGACAGAGCTGCTTGTGGACTGTCAACAGAAATTATCCAGCATCTTTGCTGTGTACGTCTTCTTCAAAAATGACTTTCGAGTTGACCAGCTTTTAACCTTTTGGAAAGGAGTCTAGCGCGCACTTGGTCTTTTGCTTGGTTTAGTGGCAACAGCTAAGCTAGAGTTCTAACAAAACAAAAATGTCTGTTTTCATTGCACCTAATTCCTACCAGTGTAATCCTTCTACTGTAACCTGTTTGTGGTTTGGCCTCTTGCTCTACCACTTCATTGGCCATGTAATAAATCAGGTCAAGATGAAAGTTGAACACTGTAGACTGCATACAGTGTGAGTGGTGGGAAAGTATCTCCATCAGATAGCAATTCCAACTTCTCGTTTCCAAAGCTTGCACGTTTGCTTCAGTTGTGTTGCCAGAATCGTCAGAACGTAAAAGCAATTAGTTCTCCCCCCAAAAGTGAATGAAATGAATTCCCTTATGGTTTGGCATGCCACAAAGCAGGTTTTGTCTTCGTTCAACTAACTTGCTCTTTTTTTTTTAACGGAACCATAGTTTCAACTCGGTGCTTGCTGCCAGTGTTTTTTCTACGACTGATATGTTGATAATGTTATCATTTCAGAGCAAGCATATCAACTGAACTGCACAATCTGAAATGCTAGCACTGCAGGGATCTCAATTATAATCCTAGGAAAATTATAAGAAATTTTCACTGGTCAAAGCAGATTAGATTTGTGCGCAGTACGACATGTCACTCTGTATGTGGTCTACACTGTGACTTTGCAGAAAGCTTGTATGGTGACATTGCAAGTTTTGCAAAGCAGCCAGGCTTATAAGTGAACTAAAGTAATGTGTACATGTTCACAAGCCATCATGGTACATGTTCACAAGCCATCATGGTTTAAACTAGCACGAGATTTTTTGTGCTGTTGAGATAAATTTGGTGACAAGTGAAGCGACACAATGGCTGCCTATGATTGTTGTGTTCAAAAACGCAAGTTTTTTTTCTAGAGTGTTTGCAGCATGTTTTGAACAGCTTAGTTTATCAGCGTTCTTTTACAGGCAGTTCAGTTCTCGAGAAAACGTCTTTTGCCGTTTTTTTTTTTCTCTGTGTTTTCATTTCATGTTGTCTGTGTTCTAGCCAGCACCTTTCATTTCGTATGTGCCTTTCGTGTGAGTCTGCCGCCAATTCATGGAATGTAGCTCTTACTAGGAGCTTGTGCGATGCCATTGCAGCACTTGTGGGTCAGTTAAATTGCGTATAAACACGTCTGCACTTCAAAATTTTTCAGTGCGTGATGTCGCCGTTGCTAGCAACTTTCGGCAGCTGTGCTGCACAATTTACTGCTTGTCGTTGTCATTCTGCACTTAGAAAATTGCGGGCTGAAGCAGAAAGAACAAATACGTATATTTTAAACTCGTAAAGTCGCAGACCTCGCGAGCTTACCTGTATTTATGCTAGGCCTAACTCCACATTATCAGCCATCCATCGCGGCAACTGTGCCACGCTTTGGTACATTGGTCCACAGAGCAATGTTGTATTGCACTTATCCATCTATCATGTCTTACGCAGTACAAGCGTATGTCAAAATTTACCCACCTCGTTACGCTTTGGTACGTTGGTCCACAGAGCATTGTTTTATTGTGCTTATCCATCTATCATGTCACAAGCAGTACAAGCGTATGTCAAAATTTATCCTCCTCGTTTCCAAGAAGGAAAAAAAATGGCAGCTGTGGCATCTTTGCAAAAGTACACAGAATACACTCGACCATACGAATGCTGTGTATGAGATGTGGTATCGTCAGGCGCTGGGCTTATTGCGTGCTGCTTTCAGCGTGGAACTGAGATAAGTGTCTTAGCTGATAAAAGTCGGTATTTTCTCCAAGGTCAGGTCGGCGTCGCATTTTGGCAGGGATCACTTTTCCTGTCGACGCTCCCGTCTAATGGTGTAGCCGTTCGAGCAAATTTCCTGTGCTTTGGTGTTGTCAATCTTTCATGGTGCTACCTGGGCGGTGTGTCAGTCGCAAGCGCATGCAATCGTTAAAGCGGATTGCATCAATGACCCTCTTTTGAAAAACGCAAATGTGAATGGCAAAAGCTTCCGCTGCGTAACGTGCGAGTACATGTAAGCAAGCTCAGTGGTAAGCGACAAAATGCGAGCAAAGCAGACGAACCGGTGTTTGCGAGGCTCTGCACAAACGAAACCGTGAACTGCTTGCCTCAGCGCTTGCAATGCGGGGAAGAACGTATTTACATATAATAGGAGGCCCTTGTACATATAATAAATGACGATGGTTGTTGCCAGCTCTAGCTTTCGCAAGAACCAAGCCTTGATCAAAGGCCACTTGTTTGGGCGTCAGTGTGCGCTTCTCACTATAGGTTGTGTAAAATATGTGTCCTCGTTAGTGAAGCCAATGTTCTGCCTTCAGCAAAGTCGGGAGCTTGCCAGAATTCTTGGCGTTAGTCCCCAGAGTTCCGCACGTCCCATGTAGTAATCACATGGTCACTGCCTGTTCGGTGACATAGCTTTGTAGGGATGCTGTCAGAGGTAGCAGAACTTGCTAATAGCATAACAAGCCTGCAACTGTTTATAGAAAGTAGGGTATGGCTGAAGACCAGGTTCAGAAAACAAAGTACGTTCCAAAAGTCATTAACCCGCAGAAGTTTTGCAGCCAATGGAGTGTTCACAGCTGGCAGCTCGACGCAATGCAGAAGCCTACTCGTCGCGAAGCTAACGGAGCATTTTTTTTTTCCTTTGAAATCTATTTTGCTGGAACAATATAGCTCAATTTGAGCGGGCGTTAGTAGTGACAAAGTTTTCTTGGACCTTTTTTCGTTGTACACATTTTTTTTTCGGGGTTTTCGACCTATAGAAAAGCTGTGCGGGCTTACACTTGCTGTGACGTGACTTTGGGTTTTTTTCGGAGACCATCAGCTGAAGAATGTTCTTTAATAAAAGGCCAACGGGGCTTAAAGCTATTGACTTTCCTGTAAACACCTTTATTCACGTTTGAATAAAAACAAGATGAAAAAAAAAGCAACATGAAGTGAGTCTTTGTCTCTGTGCCACCTCTGGTCATCGGGCAGATGATGTGCTCTTTAAATAACTTGCGTAAGGCTTCAACGGGAAAGAACAAAAGACATTAAAAAGCCTTTAAAAAACACATGAAAACACACACACACACACGAACACACGTTTGATCACTTTAGGGTTGTCGGGCTTCAAAGCGTGCTGCCTGGGGGTTGGGTGTAATGTGTCGGTCAGCCCCCTCCACTCCTTCTGAAACACTTTCAACCTAAGCGCTGCCAACTTGTGCTGCAGTTCTGTCCCACGGTAAACCAGTCTGACCAGTAGGGAGGTGAAAGTGGTAAGGTGGTGAAAGCGAGCTGTGATCTTCAGAAACCAGAGCGGCCATGACATTCGGCAGGAGAAGTTCAACCAACTTGTAGGTCCCATTCGTCCCGATTGATCCCCTCTTTTAGTGTCCATCTGACACCCACAACATGGAGGTACCGCAAGGCACTGTGCTCTGCCCCCTCCTGTTTTCGCCGTGCGCATCACGTCTGGATCTTGAGCTGGAACTTCAGCGCGTATGCCGACCCGGTGAGGAAAGCCAGGTCGTCGGTGCTGAGCGTTGTGCAGCCCCGGAGCATGAGCGACTCGAGGGCCTCATCGAGCAGCACGAGCTGCTGGATGCCCAGGATGCTGACCTTGCTCTGGCTGTGCAGCTCAATCCGTGTCAGGTTCCGGAAGAGCCCTCGCTGAAGAGCATCCATGACGAAAATGTCGTCGAAGCAGTCGCAGCTGCCCAGCACCAGCTCCTTGAGTCCGTAGCACTCGTTGAACAGTAGTGCCAGGTCGCGTGACTTCATCGAGTGCGGGGTTTCTGGGTCCAGGTAGAGGACCTCGAGGTCACAGAAGGGCTGATCACGGACCTTGACACCGTTGCGCCTCCAGCACATGTTGATGGCAATCAACTGCAGCGTGCGAATGCAGGGGCAGGCTGCGTCCACGGCTGGCAGGTCGACGTCCGGCATGGTCAGCTTGAGCGAGACGAGCGTCGATCCGGCCTCCTGGAGCACTGGCTCCAGCTGCGTGTAGAAGAACCACTCGGACGTCGATTCAGCCGTCCGGATGGACAGCTCGGTGAGGCCTGGCAGCAGGCGCAGGGGTGAGATGTCGTCCGACGTCTTGACCTCAATGTCGATGGCCTGGAGCCGGGGGCAAAGGTCAATGCTCTTGGCGAGGAACTCGTGCATGGTGGGGCGTACAGAGGTCTGCGCTGCGAACACAGCCACGTCCTTGTACTCGCGCAGTGCCAGCTTGAAGTCGCGTGGCTTGATCTCGTTGAGGATCACGAGGGCCTTGTCCAGGGAGGGTAGGTGAACGGATTCCAGGTGGGGGAGCTTCTCCAGCAGGTACACGACACTCTTGACAGTGACGCCGACCGGAGCGCCCTCTATGGAGATGAAGGTGAGGTGGCAGCAGCCACGGGTGCCGGTCTCGTCCACCAGGGACCGAAGGCCAGCGTCGGTGACCTAGAATGAGAGAGAAGACAAACTTTGGTGGCATAAAAGCATTGTGTGTGCGCCTTATTCTAGGGCCCCGGCTCATCATACGTGTGAAGGTTGCAGCAAGATCGATGGCCTAAAGAAAGTCTGTTTACATTAGCCTTGGCGTATTATCAGTAGGGAAGGGGCTGTGCTTGAAGGAGACTGTCAATCGCGAAAGTTTTGCCATTCCAACACTACGATGGCAGTGTTGCAAAGAGATCCGTGGTTGAGTGTAACAAAAAAAAAAAAAGCCTTCGGGTGCGGTGCAGATGTGACTGGTTATGATCATTATGTTTAACACTCGGAAAAAAAATTACGCTCATAGCTGTCTCAAATGAAACCTGTAGCACAAAAATACCCCCACCCTTTCCCCACCCGGGCCAGGAGGCATGCGCTGTTGAAGCGCAACTGGTATGCCAGAGAGCAAATGTCGCATTTTTTGCGAGTTGCTATGTGGTTAAAAAAAACTGGTTGATTCCTCTGTCATAGGAATCGATTAAACGCGAAAGTGAAATGTGCGGCGAAATCTGCAGCTGAGCATGATTTGCGGGCCGGCGGCTATCTTGTGGGTGTGCTTGGCGAGCGACGTCCTGCTGGTGGCTCGCTTGGGCAAAGGTGTACTGGCGTCATTTCCGTGACCGATATGACGGCAGTGAAATCTTGGTGTATACCGGCATAAAAAACTTTCGTGTCAAAATATAAAACCCCAAAATGAACAACCCTAGATATAACGTACTGTTTAGTACTAAAGGTTGCTTCCCCGCAAGAAGACGCGTACCCTGTGTGCAGGGTACGCGTCTTGCTTCGTTGTACTGGCGTCACTTTCGCGACGGATATGACGTCATCGAAATCTTTGTGTTGAAAAAGTCGATAGTCTGCAATCAGTTAAGTGCCAACAAGGGGTGTGCAAGACTAGAAAATCATGATCCTCCACTCTGTGAAGGAGGATGTTTAGCACAAAGTCTTTAGCACACGACACAGGTGTAAGGAATTCATTCATTGTGAACAAATTATGACGAGAATGAAACTAGGAGTAACGATCGAGTCATCTTGGCGGCCAACTGTCATGGTTTTTTGGGAATTTTGTTATAAGGAGTCCAATCGTTTTCTGTAACCACACTGCTCCCATAGATGCCCATGTACTGGCAGCAGACGGAAATTCTGCAACGTTCATGACTTCACTGTGAACTAATTAGGACAAGTAAATTGAACGTGAAGTGAGGAGTCGTCGGCCTATTATCATATTGTTTGGGGAATGTTTTAAGAATTTAACAACCATTAAACTAATTAATTCAAAGCTTTAACAACCATTTTCTGCTGAGCATTCGCGATAAAGTTGGCTTTGCCGCAAGGCGTCTTACGTGCGGACAGGCAAGATGCACGAAACCCTAGCCACGCAAAGCTTTGCTGACCCCCCCCCCCCCCTCCCCTCCCGCCACCTTCACCCGTGATGAATGCACCAGCTCTGTCATCTTGTCGTGTGCTCAATCGCCTCGCCGCGGGCAGTCGAGCGGCTCACGCAGCAGACGACGCGTCTAATAGCAGACGACAAGGCAATAAGCACTTGGAAAAATGAGGTAAGTCGTGACCACGGGTCGTGACTTTACTCATTTCAGCCCAACTTGCTGGGTACGCACTAACGCACATTGTTTCACAGATCTAAATAAAACAGCGGGATTGTGGCACGACAAATGCAGCAGGCTTGCAGCTATAGTGCCTAGAATTCTAGGCACTATATTGCAATGAGTAAAGCTTATATCTGACGTTTTTTCCTACCCAGCATCGCTGGCAACGGAGAGCCTCCGCGCCCTCTTGCGACCGTTTGCTCGTCCTAGGCGCTGTGAATGATCAACAGGGGCGTGCGTTTCCGATAGAAACAACGACCTCGACAACCACGGTCGTGATCTTAAGGATGGTTTTCGCCCTTAAAAACCGCGAGCTTGCGTGGCCCAGTGCGACGCAACGCCGTTCGGCGTTCCAACCGTCCCAAACTACTGCTGCTGGCTAAACTCCCACTAATGTAGCGCAAAGGAAACCTAAGGCACATTTGAAGCAAACTAAGTGCACAAGCGGGAGAACCCGTGCTCTTTATAGTTAAGGATGCACGTTGTATAATTTATACGATATATCTGTAGTGAAAAAAAAAAAAAACGTTAAAAATGGCGCAGATAGACTTCAGCACGTGCGTGTCAAAAGCAAGCACAAAAAGAACAGAACTCGCGCTCTCGCTGTTCCAGGCAGAACGAGAAATAAAAGGTAAGGAGAAAGGTGCGCGCTGTCCCAACAGATGGCGCGCGCACAGTGCGAAGGCGGAAAAATTGAATTGCATTGAACAAACCTCTGTTCAGTTCATCACAAAAGGAGCAACCGGAGGAAGAGAAGAGGGAGGGGTTGACGTGAGGGGTGGGAAAGAAGAGGGAGTTACGTGGCACGGCAGAAGACTGTCGTCTTTCGATGACGTTTGCTACACAGCGAGCAGGTACGCGGCAATTTTTTTTTTACTGCGAAGCTGTTAGCCCCTCGGTGGTCGGAAAGTTTCGTTTTCGTAACAAACAAAACAAAACAAAAAAAAACCTGACAGGACCCAGCAGTTATCGCCCAAGACGCCGAGTACATGCGTCAGACTAATTGAGCGTGCAGCACAGAGCTCGATCAGTATTCGTCTAAAGAAAAAAAAAAAAAAAAAGCATCGAAATGGCAGTATGGGTGATTAGGCGTCGACCGGTAAAGATTAGGTTTGCAGCTGCTCTCGAAAGAGAACGGGGTTTTACGTCATTCTAGGGCTAGCGCATATGGCTAGGCAGCTAGGACCCAAAAGTTCTCGCCGAAGACGCCTAGCGCATGCGTAAGGACCCAGCATTTGCCGCCAGAGAAGCCGAGTGCAAGAGACAAGCCTGCCGAGACAACGAGGAATATTTCATACCCTCCCCTAATCAGCATGTGTGGTGGTTTAACAGCTACGCTGGAAATCCACTTTCACTGGGTGGGATGACGCCCATTTTTTTTCTTTTTCATCGCTCCTTACTGCGCGCTTCACGTGGGACCGTATACCCGCTGCGTAAGTCGAGTAGAAGCACAGATATAGACGTACATACCTGCGGCGTCTCGCAGAGCGTAAGCTTCTGCAGCTGCGGGCACTTGTCGCTCAGCGTCTCGAGCACGCGGTCCGAAAGGTTCTCGAAGGCCACCAGAAAGTGGCGCAAGTTGGGCAGCGAGGCCAGCATGGCGCACAGCTCGTCGTTGCTGCACGTCAGGTAGAACTCGAGCGACAGCTCCGTCAGCTCGGCGCCGAACTGTCCGATCCGCCGGAACATGCGGCCGAATCTGCACGCGGACCACCGAAGGGCCCCGGTACCGACTCTATAAACCGACGAAGGGACGTAACTACTGTTGGCAAAAAACCTCCTTACATTACGTGTAAGATCATTACAGTCATTATGTAAAATCATTACTGTCCAGCCCGCTTACAACGAACACACTGGAAAACGGAAATCAGTTCGTTATATTCGTTTTTTTTGTTGCTAGATCTGCGCATAAAATATGTACGTATGAATGGCAACGGGAAACGAAGATTTGGTCTTTACAGCCTCGATTTTGTTAAAACCGGGCTCGCTATAATGGGCTATACTGCACTTGAATTCGAATGCGAAAGCCATAAATGACCCACTGAGTGAAAAGGTGGCATCGGCATCTGTAATAACAGTGAAACTGTTCCTGCACCACGTGTTTTTGAACCTTTCCATAGTTCGAGGCATTCCGTAGCACTTGCTTAAACTCGGGCGCGGCGAAAGGTGGTCATCAACATTAGTACACCGCAGGGGAAGTAAAGGGAGCGGAAGGGCGCAGCTAAGCGAGCGAGCAGACAGGCAAGCAAACTCCATCATCGTCTGGAGGCAGGAACGAGAAGCGGTGCAATGCGTATGAGACAGATCGAAGCCAATCGAAAGTGTACGAAGCAGAAGCGGGTCGCGAAGCAAATCGTGTCAAGCGCCGAGAGGTCGAAGCCCTACAAGAACGCTGGGCAGAAGCAAAGCATCTAAAGCGTTCCGATTGGGCAATACGCTTTCGCATTAGAACCCTTCGAAAGTGCTCAGGCGAACTCGGACTTCTTTTTCAGTCTACTGCAACGCATGCACGGAAGATAGCCTCCCCTTTTTTTATCCAAATTCAGCTTATAACGAAGACCGTTTCTCGTCTCGATGACTTCCAAAAGCAATTTTCTTGCTGGCCCGTTCGTGACGTCGCGACAGACGGTGAAAATGCCGAACTTTCCGTGATCACTACCGCAGAAAGAAAAGGCAAGAGAGAAAGACGTACCATGTCGCACAACCCCCTTTCTTTCTTTTTGCACTGGTGAGCATGTAGGAATTTAGTGCACATCAATTGCCACTTCCATCGTTGGCGGAGTAGCCTCACACGTTCGATCCCGAGTTATACCACAAGGTTGTGTATTCCGAAACTTTGTATACCAGTCGTATACCAGTAAACATCGTATACCAGTCCACCCCGTGCTGACAATCTGCGCATGCGCAGTGCACTCTTGCGCTGGGATGGGTTAAAATATTAGCAGGATTGACTTTAACTTCACGCTGTGGACAAATAGACTCGCCAAAGTTGCGGCCGCTTTTCTGATGGAGGCGAAAAGAGAAAAGGCCCGTGTGTTCGAGGTTTCGGCGCCCGTTAAAGGTCCTCAGCTAGGTGGTCAAAATTAATCCGGAGCCCTCCACTACGGCGCACCTCATTGCCTGTGTAGCGTCGGCGCATTAAGCCTCATTAAGGACTCATTAAGGACTAGCCAAAATTTCTTCGACAGACGTGCTTTTGAAGCCTCAGGTATATAGCAAGAATTGACAGGATATACAGGGCGGTATTGTCATACGCCGTAACAAAAATGTTTCATAATGATCGCCGTCTTTCGCTACAAGGCTGGTGCTGCCAATGATGATGATGATCGATGATGATTGCTATTGGTTTCCCCTTTGTAGCGAGAAACCAACGAGCGAGATACACGCGATCCCCGGTGGTGTCACCTGGTGGCGTCCTTGCGCGCCATGAACTCGGACGTGAGGAAGAGATCGAGCTTCTTGACGCCTGTGCGGCAGAAGAGAATCTCGAATTGCAGGCAGCTCAGGTTGAGGTGGCCACGCAGCCTCTGGAACTTCTCGATCAGGGACTCGATGATGGCCGGCTTGCAGACGGCGAACGGGTTCCGCCCCTCGGGCAGGGCGCCGATGCCGCCTTCGGCCGGCACTGCGCGCTCGATCGCGGGCAGCACGTCGGCCGCGAGGACGTCGGTGGCCAGGGACTCGAGGGACGGCAGTCGGCTCCGACGCGTCATGGCTGTGGCGGCTGCGGTCGGGGCGACCTTGGGCTTGCTGGCAGCTTCCCGAACGTCCGTGCTGCTCATTCTCGCGTCTCGGGGCGCGCGGAGGGCCGTGAGTTTTGTTTTCCTCTAAGAATGAGAAGCTGGTTGGTTGATTGGTTGGATCCGGCACAAGAATGGCGCGTACCCACTCTGGGGGATTGGCCAAGTCTTATTGTGATTTCACTGTTGAAGTAGTTTGCTTGCCGAGTGGTGCATACCCAGTATGGAGATCGGCCAATCGGGAGGATTTGCGAAAGCGTCGGACCTCCGAGTCATCAAACAACAATGCAAAGGTGAAAAGAAACGAATAGACTCCGGAGGAAATGCATAAAGCACAAGAAAGGTGGGAGGCGACGGAAAAAATTCACGCACCTCCACGAAGTGAATCATGACGAGTGGGCGAAGCACTGGGGATCATTCTTACTGTAAATCACCCGTGGCATTGCCCACTCGCGCATGTAAATGAGTGACAACGCGTATGTACAGTATATACAATCCCAATCCAATCCAATCCGATACAATTCAATTTAATCCAATCCACTCCAATCCATTTCAATCCAAATCCAATCCATTTCAATCTAATCCAAATCCAATTCAATCCAATCCTGCAACCTTTTAGGTGGGCTGACATACACATATTCGGTTTATAACACTGTGTACACGGACGCCAAGGCACGGACAAAGCGAGGTCCTAAGGTGCTTCGCACCTAAAAGATACCAAACAGCGGAATTCCACATATGAAGGAAGCTTGAATTACTGCTTCGATCGTTTAGAATTTTGGTTCAAGTTCAAGAATGCGGAGCTTGAATCTCCGCGCCAGAAGACGTTCTCTGAAGTCACGAATGGAGTGATAATGCTGTCCAGCGCAAACGAGCGGATCGGACGGGCAAGCGCGGCTGGAAGAACCCCGGAATCCGACATTCTGTTTCGGGGGGTCGTGGTAGTACCAGTCAGATGGCTCTTTCCCATGCTTTACCGAGAGAAACTATATAGGAATTTCCGGTCCAGAAATTATATTGTTACGGGGCAGATGGCGGGCAATGCCCCATACTACTATGCCTTGGGCGACGAAGACGACGAAGTGGCTGCGTCCTTGCGTGCCCCATAGAGTTTCTCACTAGCTTAATATTGAGAAACTCTATGGCGTGCCCTATCTTATGACTATTTGAAGTCCCCACGTATTTAACCGGTTTAGCCCTGGCCAATCCCCCCTTGTGGGTACGTGCCAAAATGTTTGAGGACATCATCATCATCATCTTATCCCTTTACGGCCCAGCTAAAGTCCCTCTAAAGCTGATGAAGGGACTTTAGTCCCTTCTATCCTCAACTCCCTTCCCTCCGAACTGTTTTCCTTTACCTCTCGTGCTCAAGTTAGAGACGCCGTTTTTGTGTTACGTGGTTGAATGTTGAATGGTGGAAGCTGTTGAATGTATTTTCCGGTGCTTGTTTTATTCCCAGGCTCTCTTTTTTTCTTTTTGTACCTGCTTTTTACTTTTTCTTTTTTTTTTTTGTACGACGACAATATTTGTATTGCGGTGTCCGTAATGCGCAGCAACTGCCGGGCCCGGCCCCACAAGCCTATTTTGGCTTGGGCTGGCCCGAATATGTATTCAGTTCTTTGAAATAAAGAATATTATTATTAAGCACAGCGGTGCGCTGATTCGTAACACCGGACTGGTTGGAGAGTATCTACCACGAAAACTGACGTTTGAAAAGAAAAGCGCAGAAGGGAAAAGTTAAAAAAAAAAAAACAAGAACATGAAATTTTAAGTTATAAATGATCATTCATTACATACCAGCCTCTACAAAGGTTTCGGCGGATGCTTAGGACTTTCTAAGACTGTGAAGGCGAAAGCCTAGTTTAGTTGGACCTCCTCTTGATCTACTGTTGAACATTTTGTTGAACTTTGCGGCTGCGCTCGTTACCACTTGGCCAGCATCCTGGACAGCAGTCTCCTATGCCCGTTCCGCTCGCTCGCCTGCGCTCTCGTCGCTACCTTTACCTCTCAAGGTAAACCATTCTGTCTACCTCACAACATACGTGCACGAAACATCCCGAATTTCATCGCGGAATACGCATTCTGTATGGCCGGCTACAAGCGAGCAATTATCTGCGCGTACGTCATGGGCCGTCGTGAACACCGTGAGCTGCTGCTCACTTAAGTCTGTTTTTTTCTCTCTCGGTCCTGGAGAAGAGGGCCGCAACGGAAGGCATTCCGCGCTCCAAAAAACTGGCTATACGGAAGAGAGACCGATCTAGGCTGAGGAGCAACTTCTTACGGAACCCTTTCCGCCGAGGTCCGTTTTAACAGTAAGGAGAGTAGAGAAGACTTAACCGTGGGTGTCTGATTCGGCATTAACCGGAAGAATGGCTCAGGCTAACACTTGTAAACATTCTTATCATGAGCAAAAGCTGACGATAATGCACAAACGGCGCAGCCGGCGTGCATTCCATGGCGATACTGAGCGATCAAGCGCCGCCGAAGCAGCCGTTAAACTCGTCTAGCCACGTGGTACCCCGTGGTAGTCACGTGGTAGCGAGAGCAGCTGCGACTCTTCTCCGCAGCGGGTCACGTGGCATGACGTCATACATGCCGCACTTGTGCTCCGGCGGCGTCTCAGGTTCATTGCGACGCGATGAATGACCTTGCGAGACATGGCACATTATAGCTTTCGCCACGCGAGCGCGTGGCGAAAACCGTCACTGCGCACTCTGGAGGCACTGCGCCTGCTGTCGAGACCGACGTGGCGCGCATGCGCGTCCTTGCTTAATCCTAGACTCACAAGTTATCTCGCTTTCAGGAGCCGCGCTACGGTTGGCAGGAAGGTACCGCGGGGCGACGCCTTTGTAGCATCCATTTCGCCGCGACCATAGAGTTTCTTAGTAAGTGCACTAGAGAGGAAATTGCGTCTGGGAATCCATGTCGGCGTGGGGGTTATGGTGAGATCAAGGCTGCTGGCTAGGGCTTGGCATGGCTTTTGGATTCTGAAGCTTTTTGGGGGCCCAATGGGGGGTTTGCTTTCCTCAATATGCATTGATATGCCAAGACAACCGTTCCGACAGACTCTCATTAAAAGGAATATACGCTTGACTTCCTTTTTCCTTCGCTTTAAAATCGCGCTTTTTTCCCTACATATATAACAAAGCACTCTTTTTGTCATTTTTGTGGGACTAGCTGTGTTTTAATTTACGGCCACTAAAGCGTTTAAATTCAAGCCAACGACGAAAGTAAGGCGAGCGTATGGCATAATGATGGCCCATGACGACACAGACGGACTTGATGTGAGCCGCATAGACGCTAGCGCCAGATTCCTCTCTAGTGTATATTGTAAGAAACTCAATGCCGCGACGACCTGTCTACGGCCTGACCGACCAATTCACGGGCTTTTGCGCGTGTTTTCTTTATGTTCTTCCCTGGGAAAGGTTTTCTGTGTTCTTTCGGTACAGTTGCGTAAAAAATGGTAAATATCAAAGGGGCGATTTCAGGTAACGATAGCTCAGCACGCAGGGCACACATGCGCAAAGGCCAGCGCAACCGGCTCTTTCGCTGGGCCGCACATATGCAGTCGGAGGACACGGCATCGCACAAAGGCATCGCCCCGTGGCGCGTTGCTGACAATCGGAGCTCGGTTGCCGAAGGCGAGAAAACTGCTTGCATGCGAGTTGGCAAGGACGCGCATGCGCGCCGTCTTGGTCTCGACAGCAGGCGCCGTGCCTCCAAAGTGCACAGTGACGGTTTTCGCCACACGCTCGCGTGGTCCGGATTATTGTGTCCTTGGCTACATTATTCGCGACATAACCACACCATAGACAAGTAAAAAAGAAACATGCATCAGACACTCATCGATATTTTAAATTGATCATATCATCAACATCATCACCATCACCACCACGACCACCACCACCACCATCATCACCATCGTCATCCTACTCATGTCCACTGCAAAACGAAGGCCTCTCCCACTGACCTCCAACTGACCTTCAACTCCATTCGGATGTCAATGGGAAAAATGAACATAAATAATTGGGTATTCGAAATATTCATTCTTTAAGTCCGATTAGACTTCCTCGTTTACGAGTTGCGTAACTGTGGAGGGTTACGAACTCAATAGAGACCACGTGCGGGTTTTCTATGTGCGCCGAAATTTTAAAACACAGGTGTTTTAGTTTTCAGCCTCCATAAGAAAATAGTCTTTACTGCAGGTATACCTAGCATACTTACCTTACCAACAATGTTATTTGGTAATTTTTTGTAAAATATCGACAATCTCTAAACAGAGGGAGGAAACGATGGACGTGCAAGATATTAACAACACTAAAACCCTGCCCTCATCTTCCACGTACCCTGGTTGCTTTCCGCTGTTTATTCAATATAAACCAGCGGCATTACCAACTTGTCCAGCTTACAATTTTGCTAGACGTTAACTAGAGGTATAGAGCTTTGCTAGAGGTATACAGCTTCGCTGTAAAAGTCTCGTGCGTCTGAAGCACGAAGCTTTCAGCGCAAGGCGTAAACGATTGTCCCGCTGTTTTTTAGTACGCGTTACGAAGCGGTCTAGCGCGAGGCGTAAACGAGTGTCCGGGTGTTTTTTTAGTACGCGTTACGTTCTAGCACGAAACGTATACGAGCTTCCCGTTGTTTTAGTACCGTGACTACATGAGACGACGATTACGACGGCGACGACGACAGGAGACGGAAACAGCCCCAGCCCCTGAGAAACTGCGCCCTTAAAAATGGCCGCAGCAGCCGGGATCGAATCGCCGTCTTCGGGCTCAGCAGCGCAACGCTTTAGGCACTGAGCTACAGCTGCGGTTTAATTAACCCCCAAGCCTAAACGCACAGTTTAATTACAAATATTCGTCAGCCCCTGAAGCTGCTTTGCGCTGCTTCTCTGTCGGAAACCATCGTACGCGGCGGCTGCCATCGGCATGCAGCGATGTCGTTTTCTTTCGTTTTGTCGCGTGGTTCTCCGTCGCTGCATTCGCAGTGCCCCAAAACGCCAGCCAAGAGTCGCTCATTTTTTCTTCGTGCACACTAGAAGGTGGTTGCAGTGGTCGGTAATTGTAATGACTTGCGATGCTTTCAGTGATTTTAGATGCAAGCGCTCGCGAGCTGCCTGCGACAACGGCGGCGACACCATGACGTGGTGAAGTTGCGTTTTGTACTTGGCGCCGGTACTTGCACACCTCTCGCTGCGCAAAGACGCCTCGTCACGTCTGTACAGACACACTCTTTTTGGTCACTTTTCTTTGCCTCGCAGTAGTTCTGTCTAGACAGACAGTTGCCGTCACTCGCAGACGATTCTTCACCTGCAGAACCTCTGCGACACTCGGGCTATCTTCGTTACCGTGCTTGGATGTGGGGCCGTTTTACGTAGTTACGTGCGAAGCGTCGTGCTAATTGTTGGGCGTGCCTTCCTTGACGGGTGTGTTAGATGTGCGGATATGTGTGGCAGTGACAGAGACGTGGTTCAGGTCGTTCCCTAGTTCTGGGCCAAACGACGACTGATATCCGTCGGTGGTGCGGCGCAGTTTCCGTCGGTATTCGCTGCCCTCTGAACTGTGGTGAAGAGAACTTTCGCGCTGTTTGGAGCCTTCAAAAGGTGATAAACTGGTTAGGTTTACCATTTCCAAACCAGATGTTGGTGGGCGTGTTGGCCGCAACAATAATTTTCCGCGGTGGTGGCCGCAGTGCGCGTAAGGTTTGTTTTAGTGTCGGTAACAGTGGTGATTGAGGAGACTGCCGGCGAGGAGCAACTTAGAAGACGTGTTGATGGGACTAGTGCGTTGACTAATGATTGTCAATACAAGGATTTTCTTGCGGAACTTGTGTGCCTGCGGCTGCCTCGAAGGATGGGTCAGCATGGAACCCAGCTTCCCGGTAAGTTTTAAACCGTCATTTTCCACTGAATGAAAGTGCACAATCCGACCATGACAAGTTAATGATAGCCACAATATCTGCGGCAAAGTGGTTAAGGAAATAGCAGGATTTTCTGGCTGCAAACTGTGCACCTTCTTGCGCTTCGTGTTTCGTGACTGCGTTTGTGAATTACTCTAAAGCTATGTTCAGACTACCGATGTAAAAGCCATATCGGGATCTATGGACGTAAAAAAAAAAAAAAGGCATTTCACGCATTTCGGAAATCACGCCATTTAAAATAATTGACAGTAGCGACAACAGTATGAACCCGGCCTAACACATATCAGCAAATAGCAGTGTCAGCACGCAAATGTTTCTAACGTCCTCTGTATTTTTGCGATTAGAAAACTGGTTACTACGGTCGAAAATGGCTTTCGCGAACTCTCGCCGAAACTTGGACATATATTGCATATAAATGAATAAATATACCTCGTAAACTGCTAGTGATAACGCCGGTGTCGCTGTGACGTGACGATGCTGGGCTTTGAGTGCAACGTAGTTGCGCCAAGTGAAGTGCTTCGTGAGGGGCCCGCAGACGCTTCGTCGCTGATGTCCAGAAACTCGGTCACTTTACGTGCCTTTGTTTGGAAGATGCTTCTTTCTTAGCAGCGCCACTTCGCGAACGCGAATGCTCCTGCAGGAAGGCTTTTGAAGACTACATTCCTTCTGGAGCTTTACTTTAGAAAATTTCCGTCTATCTGTCTGTCTGTTCGTCCGTCCGTCCGTTTGTCCCTCGATTCAACCAAGCGGCTAAAAATGAAATTATCCCTTTACAAGTAGTTTATACAGGGTGTTACGAAAGTAATTGGAACACTTTAAAATTTCTTCCTGGGCTCAAGGGCCGAATTTTATGATTTATTTTGTTTGAAACCGAGAACAACGGCGGTACTTACCTGTTTATTCTGAAAATAAATAAAAACGAATTTCGCGTATGGGAAAATGGCGGCTGATTTGGACGTGCGAGCCAGTGTAAGCTGATCTTAGAACGATGACGCCACCTGGGGTATGCAGAGCGAAACGGACGACGGGGATTCACGCTCCTTCCACGGCAGGAACGTGCCAAATGGGGTTGCAGACGATCAGAAAATGTGAAAGCAGGTTTTCTGATCGTCTGCTACCTCATTTGGCTCCTTCCACGGTAGGAAGAAGCTAAATGAGGTAGCAGGCGATCAGAAAATCTAAAAGGAGGTGGGGAAACAAATCCAACGTTTATTGGCAACGATGACCCGGGGGAATATTTTATTATGATTGGTATCAGCTATTTGGGATGATCGTAAACTAGGGACGCAAGAGGTTTTTTGATCGTCTGCTGCCCCATTCGGTTCCTTCCTACCATGAATCCCCATCATCTATTTTGCTCTGCATACCCCGGGTGGCGCCTTCGTTCTAAGGTCAGCTGGTGCTGGCTCGTATGTCCAAATCGGCCGCCATTTTCCCATAGGGGAAAATCGATTTTATTTAGTTTTAGAGTAAACAGGCAAGCACCGCCGTTGTTCTGGATGTCAAACAAAATAAACCACTATATGCGACCTTCGTTAAAGTTTGAGCGCGAACCTAGCAGCGGTTCACTCAGAAAAAAAATTTGTGCTCTAATTATCGTCATAACACCTTGTAAAGGGAAAACCTTTTCAAACAACTAAAGCTGGTGCCATACGTCATACTTATCAACACTATTGCGCAAAAGGAAATCATTAGCCATATTCGAGGCAAAGTTCCAACGCACAGCAAGTACTAGCGGCGTTCTTCTCATTCAAAATTGACATATGCTCCATTTTTCAAGTAAAAAAAAAAAACGCGTCGCTCAGACGTCGGTGTGTTTGCGGGAGAGTGAATTTCGCATGTTACGGCGTGATCAGTAGAAGGACATGTGGTTGGCTCTTCGGGAGGTGCGTGCGCAGGCGCGCCTGTGATGAACCGGCATTCACATGCTAAAAACATATTTCGGACTAGTTGGCTGTTTTTCTGTTTTTCGTGCTATTTTTCGCTTGAATGATTTCTGAGTTACGTTAGGCAGGCGAAAAAAAAAAAAAACACTTTGCGAGGCGAATTTTCGCAACTCCTGCACTGGGCCTATATGTTTATGCACAGAGTTTTCTGTGAAAACTGTTCACCTGGCTGGGCGAACCAATTTATATGGAGCTCCTCCGGGCTATAAGATAACCAACTGAAGGAAGAAAAAACAAAACTTTACGATGCAATGATTTGCAATAAACTTTGAACGACCACACAGAGAGCCAGGCACATATTGTCAGCCGTGATTCTTTGCTTTTAGTCAACTCTTCCGGATGGGAAGAGGAAGGGGAAGTGAGAAGGAAAACTGCATGCTTGCGCAAACGACGCACTCAGATCGAGTAGACTCCGAAAAGGGGCGAGATATCACTTCTCGTCGAACCGATCAACCTCAACAAGTGAGGAGAGTTTCTCACGAGGCTTTACGCTGCCCGACCGCCAACTACCGACACCACAGTTAAGCAACAGCAACAACTTTGATCAATGTTGTTTAGCTTTAAAAAAAAGTAAGTTCTGCAGTTGGCGTGAAAACTTGCAAACTGCCTTCTGGAAGTCATCCGCCGTTATTAGGATACAACATGGTTTCGGTATGTGAAACCCCGTATGTGCAAATTTACTTCTCTGATTTGCATTTTGGATGGCTCAGCAGGTCTACAGACTGGCTGCGTATTTTATTTGACCACAAAATTTCCACTGTTAGAGCAGTTTTGGACTGCACAAGAACTGCTCTGAGCAGGCGAATAGAAGAGCCCAATTGGTGGTTAGTGTAGCCGGTATGCGACAACTGACCCCCGGCCGCGTTTGGGGTATGGCTGCAGTATTATCTCCGGGCTCTTCATTTGCACCACCGGGGCCATTGAAAGGCAGTGGATGCTCGACCATGGCCTCACGGTCTCATTCTTTGGTCACAGCTGGGACGACCGGCTTTCACGTTGGCCAACGAGGAAAATGAGTTTAATGATGGCAGACCTTTTGATGACGCAGCTAGCACGGAGCCCGTTGTGTGCCTGAGACCGTTTCTTGTGCGGTGCTCTCCTCCCAAGCTGTCCGTGCACTATAGCGTCCGCGCTGGCGTCTGCAGCCGGCCGCTTATCAATACGTGTCTCGCGAGGCCATCCATCTTCAACGTGTGCCAGCCGCTCTTGCGCTTCCCGGGGCCGATTGATACTCGGCGATTGCCTGAACCTTTTGCAGGAGGTGCGTCAGCAACACCCCGGAGATGAGAAGGCCCCAATTAAGCGCAAGATTCTCGTTCGTCCAAATGACAAAAGCCAGAGCACGTACTTGAAAGGGGCCATGAAGTCTTAATACAAGTTTGGTTTATTAAAAAAAAAAACTGCTTTGTCCCGACAGAAATGATACCAACTTCATAAATATTCGATAAAACAGACGCAGCAGTGGCGACTTCTCATGCACTTTCCGGCGATTTCACTATGACGTCACATGATCTTGTCTGTGTGATTGGAAGACGCGCACGTATACCACCGCCAAGAAACATGACCGGGTGATTGTATTAATTGTAGTGGGGCCTCTAGTTTCATTTAATTATATCGCCTGAATGATAACGTGTGGTTAACACGCCGATAAATTCATTTTAAAGGCTGGCTTTTATTACGTCACCTTTTCCTAAAACACGTTACTGTAGCGCCAATTTTGAGAAGTTTTTACTATCTCTTGCATTTTCTCGGTTAAAGATGGTCTGTCATGGCTGAGACGGAGCTGACTGCGTTACCGAAAGCTCGTTCTTTCAAATTGAACAAAGTTGCATTTTGTTTTGATGGCCCCTCCACCTGTACGATTGATGCTTCTAGCAACCTTAGGAGAAAAATCTGGTCGGAGCACGTGATACAGTGGTCCACTTTCCGTGTAATAGGTGTCATAGGCCATGGTAAAACTGTTTCATCGGTGTGGCTAGACTATGTGTGAAATGAGATTGCGTACGCTTGCTTGGCCCTTCCGCCGATGTCTCGGCCAGGCTGCATGTGCTTAAGCGTATCGCTCCTGAATACTATCTCAAGTTTTGAGGCTGGTCTTCATGGTATATTACTACTATCTCTCACGTCTCCACAAGTAGATACTTTTTATTTCGCAGCACTTAAGCGCCTGCTCCTGTGGTTTCACGGCAACATCGTTTCTCGTAACCGAGCGAACGAAGGGAAACAACGAAGACAAACGAAATAGAACGAGCTGGAAAACGGAGGAGGAAAGAATGACGAAAGTGCAAGAGGGGAGGGAAGTATGCCGAGACGGCGCGATACATTTTCTCCGGTGGCTGGAAGATGCAGTATATTGTTTGCATTTGAGAGCTAACGTGACCGAAATTTAGCCCAGGTGCGTTTTCTATCGACGGACAAGACAACTATACTCTCTAGTCACCGATCAGGCCACGAAAGAAGGAATGATCCTGATAACTCCAAACGAACACTTACCCACACTCAACACGCCTACACACAATCTATGCCACTCTCTACGACCCCCTATGTGTTATTTGCCAAGCCCCAGCCACATTCCACCACACTGCCTGGGAATGCAAGAGAAACCCACATCTCCCCCCAAACTCAACTCCTCAAGCAAACACTGGGAGAGTGGTCCGACCAGCTCTTTGCACGGCACGAAGCTATTTCTAGCGGAAAGGTCGAAGACGGCCGAGTCTTGGACTGAAGACGCCTCCACCTATGTAGACTCTAGCAACAGCTCTTACTAAAGCTAAGCTGATGCCGTTGCACGCCAGCAAGCCCTGCAGGAAGGCCGACTTGCTCTGGCAGTGATGGTGAATGATCGTGAGTGAAGTTAGAAACGCAGCTGGAATCGAATTTGGGTCCCTTGCGTTACGAAGCCGGCGTCTGTCCGATTGCTCCATTTCGATATGGTCGAAGCTGACGCCAACCAGCAGGTACCGATTCGCCCCGTACACCTCAAACACAAATGTTAGGCCTACGGAGTGCACAGAGAGTTGCTGTGGGTATTGTAGAAAAGGGATGCACACCTCCAGAGTAGCACATACTCGCAGTGTGGGATGGGCCAACCAAAGACTCCATCACGAGAAAGCTCCGCGTTCAACCATCGTCATCGTTAGCCGGAGGGGTGCATGATTTTCTTTTTTTTCCCTCTCTCCAGCTTGGGTGAACCTTGTTGCGTGGTAGTATTCTGACGAGTGTTCGATCGGGGTGCCAGCGGAGTGCTGTTGCCAGGTGTGCTGCTGCTTCGTAACAACGGCAGTATACGGAAACAACCGGGGGCGATGTGCGTGTCACACCGGCTGAATTTTGGGATCTGTTTCAGTTTCGTGGAGGGCAATAACATCCGGATTGTGTTGCTGGCTTAAGTGGAAGAGGGTCTGTCGCTTGCGATTGATGGATCTACGCTTACACTGCCACGCGGTGCCACACGGTGAGGTATCTTAGCGGAGGGGCGATTTCTCATTGTCGGGGAGTTCTTTGCATACCGGCTTCACGCAAGGGGTAGGATTTTGGCTCCTTGTGCGATTGTGGGTTCTCTTTCTCGAGGCGTTTATAACGCGCTGGTTGAGGTTAAGACCATCTTCTCAACTTTGTCGTTAAGGGCTTCAAGACTACTCATGCTGGCTTTGAGATTCTCTTAGCTTGAGCATAGTTTCGGTAGTGTGCTCGAGGGCTTTGTGGAAATTATCTAAGTGGGACGTGAAGTGTTGTTCTTCCTGTGCTTTGAATCGCGTCAGCTTCTGGTCGATCTTCTGTTCTATCATAAGATTTAGATGCTCAATATTCGGGAGTGCAGGGACCTGTGGGGCGTCAAGGGTGGCCGGGGGTGCGTCTTATGGGAAAGTGCGCAGGGTCGCTGAGTACCCTTAGGATATTTCAATTTGGGTTGCAAGTTGTTGTATCTGGTGTTCTACCCCTCCCGCCCCCCCTACCATTCCCTACCCTGGAGCAGTTGGAGGACCGGCTTTAACACCAGCGATGACTGGTGGAACAGGGCAGCAAATGACCAAGGCTTCCTGGGTTCAGGAGGCCTCCCAATGCTTACAGTTCAATAAATGTTTAGTCCTCGTGCTCTCTCTCTCTCTCTCTCTCTCTCTCTCTCTCTCTCTCTCTCTCTCTCTCTCTCTCTCTCTCTCTCTCTCTCTCTCTCTCTCTCTATGTCATAAGGACCGGGATGAAAATGGAACTTCAAGCAGCATTGAAGAAAGTTTATTCAGTAAAACTGCTAGCCCCATTGGCTTCCTCTTGCGTCTGCGTCGTGTGTTATGTTCCGAGGGTGCTCTCGTATCCGAAAGATTGCGTACGCATTGTCAATAGCGCATATAGGATCTCAGATCTCGCGAGGATGCCGCAGGCCCGGTGTGTCCGCACACAGACGGTCCAATCGCGTAACGCTATTAAATCCGCTTGAGTGGACAAAAATAAATAAATAAAACCCTGACTTCCCAAATCTGATGAGTTCCCGCGGCGCGTTTTCTGGCAGGAGCGCTATGGGCTTACGAAAATGGAACGAAGCGAGGCCAGCGGAGAATGAGCTCAGACGAAATGCCTTGCGGGCAGTGCGCGGAAAACACCAACGCCGATGCACTAGGCGTGCCCCGAGTTCGGACTCCGGGTCCAGACAGAGCGACGCAATGTGGAGGGAAGGAGGCGGCTAATAATAAATACACGGTCCAACCCTGATGTGTTCCGGTGGTCTCACTGGGAAAGGGCAGTTTGCTGTTGAGGAGGTCATGGTGGGGGGATCGGAAGAGAGGGGGTTCTGTGCGTTCGAATTTTATAAAAGGAATCCCGGGTTTCGCGGAAGCCCGCCGCATGGCCTTTTAAGACATTTATTAAGACGGATGGTTCGTCGCGCCGGTGCTGGGGCCTAATGCGTTCACCTTCGTCGTAATCCCGAAGCCACGCGGTCTGACACGCGCTCTGCGAGCAGTCGGTGGTCCGGTGGGCGCGCTGGCGCTCCTCCGTATGTATATTTCTATCGTTGTCTTTATTGTTATTCCCTTCTGGTTTCTTCCTCTTGCTTTTTTTTCCGGCAGTGGTAGTTCCCGATCTCATTTTATGGGACTTCGGGGACCCGGAAGAAGCGGGACTGCGTGATGGCTCGGTATTTGCGGACGTTTGCTGTTTGCCGATGTTAAACTCCCGAATTTGTTTCTTTTCTTGTTTGTTGCTGTCCTTAGTTCTTGGAATTGCGTTTCTATTAGCTGTGAAGAAGCTATATCGGCCGAGGATCGTGCAAGGTTTTTTGAGGCCGCGGGTTCGCTTCTCTCTCGCTTCGCGCGCCCTAAGCGAGTGAGGGGAGTGAGAAGATGCAGAGAAGATGTGAAGATGGATAAGAGCTGAAATGGTCCGAAATCTTGTGCGATGCGACTCGATACTAACCGCCACAATTGGTGGCCCTTGACTGTTTTTGCGGTACAATAAATAGTTTACTGACTACTATGCGAGTTGCCAGTTTCGTAATTCAAATTTCAATTTTTTTTTCAGCTTCAACGAGTCGCGCCTGGTGGAGGGCTACGTGTTAATGTTGACCATCGGGGCATCAGGCTGCAAAAAGTTCGACGCAAGTTCATTTCCGTCTTAACAGCGCAATGCATCAGCCACTGAGCCTCCGCAGCGGGTTGCAAAGGCTGCTGGTTGTATATTTGTGCCGCTCCAAACACAGCAGGCCTATCCGGAATTCATACAACGAACATGGCAGGCAGGCTTCAAGAGGCTCCGGTGCTCCCCCGAGGAGCGGTTCCTTGGAATAGCAGCTGCCAGTCGGGGCCAGCCGCAACGGAGGCTTCCTGTTCGATCCGACTCATTTGCGGGAAGACGCCCGTGTGTACGAGATTTCGGCGCACTTTAAATATCCCCAGACGGTGAAAATTAATCTGGAGCTCTCCACTACGGCTCGCCTCATCGCCTCGTTGCGTCGGCGCGTTAAACCCCTCAATCAATCGATCAATCGATCGATCAATCAATCAATCAATCAATCAATCAATCAATCAATCAATCAATCAATCAATCAATCAATCAATCAATCAATCAATCAGTCAGTCAGTCAGTCAGTCAGTCAGTCAGTCAGTCAATCGAGCAATCAATCGAGCAATCAATCAAGCGATTGATTAATTAGCCAATCAAGCGATTGATTAATTAGTCAATCAAGCGTTTGATTGAATAATTAATTGATTAATTAATTAATTAATTAATTGATTAGTAAATTAAGCGATTAATTAATTAATTGATTGATTAATTGATCGATTGATTGATTAATTGATTCCTTCACTGGTTCATTCATTCATTCATTCATTGATCGATCGATCGATCGATCAATGATGAATGAATGAATCGATCGATCGATCAATGACTGAATGAATGAATCGATGAATGAATGAATCGATGAATGAATCAATCCGTCAATGAATGAATGAATGAATGAATAAATCAATAACTCAATAAATGAGTGAATGAATCAATCAATCAATCAATGAATCAATAAATGGATGAATTGCGGGAAAAGGAGACATCAACTGTTGATTCAAAGCGGCCGTACTGGTTACTGAGCTGGTTGGTTTTGCTTCTGGCATTTGGAAAGGTAGTGAGTAGACATGTGCGTGAGTGCACGCACATACGTGCGCACATACGTGCACGTACGTACGCAAGTCCGCACGCAGCCTTACCGTTACCGCACTTGCCTCTCTCTTCCCCAAGAGTTGAAACAGTGGGAAGGCGCAGTAGAGGTCAAACAAGACTGAAGCAAATAACGGCTGTTAAAATTCACTGCTCGCTTCAAATAGGCTCACGTCATTAAGTAAAAACGTCGTTTTGGGGAAGACACCTCAGCCATAAATAGAGACGCTCCGCGTACTCATACGCACGAAAGGGCACAATTTTTTTTCGACAGGCATGGTATTGTGTAGTCGCAACCCTGCGCGTTTATCTCTCCGGTTGATTAGCATGGTGCCGCCTCCGCAAGGCCCCTAAATCAGTCCTCTCCGTTGCAATCCAAACGAAGCCAGGGAGGCGGTGTATCTGTGCCTGCCTCGGTCTATTACTCCGAGCCTTCGCGAAGAGGATCAAGTTTTTTTCTTACTCCCTTCTGGATAAGTTAAGCACAGGTCCTGCGGGCCGGCGGCAGACGCGCGAGGAGAAATGTTGATCTAGTGTCTCCTTCACTGTTATTTCGAATGCACTGTTTATTACGGGCGCACTTCTTCGAGGACAGACTCGCCAGCAGCCCATTGCAATCGTTAGAATGCGCTGGTTAGCAGAGACAGAATAGCGCCGCCGTAAAATGACCCTGTCGAGTATACCCGCGAGTAAAAAGAACGGCGCGCCCCGCCAGCGATAATATAATGCCGCGTCCGTATACGTGTACAGAGCGCGTGCTGAGCAACGACGTGTTGTTGCAGTTTTAACTGCTGCGCAGTAAAGATACTCCGATCCTCGGACCCACCAGCCTGAGCTCGGAATGAATGAGGCGGAAGAGACTGCTTCGTATGGGGACGGAAGCGAGGTTGGCGGAGAACCACCCTCCGATGGTTTAGTACGAGGTCGACATTGTTTACGGTCGCGGGTGTATTGTGCGCGAGCCGGACGCCATTGCTTCGCTAAGCACCCGCTGTAAATGCGGCGCCATTGTAAGCGCTGGGGGGCGCAGTTTTCTGGATCAAGCCGTTGGCGACACTCCATTCAGTTGGCGGTTATTTTGATGAGATAAAGTGTATGCACCCGAAAGATAGCGACACTCCGCACACACTGGCGGCCGTTGCTAATCTTCAGTGACCTAATGATAGCCAATTAAGCATCGTCATCTTATGCAGTCGGAAGCAGAACATTGCGAAACACACGGTTCGAAAATTCTGGGGTTTGTCTTTTCAGAGATGCACAGCTGGAAAACTCTCCTTTGCCTGCCGAGTGGTTATTGAAATCCTAAAATTATCATAAAAATAATTACACGAGATTCTGGGCTCCACGTAGAACGCAAAAATCACTCAAATTACCGCCGTCGTGGTCCGTAAACTTTTGATTATGACTGCACATAGTTCAGGGTGTTAATCGACCAAATTTAGGGAAAATCTGTACGTGGAATAAGTTTGTGCGAAGGAAAGCTTGACATTTACCTCAATGCAGCCGTACGGCTACAAAGGAAAGCTGTACAGCTTTCTCGGAAATTTCGCGGTTGAAAAAAAAAATTCGTCCTGGGCGTAGCCGTAGCTTTGTACCGTAGCCCCTTTCTGTAGCCTTTGTAGCCCTTTGGCTGCATTGAGGTGCATGCCAAACTTTCCTTCGCATAGTTCAGGGTGGTGTTGGTTTCAGTAATGACAAAACAGACAGTTGTCTCATGGTTGAAATTAGAGCCACTAAATAAGCTAGTGGCTCTAGTTGAAATGTTCCAAATGGGAAAACAAAACATCAGCTCTGCTTCTCCCGGGTCCTCTGAGCTGTAGCGGGGAGCGGGGGTTGTATAGGTGACATTCATTGAAAAGTTTAGCTGTCAATTTCTTCCCTTGAAGACTCTGGAAACGGCCAAAGACATGACCGAAGCGCCACGGACATGGCGCGACTTGGGCAACTGCGTCCGCAAGCTGAAAAAAAAGAAAAAAGAAAAAAACACCAGCGTGCGTCGTCTGCTCCGTTTCAACCCGATTCGCAACGGTGGTGCCAACGGAGATGTTATTAATCGCACTCACATTCGAGTCAAGGCATCACTTTGCGTTCGTCGGGGTAGAACTTGGATAACCCGACCCACATGGTGTGCTTGGCACGGACAAGTACCGCCATCCCGCGGAGACCGACGTAACCAGTTACTATGGTCCCTAGAAATTGTGCATATTTTTTAGGGACCATACGTCTACTACAGCTACACGGCGCCCGGCTTTGCCTACGGTACAGTGGGTGCGACGCTGGCTAAGGCTCTGGCTGTGAAAATCGCTCCTCACTCCAGGTTTGTAGAACATAGCATCGCAACAGACTAATCGGAGGAACCCGTGTTTTTTTCCCTTTCTGAGCACCAAGAAAATATCCGGGGGCTGGTGTTGTTGATTTTGGTGGTAGATGCCTTCATTCGGACAGGTATAGGGAAGTCGCCAAAAAGCCAAAACGTATTTTCGAAAGCCTTTACGGCTCTCCTCTGAACAGTCATTCAGACAGACTCCGTGCACACAACGTTAAACGTGGGACCAAACCTAACCTAACCTTAGCTAGCGTTGTATAACTTAAGCTAACCTAGTATAGTTTTCTTAGCGGGCGAGTGTGACATAAATCCTCTAATTGAATGGTACGTGTATTTCAGCACAGGTCAAAGCCATGACCATGGTGCTTTATTCAAGCCGTGTGCCACAGCACCTCCGATTTAAGTTCCCCTTATCTAACCGATAATAAAGCGTCATCATCCAACGCGTGTCCCGCATAACCAAAATCATTTCACCTTCTTTATGCTGCTAGTATTGTTTTGGTGTGGAAACACATTCGTACTTTTGGTTGGGCTGCAACAAGGGCTTGCTAATCTCTCTGAAAGCACATTTTTCAAGCTAGTCTTAGTTTTCTTCCTCTGGGAGGACAGTAGAACTCGTGGAAGATTGAAAGCGCACAAGGAACAAGGGACAGATGGAAAAGACGCAAACAAGCACTTACTAACAACTGCCGATTTATTGCAACATTCGCAATTTGTAAATCCATACAAACCATAGATTACAGAAACATAGTGCTGATTAGCGCACGCTCTTTCCTGTGTAGAGTAATTGACATTTTGCTAACACAATTGGTATCACGTGAGCTGACGTCGAAGGCCACACCAACTACCCCCGCTTGCGGCAATGCTTTAGTGTAGCTCCTTTATTGAGCGAAGCATGTTCTGTCGTCACGTTGCTCCGCCTTCTCCAGCAAGCGTCTGGTGTGCTTGTTGTCGGAAATACGGCACATCACCGACGTCGCACGACAGTCGAAGACTTCCCGCTCTGCAGCGATCTCGAACAAACGTTTCTTGTATGCATATCATTGGGATCACTCTTGTCGCGTGGTCATCTGTCTATCAATTATGTGTTGCGCGATAGCATAAAACAGCGCATGTCTGGTTGGACGCCATTTGTGATGACGTTATTCTTGTGATGTAATTTTTACGGTGATGGGCGCGTAATAATGGTTCCTGTGGCCAGAGAGAGACTGGATAATTTTTACATAACCACGGCGAAATATGTGGAGTCGTGAAGAACCACGAGGATAGAGAGAACAGCGCTCAAAACGAAAGTTTCTGGACAAGTGGTCCCCGGGGATGAAAGACAAGTAGGTGCGAACTATGCGTAGCCAGCAGGACCGAAAATCGCAATACGCGTGCAGTTAGACCGCAGGCGAGAACCCTGCAAGGCGTTTCGCTGGGTGGACAAGACATGCCGTGCATAAGGTCCTGTTATTTAGCAGACGTTAATTTTCAGGCCAACAAGGTGTCTCGTCAGCACCCGCCTTAGTGAGCGCATATTCAATGGAAAATCATTGCCCTGGTTTAGCGTTACGCAAGGCTCACCTATTCTATCTCATTAAAGAATCCCCTCGCCAGCTTTTTCGGGCGCTGCATATTCCGACTTCCAGCTTTGAGCCGCATGTTAGCAGCTGCCGCATACCATCAAACGCAACGGGGATCTTCGCACACCGAGATTTTCTGGAAGAGCTTGGTGTCGGGCCTGTTGGTACATACTTTGAAAAAACTACTTAACCCAACCTTGGAAGCTGCATATGCAAAAAAGAAGAAAGCTGCACAACACATGGTTGGATGCATTGTGCCCTTCTTTCATTTGTGTAGGCGCCTTCCAAGGCTGGGTTCCGTCGTTTTTTTTTCCAAGGTGTTCTATCTTTTAGGGACAGCCGCCCCCGGCGCAATCTAGAAAAATGGCTGCAAGGGATCTCCGTGGCGGTGGCTGAACGCAACGCCTAAGGCTTGTGCTGCTGAGCCCAAGGACGCGGTTTTGTTTACGGCCGGTCTGGCAGCTTTTCAAACGGAGGCTAAAAGCAAAAACACCCGTGTGTTGAGATTTCGGGGCCCGTTAATACAATCAGGGGCCTAAATTCATCCGGAGCCCTACACTGGGAAGGAAAGTTTGACATTCTCCTCAATGTAACCAACGGCTACAAAGGAAAGCTGTACAGCTTCCTTGGAAATTTTGCAGTAGAATAAAAATTCGTCCTGGTCCAGGATTCGAACCCGGGACCACCGCTTAACCGGAACCGTCACTCCACCTACCAACTGAGCTAACCAGGAGGCTAGTCGTTTGAAGCGCGAGAGCGAATTGATGAACAACTAGAAGTAATGGACAGGACGAATTCTGGACCAGGACGAATTTTTCTTCAACTGCGAAGTTTCTGAGAAAGCCGTACGGCTTTCCTTTATAGCCGTACGACTGAATTGAGGTGGATGTCAAGCTTTCCTTCGCAGAAACGTACTCCACCTTGGGGATTTCCCCAAAATCTGGTTGATTAGCCCGACATTACGGTGCGCCTTATAGCCCGGGGCCTCGCTTCGGCGCGTTAAAACCCCACAGTGAATCGGCTGCAAAGGGTCTTCCAGAACGAACCATGTTAATTTAGGTACTATATTTTAAACGTACATCTACCTCCGCATTTCCAGGTGGAACGGTTCTGCCACAGAATCGTGGTGGTCTGCTCCCACGAAGTGGGACTTCAGCATGCGCCTTGGCTGCCTACGGTCGATGGCTGACCGCGACGTGCCGAGCGGTTCTCATCAGCTGCATCCCCAAACGTCGAAAGCGTTCCAGGCAAGCGTCTTCGCCTGGTTGCGCGCAGCCAGGGCCTCCCACGATGCCCTAAGCCTAAGGTACACCAGCTCCAGCAAGAGATGGGTCCGGACCGAGTACTGGCCGGAGGCACAGCGCGTGTTCTTCAAGCGATTCTGTCTTCTGGCATGCGGGACCGAGATGGCGGACTCGTTGACGCCGGTTGAGAGATGCACGTGGCCATTGCTCAACGTGCCCGAATTCGCGGAGGTCTTCGGCTGCAACAACAGTTATCCGCGGTTGCGGGACCAATGCAGCCCTTTGTGCCGTCCTGTGATTTGAGCTCTTTGTGCCTGAACCAATCGATTGTCTTCTCGTGAGTGGGTAATTATTTCTGTATTAGAATTTGTGTCAGCTACAAAAGCGCCTGTACATGTCTTCTCCGTCTACCTTCGTCCTCGTCTTTGTAGCGCCTTATTCTGTTTACTGCAGAAATAGACCAAGTAGATCAACAAGCTCTGTTGACAAGAATTTGTTGTTGGGCGAGTTGGTGCATCTTGGTGTATAAACACGGGCTTTGCGCGAAAAAGACAACACACACAAGAAGGACGGGACGAGCGCTAACTCTCAACTAAACTTAATTGGATGGATCAGATAAATATAAGTACACTTATTATCTGGTAGCTCATGCGCACTCCTACAATTATAGCAATATTTAAAAGCACCTCTATCACAACTCTACAGACACGTGTCAAGATATACAATCTCTTGTTTATGAAGGAACACCGATGTGTCACTCACGCATCGTTCTCCCTTCTTTCTTATATGGTAGGCCCCTAAGTCATGGCACATCGGTGTTCCTTCATAAACAAGAGATTATATATCTTGACACGTGTCTGTATAGTTGTGATAGAAGTGCCTTTAAAGATTGCTGTAATTGTAGGAGTGCTCATAAGTGTACTTACATTTCTGTGATCCGCTCAATAAAGTTTAGTTGAGTTTGCGCTCGTCCCGTCCTTCCTGTGTATGTTGTCTTTACCGCAAAAAGCCCATGTTTATTCACCAAGCTCTGTTGACTTATAAATAAAGACGCTTCGGTATTAGTGTTATTTGCAGTTCTTTTTCTTCCAACAGCGCACATCATTTGAGGTTTTTTGCGTTGTTGCTGTGTGAACGTTGCATGGCTTTTAAATTTCTTTGTCACCGAACAGCTCTCAAGTCGAGGTGCATAAATGGCTGGGTGGACATGTTTATGCACTCGTATGCCAGTTTAAGACGCCTTCCATCGCTATCGTCATAATCAGTATCGCTACTCTGTTTCATTAATAGCTGAATTACGACTGGGATAACAATCCCACCTATTAAATGGCCTATTCTCTCCTCATAACGTGGTGACCTCAGAAGTAGCTGCGACGCGAAGCGACCTCTGAGCGCTTGTGCGGTTGCTAGCTGGTTTGCCGGATAGCTCGTCAGAAGCGGTTTGTCTGCCATTACAACGAGTAGCTTTGGTTGACCGCAATGCGGATGTTTTGCCTTGTAACACAAGTTTTACTAACTATTCCAGCAATTTCATTGCGTAAATCAACAGTGAAAGTCTTTTTTTTCTTGGGGCTTTGAAGAGGGTCGGAAGCAGGTGGAATGGCAGACGAATTGCAAACCAAGAAATGCAGACAGACCGCTCCATAAAAAAAGAGAATTTCATTTCGTTCAAATTGATTTTACTGCTCAATGTGTAAACAAATCTATGAACCTAATGGAGTCAAAAATGGATACTACGCAAGTATCGGTTGTCGTACGGCTATTTATTTCTGAATGCATTCATTTTCGTATACAAATATTAAATGTTATATCTAACAAAATTGTTTTACAACACATGACACCGGTTACAATCGAATCCCGCTTTTCTACTCCCAGTTCCCCTTTTTGACCTAGTCCTCCTGCCACAATAAAAGATCTCTCTCTCTCTTTCTACTATTTTCTCCCGAACAATGTTATTTCGCTTGAGACTTCAAGATTTGGGCTTAACTTCGAAGTATGTATTGCTTGTTGATGTCATTATATTAGATAATCACGTTCTTAGATAACTACGTGGCTTTTTTTCTATTCCTAACCTATATATCATTCTGTGTGCAAGTCGCTATTTCCTGCTGAGTAGCTTAGGGGGTTCTGCCGGTGGTTTCAAACCTTCTCTTCAATCCAACAATATTTGACACCTATGGAACTTACTGAAATTAATTTGAAAGCCTTTTCTCTGCGCTTTAAGAGCCTTTTATGCTTTTCACGTTCCTTGAAACGTCATAAACCAAGTCAATTACGAAGATAATGCAAATCCATGTTTTTCACACTTATAAAGATAGCAGTTGGTTGTAGCATCGTTCCTGCACTATTTTTGTATGAAACTGTGCCCAGGGGTGGCAAAACATAGGCGTAAGCCAACTCTTTCGTTAGCCCCGTACGTTGTGAATGTAGTAATCGCAAAACAGACAGGGCGCACGCAAAAGTGTACGCCTGTGCTTTCGTACCAGGAGTCTATATCCACAGCCTTGCGCCGCATCGACTTGTGTTAATGACGTAGTGGCCTGTAGAAGCTACGTCATGAACTAGAAAAATCACGCAGACGCTTGAGATAAGGCACTAGCCATTCTTTTTTCCCCATATTTATACAGATATACTTTTTCTTTCACGTCTCGTTCAGAACAAGCAATTCACACACACAAGCATCATACACGCATATCACACTGGGTTTGATCTGTGCAAGTGAAAACTGGAAACGGTCACAACTACACTCTGAGCCAGACGACATCATAGACACAATACCGACAAATTCACATACAACAAGTCAAAGTACAGTAAACATGCAACAGGTGGAAACCGAAGTACAAAACTACGTACCAGGTGCGATGACTTTTTCCAGTTTTTTTATTCGAAACCACCTTTAAACTGTTGAAAGTGTGTGAATCCTTATTGTTGGAATATTTGTGGCAGGTCATGCGAAGCTGATATTTTTTCTTTCGCTGTGGTCATTCAATAGACCAAGCGTTTCAGATTGGTTGTTAATGAGGTGTTATCTTAGTGTTATAAACATTGAAAAGTTGCATTGAAAATTCACATCATGAGCGTCGGATTCACGCAAGCCGCCTGCTGACGCCCAGTCAGCTCCTTGTGCGGGTAGAGCTGAGCACATGCCCGGTGGCGTATTTCAAAACGCTTCGCTGTATACAGGGTGTCCCAGCTATCATGCACCAAGATTTAAAAAAAGAGTAAAGGATTAACTCGAAGAAAACCTAGTGCATAATGTTCGCAGTACTATGAAGAAACGGAGAGTAATTTTTTCGTTAATGAGACTTAATTAACTAATTATAATTAATTATCTAACTCGAGAAATACTGTCCTAATCACTAAAGTGTCAATGAGGCACTTGTAGGTAACCACGAGGGGCATCTAACTGCGGTATTTTCAGCGATGAACTAATTCCGTACACATTTATTCTGACTGATAAAGAAAACCCGCGAAATATGAAAAATACCACGTGACGGCGCCTCCGCGCGCACCGTAAAGCAACGCCCTCCAACAGGCTGCCTCTGAGTTAGCCAGAATGAAATAGACAAAAGAAAGAAAGAAGAAATCGCGACCGAGTTTGTTCCTTATCTGCACACGCGTCCCGCGAATCTTGCTGCTGCTGCTCCTTCCATGCATGCTATTATCAAGGTGATGCGCTGTCTCTTCGGGCGGGTAACACGCAAAGCAGTTGCTTTCAATCAGCTTTGTTTGGGGACGCTGCTTCACAATGCGCGCGTAAGCGTCGTCACGTGGTATTTTTCATATTTCGCGGGTTTCCTTTATCAGTCAGAATAAATTAGTACGCAATTAGTTCGTCGCTGAAAATAGCGCAGTTAGATGCCCCTCATGGTTACCTACAAGTGCCTCATTGACACTTTAGTGATTAGGACAGTATTTTTCGAGTTAGATATTTAATTACAATTAATTAATTAAGTCTCATTAACGAAAAAATTACTCTCCGCTTCTTCACAGTACTGCAAACATTATGCACTAGGTTTTCCTCGAGTTACGCGATTTCTCTTTTTTTTAAATATTGGTGCATGATAGCTGGGACACCCTGTATAGTCACCCCACGTGACGTGTCTTGGCGCGATGAAGAACGTTCAACTAACGTGGTCATAGACTGCGCCCTGAACCTAAAGCGACCTAAAACATAAAATCACCATTATTATTAAAAACCACACGTAAAGTTTAGTTTATAGAAAAAAATCGCAAAAAAAAATCAAAAGCTAGACCAACTGGTACCCGAACTCAGGCCGTCAGCGCCAGCACCCAGAACTCTGCCTTGAGGGCACAGAGCCCGAACTGCAGGCTCCCTTCAGCAGAAGTTGGATAGAATAGTGTGCGCAGTGACGTCACACATGTCACGTGGGGCGCTGTGCAGCGAAGCGTTTGGAAACACGCTGCCCGGTGGTCGCTGCGGTTTGCCCCCGAGCGGTGGTGTGCACGTGGTCGGCCGCTGGCTGTTCCTGTGTCCATGGCGTGGCCTTTTAATCGGCAATCTTCTCTCATTCACAAGGGCTCCTTCCAGGAGAGTAAAAGGAGGCGTGTTGCTGTACTTTTCTTTTTGTTTTAGTTTTGAGGCTCTTTTTATTACCCTTGGGCGGCGCGTGCATTTTTCTACCTCCTTACCCTCCTAGGCGTGGCTCCTCCTTCCCCATCCAGGCCCCCTCCTCCTTTAGCTCTCGCTTTCCTATTTTAAAGGGACGCTGCAACACTTTCTTCAACTTTTTTGAAATCCTAAATGATTGTAGAACGTAGTCACCCAACACACCCAATACTAGAATAGAGGGTCGCAAAGTACCTCAGCCAAAAATTACTGCTCTATGGCCATCAGATAACTTGTAAACTCGCTGAAAAGATTTTTCTCTCTTTCCCGGTCTTAACGTTCTTCGACGGCTCTAATTACGTCACTATAGCCATTTAGCGGCTGTTGGCCGGCTTTCGTTCAGTCGCAGCAATGAACGCTTTTCAATAGCAACTTGATTGATGGTAGGGTTTAACGCGCCGACGCAACGCAGGCGATGAGGCGCGCCGTAGTGGAGGGCTCCGGATTAATTTTGACCACCTGGGGATCTTTATCGTGCGCCGAAATCTCGTACACACGGGCGTTTTTGCTTTTCGCCTCCATCAGAAAAGCGGCCGCCGCGGCCGGGAATCGAACCCGCGACCTCGTGCTTTTTCAATAGCAACTTCAAAAATAAAGTAAAGAAACAATGCAGAAACTGAAGGCGTATCTGGTGCGACGAGAAAATCTCGCAGTGCCGGTCCGTGCTGGAGATAACTACACCTTGCCCAGTGGTTCCGGACGCGAAGGAAAAAGTAAAAGCGCTTATCGAAAGTGTTGCACAATCCTTTAATTTCGGCGGCTTCCGATGTTTAATTTTTCCAATTTCACGGAAAATGCACTTACGCTTCGTCGCAAACAAACTGCGCAGGTTGCTCTCTTTTTGAAGTAACTGCTACCAAACGGTTTGTCTCACTTGGCGTGAATGTTGTTAGATTAGATAACATACTTTATAAAATACATTTGTGATCTGCCCCGAAGCAACATAGTGCATGACTGGGTATATTTTCCATGTTATGGCCGTAATTTGCGTTCGCTCTGGCAAAATTATAACCTTTAAATTAGTTTTAATTCTAGAACGGTATAATTTGTCTTCGCTCTGACGGGAAAGGGGGATCTATGGTATCTACGACTTTTATTCTCCCATAAGCCTTCCTTAGGGAGAGCTTGAAACAATATTTTTTGTTACTTATTGGCACTATAATACTCAGAGAATGCCCTGCAATTACTACATCTTGTCGAAATGTTCATGCTTCAAAGCAATCACACTCAGTGCTTGCGAGGGTCATACGCTTTGCGAGATCAGGCCAGGCTTATCAGACAAAGCATTGCGAAGGCAGGAAGGTAAAGTTTAGCTTAGTATACGCCACACCGATTTGATAACTAAGCAGTAAATATTCATCTAATTGTTAGCTTAGCTCAGACAGTTATAGGTTAATGACATAGCCTACCTTATCACGAGAGTTCTTACCTGCAAGTTTCTAAACGACTATTCTTCAATATTAGGGATACAACAGTGAAAACGTCTCCTGCGCGACAAATATTTTTCGTTAAGAAATCCTTGCGAGCGCGTATATGTGGGGATGGATAGTTTAAGGCTCAAGTTGACTACTTCTAGATATTTAACAGGGACGTAAGGTCTTCCTTGTTTGTGCTGCCGGTAAATAGTGAGCAGTTTCCTCTATTTAAGGTTTCCGCACTTTATGACTGCCTGAAATCTGTTCGAAACGTGTATTCAACCATATAAAAATATTTCTACGTGTTCAGAGGAAGCCCATGGATTCTGAGAAAGCATTTTGCTTTTAAGCCTTTTCACCAACTGAACGGCAAGAATTGTGGACCTTTCCAAAGCAACTGGTTAAACATTTGGCCTGAACACCCGTACACAAAACAGATTGTTTCAGTCTGCACCACAGGAAATCGAATATGTGGCTCCTCAAACAAAGTCTTGTTTCACGCTGTTGTGATCAAAAGTGCTTAGCAATCTGCAAAAATGGAGTAAGGGCCGAAATATTGCTGTCTGGAGCTGTCACAACATTTTTGAGCTCTTCGTATAATCCATCCCTAACTTAGCTGAAACAGATTAATACGCCGAACTCTGTATCTGAGGCCTTGGTCATGACCTGGGATTCTCGTCCCCAACTGCTATACCCCTAAGTAAAGTGCGGGTGCGTTTTTACTATTTTTTCCAAGCCACTTTTTACAGAACTGTCCTCCCTTTAGAGGCAAGCACTGTGGAACCTCTGGGACGTAGCTTACTGATAATAGTCTAACTGATATCAGCCTAACATACTCCGCTAACTGATATGAGCCTACGCCACTATTGATGAATGCTACGAACGCTGTCCGCCAATCGAAGAAAAATGAATGGTCAAGTTGCAACCGGAGCAGTCACTAGTCATCATCATCATCAGCAGCAGGCTATCTACGCCCACTGCAGGGCAAAGGCCTCTCCCATTATTCTCCAATTACCTCGGTCCTGTGCCAACTGTGACCAATTTATCCCCGCAAACTTCTTGATCTCATCTGCCCATCTAACTTTCTGCCGCCCCCTGCAACGCTTGCCTTCTCTAGGGATCCACTCTGTTACCCTTAATGACCAGCGGTTATCTTTCCTTCGCATTACATGTCCTGCCCACGTCCATTTCTTCTTCTTAATTTCTACTAATATGTCTTTAACACCAGTTTGCTCCCTGACCCACTCCGCTCTCTTCTTGTCCCTTAATGTTACACCTATCATTTTCCGCTCCATTGCCCGCTGAGTCGTTCTCAATTTAAGTTGAACCCTCTTAGTGAGCCTCCAAGTTTCTGCCCTGTAGGTGAGTACCGGTAAGATGCAGCTGTCATACACTTTCTTCTTCAGCGACAATGGTAGGCTGCTATTCATTATCTGAGAATGTCTGCCATATGCACCCCACCCCATTCTGATCCTTCTAATTATCTCTGCCTCATGGTTGGGATCTGGGGTCACAACTTGGGCTAAGTAGATATATTCGCTTACCACTTCCACTTCCTCGCCACCTATCTCAAACTGCTGTGCTGTCCCGAGGTTATTGATGATTACTTTAGTTTTCTGCATATTAATTTTCAGGCCCACGGTTCTACTCTGTTCGCCCAGTGCGGAAAGCATGCTTTGCAATTCGTCCCCCGAGTTACTTAGCAAGGCAACGTCATCAGCAAATCTGAGGTTACTGAGGTATTCTCCATTAACCCTTACTCCCACCTGTTCCCAATCCAACGTTCTGAATAATTCATGTAAGCATGCTGTGAATAACATTGGAGAGATTGTGTCTCCTTGTCTGACACCCTTACCTATAGGTATTTTACTGCTTTCCCTATGGAGGATGATGATAGCTGTAGACCTATTGTAGATATCCTCTAGTATTCTTACATAATGCTCATCTACCCCCTGGTTTCGTAATGCCTGAATGACTGCTAGGGTTTCGATCGAGTCAAATGCTTTCTCATAATCTGTGAAGGCTATATATAGGGGTTCAGTATACTCAGCGCACTTCTCTATCACCTGATTGATCGTGTGAATATGGTACATTGTTGAATAACCTTTACGGAACCCTGCTTGTTCTTTAGGTTGATTGAAATCTAAGGTTGCAGAAATTCGGTTAGCGAATACCTTGGTAAGTACCTTGTAGACGACTGACAGTAAGCTGATCGGCCTGTAATCCTTGGTAAGTACCTTGTAGACGACTGACAGTAAGCTGATCGGCCTGTAATTTTTCAAGTGCTTCATGTCGCCTTTCTTATGGATTAGGATGATGTTCGCGTTTTTCCAAGATTCCGGTACCATTGCGGTCATCAGGCATTGCGTATACAGGTTTGCCAGTTTTTCAAGTACAATGTCTCCGCCATCCTTCAAGAGGTCAGCTGTTATCTGATCCTCACCAGGTGCTTTGCCCCCTTTCATTTCTTTCAAAGCCTTCCTTACTTCTTCGGTCGTTACTGTTGGGATGTCTATCTCCTCTGAACTACTGTATCGTTCGGCATTATACTGGATGTCCCGGCTACTGTACAGATCCCTACAGAAGTCCTCGGCCACTGTGACTATTTTATCCCTATTTGTGATGACATTGCCTTGCTTATCCTTAAGTGCATACATCTGATTTTTCCCCACGCCAAGACGTCTCTTCGCTGTTTTCAGGCTACCTCCGTTCTCTACAGCGTATTCGATCCTCTCCATATTATACTTCCGTATGTCAGCTGTCTTACGCTTATTGATTAACTTCGAGAGCTCCGCTAGTTCTATTCTGTCAGCTGCGGTAGAGGCTGTCAAGGTTTGCCGTTTCCTGATTAGATATTTCGTCTCCTGTGAAAGTTTAGCAGTATCCTGTCTAGAAATAGTGCCCCCGTCTTCTACTGCACACTCCATGATAATGCGTGTAAGGTTGTCGCTGGCTTCCTGTGTCGTAAGCTCGGCTTCCTCGTTAGGAGCGGAATATCGGTTCTGCAGCGCGATCCTGAATTCTTCTACTTTACGTCTTACTGTTAGCTAATTTATCGGCTTCTTTCGTACTAGCTTGTTGCGGTCCCTCCTCAAATCTAGCCTAATTCGAGATCTTACCATACGATGGTCACTACATCTTACCCTTCCGAGCACTTCCACATCCTGCACGACGCCAGGGTTATCGCATAATATGAAGTCTATTTCATTTTTGTGCTCCCCATTCGGGCTCCTCCAGGTCCACTTCCGACTCTCCCGTTTACAGAAGAAGCTATTCATTATGCGTAGGTTATTCCGTTCTGCAAACTCAACTAGTAGGTCCCCCCTGCTATTTCTGCAGCCCAGACCATAGTTCCCAACTGCCTTGTCTCCAGCCTGATTCTTGCCTACTTTAGCATTGAAGTCCCCCATAACTACGGTATACAGTCAAACCCGTTTATAGCGAATTGCAATATTCACCGCGATTAGTTCGATATAGCCGAACCCGCCTATAACGAACTTATCGTTAGAAGTTCGCAATCCGCGGGAGCCCCCCTCCCTCTCCTCAACTCCACCATCCCCGCATGCAAAAACGAACACAGTAAAGTAGCCGTTACCATACCCAAAATAATCCATTTATTTCAAGTATTAAAGCTACTTTCCGCCTGAACTACCTACTTTGCAAAGAAAAAAGCGGTGATTTTTGGTTTCACTTTCGTTTTGGCGGCTTCAACTAGCATAGCATTCTCTACACGAACATAATTTGCACCAGTTCGAGTTCGAGTCCTCCAAAATCTAAGAAGCATTGGTGGAGCACATTGACTGCCGAAAGAGCTTCATTATAAGCGTCGGACGGCTTTCACTCGCGACATCATCGGAAATGTGGGGGAGCTGTGCCGTGCCAGGCGCAGCCAGGAATGTCTGCATTGGCCACTGGAGGGGGGCTGCAAAGAACAAGGGAGAAGACATAAGCAGCCCACTCGGAGACTGTGGCTCCTGCTGTCCACAAGGCAAACACTTACAGGCAGCAGAGGATGCGTTCCACGTTGCTGGAGGAGGGAAGAATATTGGACTATAGGGCGAAGTTGCACCTGCGTCTGAAGGAGCAAAGTGGTATTCTGGGTTTCGAGTCTGCCAGTGAAACATGCCGACGACTCAATGCAAGCGGCACTCACGGCCTTAGTGGGCAGCAGCAGCAGCCAGGAAAAGGCCTTTAGGTAAAGCAGAAGCAGGATGGTCTTGGTGGGCCACAGCAGCCATAAGATGGTCTTGAAGTGAAGCAGCAGCTTGAGCGCCTGCAGATGAAACACACCGGCAGAGACAGTGTCACACGACAATACTCATCTCAGCAAGATAAGTGCCAAGCGGCAGTGCAGTGCGCGAGTAGTCTGTACCGTGCCAGGAGCAGCCAGGAATGTCTGCATTGGCCACTGGAGGGGGGCTGCAAAGAACAAGGGAGAAGACATAAGCAGCCCACTCGGAGACTGTGGCTCCTGCTGTCCACAAGGCAAACACTTACAGGCAGCAGAGGATGCGTTCCACGTTGCTGGAGGAGGGAAGAATATTGGACTATAGGGCGAAGTTGCACCTGCGTCTGAAGGAGCAAAGTGGTATTCTGGGTTTCGAGTCTGCCAGTGAAACATGCCGACGACTCAATGCAAGCGGCACTCACGGCCTTAGTGGGCAGCAGCAGCAGCCAGGAAAAGGCCTTTAGGTAAAGCAGAAGCAGGATGGTCTTGGTGGGCCACAGCAGCCATAAGATGGTCTTGAAGTGAAGCAGCAGCTTGAGCGCCTGCAGATGAAACACACCGGCAGAGACAGTGTCACACGACAATACTCATCTCAGCAAGATAAGTGCCAAGCGGCAGTGCAGTGCGCGAGTAGTCTGTACCGTGCCAGGAGCAGCCAGGAATGTCTGCATTGGCCACTGGAGGGGGGCTGCAAAGAACAAGGGAGAAGACATAAGCAGCCCACTCGGAGACTGTGGCTCCTGCTGTCCACAAGGCAAACACTTACAGGCGGCAGACGATGCGTTCCACGTTGCTGGAGGAGGGAAGAATATTGGACTATAGGGCGAAGTTGCACCTGCGTCTGAAGGAGCAAAGTGGTATTCTGGGTTTCGAGTCTGCCAGTGAAACATGCCGACGACTCAATGCAAGCGGCACTCACGGCCTTAGTGGGCAGCAGCAGCAGCCAGGAAAAGGCCTTTAGGTAAAGCAGAAGCAGGATGGTCTTGGTGGGCCACAGCAGCCATAAGATGGTCTTGAAGTGAAGCAGCAGCTTGAGCGCCTGCAGATGAAACACACCGGCAGAGACAGTGTCACACGACAATACTCATCTCAGCAAGATAAGTGCCAAGCGGCAGTGCAGTGCGCGAGTAGTCTGTACCGTGCCAGGAGCAGCCAGGAATGTCTGCATTGGCCACTGGAGGGGGGCTGCAAAGAACAAGGGAGAAGACATAAGCAGCCCACTCGGAGACTGTGGCTCCTGCTGTCCACAAGGCAAACACTTACAGGCAGCAGAGGATGCGTTCCACGTTGCTGGAGGAGGGAAGAATATTGGACTATAGGGCGAAGTTGCACCTGCGTCTGAAGGAGCAAAGTGGTATTCTGGGTTTCGAGTCTGCCAGTGAAACATGCCGACGACTCAATGCAAGCGGCACTCACGGCCTTAGTGGGCAGCAGCAGCAGCCAGGAAAAGGCCTTTAGGTAAAGCAGAAGCAGGATGGTCTTGGTGGGCCACAGCAGCCATAAGATGGTCTTGAAGTGAAGCAGCAGCTTGAGCGCCTGCAGATGAAACACACCGGCAGAGACAGTGTCACACGACAATACTCATCTCAGCAAGATAAGTGCCAAGCGGCAGTGCAGTGCGCGAGTAGTCTGTACCGTGCCAGGAGCAGCCAGGAATGTCTGCATTGGCCACTGGAGGGGGGCTGCAAAGAACAAGGGAGAAGACATAAGCAGCCCACTCGGAGACTGTGGCTCCTGCTGTCCACAAGGCAAACACTTACAGGCAGCAGAGGATGCGTTCCACGTTGCTGGAGGAGGGAAGAATATTGGACTATAGGGCGAAGTTGCACCTGCGTCTGAAGGAGCAAAGTGGTATTCTGGGTTTCGAGTCTGCCAGTGAAACATGCCGACGACTCAATGCAAGCGGCACTCACGGCCTTAGTGGGCAGCAGCAGCAGCCAGGAAAAGGCCTTTAGGTAAAGCAGAAGCAGGATGGTCTTGGTGGGCCACAGCAGCCATAAGATGGTCTTGAAGTGAAGCAGCAGCTTGAGCGCCTGCAGATGAAACACACCGGCAGAGACAGTGTCACACGACAATACTCATCTCAGCAAGATAAGTGCCAAGCGGCAGTGCAGTGCGCGAGTAGTCTGTACCGTGCCAGGAGCAGCCAGGAATGTCTGCATTGGCCACTGGAGGGGGGCTGCAAAGAACAAGGGAGAAGACATAAGCAGCCCACTCGGAGACTGTGGCTCCTGCTGTCCACAAGGCAAACACTTACAGGCGGCAGACGATGCGTTCCACGTTGCTGGAGGAGGGAAGAATATTGGACTATAGGGCGAAGTTGCACCTGCGTCTGAAGGAGCAAAGTGGTATTCTGGGTTTCGAGTCTGCCAGTGAAACATGCCGACGACTCAATGCAAGCGGCACTCACGGCCTTAGTGGGCAGCAGCAGCAGCCAGGAAAAGGCCTTTAGGTAAAGCAGAAGCAGGATGGTCTTGGTGGGCCACAGCAGCCATAAGATGGTCTTGAAGTGAAGCAGCAGCTTGAGCGCCTGCAGATGAAACACACCGGCAGAGACAGTGTCACACGACAATACTCATCTCAGCAAGATAAGTGCCAAGCGGCAGTGCAGTGCGCGAGTAGTCTGTACCGTGCCAGGAGCAGCCAGGAATGTCTGCATTGGCCACTGGAGGGGGGCTGCAAAGAACAAGGGAGAAGACATAAGCAGCCCACTCGGAGACTGTGGCTCCTGCTGTCCACAAGGCAAACACTTACAGGCAGCAGAGGATGCGTTCCACGTTGCTGGAGGAGGGAAGAATATTGGACTATAGGGCGAAGTTGCACCTGCGTCTGAAGGAGCAAAGTGGTATTCTGGGTTTCGAGTCTGCCAGTGAAACATGCCGACGACTCAATGCAAGCGGCACTCACGGCCTTAGTGGGCAGCAGCAGCAGCCAGGAAAAGGCCTTTAGGTAAAGCAGAAGCAGGATGGTCTTGGTGGGCCACAGCAGCCATAAGATGGTCTTGAAGTGAAGCAGCAGCTTGAGCGCCTGCAGATGAAACACACCGGCAGAGACAGTGTCACACGACAATACTCATCTCAGCAAGATAAGTGCCAAGCGGCAGTGCAGTGCGCGAGTAGTCTGTACCGTGCCAGGAGCAGCCAGGAATGTCTGCATTGGCCACTGGAGGGGGGCTGCAAAGAACAAGGGAGAAGACATAAGCAGCCCACTCGGAGACTGTGGCTCCTGCTGTCCACAAGGCAAACACTTACAGGCAGCAGAGGATGCGTTCCACGTTGCTGGAGGAGGGAAGAATATTGGACTATAGGGCGAAGTTGCACCTGCGTCTGAAGGAGCAAAGTGGTATTCTGGGTTTCGAGTCTGCCAGTGAAACATGCCGACGACTCAATGCAAGCGGCACTCACGGCCTTAGTGGGCAGCAGCAGCAGCCAGGAAAAGGCCTTTAGGTAAAGCAGAAGCAGGATGGTCTTGGTGGGCCACAGCAGCCATAAGATGGTCTTGAAGTGAAGCAGCAGCTTGAGCGCCTGCAGATGAAACACACCGGCAGAGACAGTGTCACACGACAATACTCATCTCAGCAAGATAAGTGCCAAGCGGCAGTGCAGTGCGCGAGTAGTCTGTACCGTGCCAGGAGCAGCCAGGAATGTCTGCATTGGCCACTGGAGGGGGGCTGCAAAGAACAAGGGAGAAGACATAAGCAGCCCACTCGGAGACTGTGGCTCCTGCTGTCCACAAGGCAAACACTTACAGGCGGCAGACGATGCGTTCCACGTTGCTGGAGGAGGGAAGAATATTGGACTATAGGGCGAAGTTGCACCTGCGTCTGAAGGAGCAAAGTGGTATTCTGGGTTTCGAGTCTGCCAGTGAAACATGCCGACGACTCAATGCAAGCGGCACTCACGGCCTTAGTGGGCAGCAGCAGCAGCCAGGAAAAGGCCTTTAGGTAAAGCAGAAGCAGGATGGTCTTGGTGGGCCACAGCAGCCATAAGATGGTCTTGAAGTGAAGCAGCAGCTTGAGCGCCTGCAGATGAAACACACCGGCAGAGACAGTGTCACACGACAATACTCATCTCAGCAAGATAAGTGCCAAGCGGCAGTGCAGTGCGCGAGTAGTCTGTACCGTGCCAGGAGCAGCCAGGAATGTCTGCATTGGCCACTGGAGGGGGGCTGCAAAGAACAAGGGAGAAGACATAAGCAGCCCACTCGGAGACTGTGGCTCCTGCTGTCCACAAGGCAAACACTTACAGGCGGCAGACGATGCGTTCCACGTTGCTGGAGGAGGGAAGAATATTGGACTATAGGGCGAAGTTGCACCTGCGTCTGAAGGAGCAAAGTGGTATTCTGGGTTTCGAGTCTGCCAGTGAAACATGCCGACGACTCAATGCAAGCGGCACTCACGGCCTTAGTGGGCAGCAGCAGCCAGGAAATGGCCTTGAGGTAAAGCAGCAGCCAGGAGATGGTCTTGCTGGGCCACAGCAGCCAGGAGATGTTCTTGAAGTGAAGCAGCAGCTTGAGCGCCTGCAGATGAAACACACCGGCAGAGACAGTGTCACACGACAATACTCATCTCAGCAAGATAAGTGCCAAGCGGCAGTGCAGTGCGCGAGTAGTCTGTACCGTGCCAGGCGCAGCCAGGAATGTCTGCATTGGCCACTGGAGGGGGGCTGCAAAGAACAAGGGAGAAGACATAAGCAGCCCACTCGGAGACTGTGGCTCCTGCTGTCCACAAGGCAAACACTTACAGGCGGCAGAGGATGCGTTCCACGTTGCTGGAGGAGGGAAGAATATTGGACTATAGGGCGAAGTTGCACCTGCGTCTGAAGGAGCAAAGTGGTATTCTGGGTTTCGAGTCTGCCAGTGAAACATGCCGACGACTCAATGCAAGCGGCACTCACGGCCTTAGTGGGCAGCAGCAGCCAGGAAATGGCCTTGAGGTAAAGCAGCAGCCAGGAGATGGTCTTGCTGGGCCACAGCAGCCAGGAGATGTTCTTGAAGTGAAGCAGCAGCTTGAGCGCCTGCAGATGAAACACACCGGCAGAGACAGTGTCACACGACAATACTCATCTCAGCAAGATAAGTGCCAAGCGGCAGTGCAGTGCGCGAGTAGTCTGTACCGTGCCAGGCGCAGCCAGGAATGTCTGCATTGGCCACTGGAGGGGGGCTGCAAAGAACAAGGGAGAAGACATAAGCAGCCCACTCGGAGACTGTGGCTCCTGCTGTCCACAAGGCAAACACTTACAGGCGGCAGACGATGCGTTCCACGTTGCTGGAGGAGGGAAGAATATTGGACTATAGGGCGAAGTTGCACCTGCGTCTGAAGGAGCAAAGTGGTATTCTGGGTTTCGAGTCTGCCAGTGAAACATGCCGACGACTCAATGCAAGCGGCACTCACGGCCTTAGTGGGCAGCAGCAGCAGCCAGGAAAAGGCCTTTAGGTAAAGCAGAAGCAGGATGGTCTTGGTGGGCCACAGCAGCCATAAGATGGTCTTGAAGTGAAGCAGCAGCTTGAGCGCCTGCAGATGAAACACACCGGCAGAGACAGTGTCACACGACAATACTCATCTCAGCAAGATAAGTGCCAAGCGGCAGTGCAGTGCGCGAGTAGTCTGTACCGTGCCAGGAGCAGCCAGGAATGTCTGCATTGGCCACTGGAGGGGGGCTGCAAAGAACAAGGGAGAAGACATAAGCAGCCCACTCGGAGACTGTGGCTCCTGCTGTCCACAAGGCAAACACTTACAGGCAGCAGAGGATGCGTTCCACGTTGCTGGAGGAGGGAAGAATATTGGACTATAGGGCGAAGTTGCACCTGCGTCTGAAGGAGCAAAGTGGTATTCTGGGTTTCGAGTCTGCCAGTGAAACATGCCGACGACTCAATGCAAGCGGCACTCACGGCCTTAGTGGGCAGCAGCAGCCAGGAAATGGCCTTGAGGTAAAGCAGCAGCCAGGAGATGGTCTTGCTGGGCCACAGCAGCCAGGAGATGTTCTTGAAGTGAAGCAGCAGCTTGAGCGCCTGCAGATGAAACACACCGGCAGAGACAGTGTCACACGACAATACTCATCTCAGCAAGATAAGTGCCAAGCGGCAGTGCAGTGCGCGAGTAGTCTGTACCGTGCCAGGCGCAGCCAGGAATGTCTGCATTGGCCACTGGAGGGGGGCTGCAAAGAACAAGGGAGAAGACATAAGCAGCCCACTCGGAGACTGTGGCTCCTGCTGTCCACAAGGCAAACACTTACAGGCAGCAGAGGATGCGTTCCACGTTGCTGGAGGAGGGAAGAATATTGGACTATAGGGCGAAGTTGCACCTGCGTCTGAAGGAGCAAAGTGGTATTCTGGGTTTCGAGTCTGCCAGTGAAACATGCCGACGACTCAATGCAAGCGGCACTCACGGCCTTAGTGGGCAGCAGCAGCCAGGAAATGGCCTTGAGGTAAAGCAGCAGCCAGGAGATGGTCTTGCTGGGCCACAGCAGCCATAAGATGGTCTTGAAGTGAAGCAGCAGCTTGAGCGCCTGCAGATGAAACACACCGGCAGAGACAGTGTCACACGACAATACTCATCTCAGCAAGATAAGTGCCAAGCGGCAGTGCAGTGCGCGAGTAGTCTGTACCGTGCCAGGCGCAGCCAGGAATGTCTGCATTGGCCACTGGAGGGGGGCTGCAAAGAACAAGGGAGAAGACATAAGCAGCCCACTCGGAGACTGTGGCTCCTGCTGTCCACAAGGCAAACACTTACAGGCGGCAGACGATGCGTTCCACGTTGCTGGAGCAGGGGAGCATCTTGAACTAGAGGGCGAAGTTTGACCTGTGTCTGAAGGAGCAAAGTGGTATTCTGGGTTTCGAGTCTGCCAGTGAAACATGCCGACGACTCAATGCAAGCGGCACTCACGGCCTTAGTGGGCAGCAGCAGCCAGGAAATGGCCTTTAGGTAAAGCAGAAGCAGGATGGTCTTGGTGGGCCACAGCAGCCATAAGATGGTCTTGAAGTGAAGCAGCAGCTTGAGCGCCTGCAGATGAAACACACCGGCAGAGACAGTGTCACACGACAATACTCATCTCAGCAAGATAAGTGCCAAGCGGCAGTGCAGTGCGCGAGTAGTCTGTACCGTGCCAGGAGCAGCCAGGAATGTCTGCATTGGCCACTGGAGGGGGGCTGCAAAGAACAAGGGAGAAGACATAAGCAGCCCACTCGGAGACTGTGGCTCCTGCTGTCCACAAGGCAAACACTTACAGGCAGCAGAGGATGCGTTCCACGTTGCTGGAGGAGGGAAGAATATTGGACTATAGGGCGAAGTTGCACCTGCGTCTGAAGGAGCAAAGTGGTATTCTGGGTTTCGAGTCTGCCAGTGAAACATGCCGACGACTCAATGCAAGCGGCACTCACGGCCTTAGTGGGCAGCAGCAGCAGCCAGGAAAAGGCCTTTAGGTAAAGCAGAAGCAGGATGGTCTTGGTGGGCCACAGCAGCCATAAGATGGTCTTGAAGTGAAGCAGCAGCTTGAGCGCCTGCAGATGAAACACACCGGCAGAGACAGTGTCACACGACAATACTCATCTCAGCAAGATAAGTGCCAAGCGGCAGTGCAGTGCGCGAGTAGTCTGTACCGTGCCAGGAGCAGCCAGGAATGTCTGCATTGGCCACTGGAGGGGGGCTGCAAAGAACAAGGGAGAAGACATAAGCAGCCCACTCGGAGACTGTGGCTCCTGAAGTCCACAAGGCAAACACTTACAGGCGGCAGACGATGCGTTCCACGTTGCTGGAGGAGGGAAGCACCTTGGACTAGAGGGCGAAGTTGCACCTGCGTCTGAAGGAGCAAAGTGGTATTCTGGGTTTCGAGTCTGCCAGTGAAACATGCCGACGACTCAATGCAAGCGGCACTCACGGCCTTAGTGGGCAGCAGCAGCAGCCAGGAAAAGGCCTTTAGGTAAAGCAGAAGCAGGATGGTCTTGGTGGGCCACAGCAGCCATAAGATGGTCTTGAAGTGAAGCAGCAGCTTGAGCGCCTGCAGATGAAACACACCGGCAGAGACAGTGTCACACGACAATACTCATCTCAGCAAGATAAGTGCCAAGCGGCAGTGCAGTGCGCGAGTAGTCTGTACCGTGCCAGGAGCAGCCAGGAATGTCTGCATTGGCCACTGGAGGGGGGCTGCAAAGAACAAGGGAGAAGACATAAGCAGCCCACTCGGAGACTGTGGCTCCTGCTGTCCACAAGGCAAACACTTACAGGCAGCAGAGGATGCGTTCCACGTTGCTGGAGGAGGGAAGAATATTGGACTATAGGGCGAAGTTGCACCTGCGTCTGAAGGAGCAAAGTGGTATTCTGGGTTTCGAGTCTGCCAGTGAAACATGCCGACGACTCAATGCAAGCGGCACTCACGGCCTTAGTGGGCAGCAGCAGCAGCCAGGAAAAGGCCTTTAGGTAAAGCAGAAGCAGGATGGTCTTGGTGGGCCACAGCAGCCATAAGATGGTCTTGAAGTGAAGCAGCAGCTTGAGCGCCTGCAGATGAAACACACCGGCAGAGACAGTGTCACACGACAATACTCATCTCAGCAAGATAAGTGCCAAGCGGCAGTGCAGTGCGCGAGTAGTCTGTACCGTGCCAGGAGCAGCCAGGAATGTCTGCATTGGCCACTGGAGGGGGGCTGCAAAGAACAAGGGAGAAGACATAAGCAGCCCACTCGGAGACTGTGGCTCCTGCTGTCCACAAGGCAAACACTTACAGGCGGCAGACGATGCGTTCCACGTTGCTGGAGGAGGGAAGCACCTTGGACTAGAGGGCGAAGTTGCACCTGCGTCTGAAGGAGCAAAGTGGTATTCTGGGTTTCGAGTCTGCCAGTGAAACATGCCGACGACTCAATGCAAGCGGCACTCACGGCCTTAGTGGGCAGCAGCAGCAGCCAGGAAAAGGCCTTTAGGTAAAGCAGAAGCAGGATGGTCTTGGTGGGCCACAGCAGCCATAAGATGGTCTTGAAGTGAAGCAGCAGCTTGAGCGCCTGCAGATGAAACACACCGGCAGAGACAGTGTCACACGACAATACTCATCTCAGCAAGATAAGTGCCAAGCGGCAGTGCAGTGCGCGAGTAGTCTGTACCGTGCCAGGAGCAGCCAGGAATGTCTGCATTGGCCACTGGAGGGGGGCTGCAAAGAACAAGGGAGAAGACATAAGCAGCCCACTCGGAGACTGTGGCTCCTGCTGTCCACAAGGCAAACACTTACAGGCAGCAGAGGATGCGTTCCACGTTGCTGGAGGAGGGAAGAATATTGGACTATAGGGCGAAGTTGCACCTGCGTCTGAAGGAGCAAAGTGGTATTCTGGGTTTCGAGTCTGCCAGTGAAACATGCCGACGACTCAATGCAAGCGGCACTCACGGCCTTAGTGGGCAGCAGCAGCAGCCAGGAAAAGGCCTTTAGGTAAAGCAGAAGCAGGATGGTCTTGGTGGGCCACAGCAGCCATAAGATGGTCTTGAAGTGAAGCAGCAGCTTGAGCGCCTGCAGATGAAACACACCGGCAGAGACAGTGTCACACGACAATACTCATCTCAGCAAGATAAGTGCCAAGCGGCAGTGCAGTGCGCGAGTAGTCTGTACCGTGCCAGGAGCAGCCAGGAATGTCTGCATTGGCCACTGGAGGGGGGCTGCAAAGAACAAGGGAGAAGACATAAGCAGCCCACTCGGAGACTGTGGCTCCTGCTGTCCACAAGGCAAACACTTACAGGCGGCAGACGATGCGTTCCACGTTGCTGGAGGAGGGAAGCACCTTGGACTAGAGGGCGAAGTTGCACCTGCGTCTGAAGGAGCAAAGTGGTATTCTGGGTTTCGAGTCTGCCAGTGAAACATGCCGACGACTCAATGCAAGCGGCACTCACGGCCTTAGTGGGCAGCAGCAGCAGCCAGGAAAAGGCCTTTAGGTAAAGCAGAAGCAGGATGGTCTTGGTGGGCCACAGCAGCCATAAGATGGTCTTGAAGTGAAGCAGCAGCTTGAGCGCCTGCAGATGAAACACACCGGCAGAGACAGTGTCACACGACAATACTCATCTCAGCAAGATAAGTGCCAAGCGGCAGTGCAGTGCGCGAGTAGTCTGTACCGTGCCAGGAGCAGCCAGGAATGTCTGCATTGGCCACTGGAGGGGGGCTGCAAAGAACAAGGGAGAAGACATAAGCAGCCCACTCGGAGACTGTGGCTCCTGCTGTCCACAAGGCAAACACTTACAGGCAGCAGAGGATGCGTTCCACGTTGCTGGAGGAGGGAAGAATATTGGACTATAGGGCGAAGTTGCACCTGCGTCTGAAGGAGCAAAGTGGTATTCTGGGTTTCGAGTCTGCCAGTGAAACATGCCGACGACTCAATGCAAGCGGCACTCACGGCCTTAGTGGGCAGCAGCAGCAGCCAGGAAAAGGCCTTTAGGTAAAGCAGAAGCAGGATGGTCTTGGTGGGCCACAGCAGCCATAAGATGGTCTTGAAGTGAAGCAGCAGCTTGAGCGCCTGCAGATGAAACACACCGGCAGAGACAGTGTCACACGACAATACTCATCTCAGCAAGATAAGTGCCAAGCGGCAGTGCAGTGCGCGAGTAGTCTGTACCGTGCCAGGAGCAGCCAGGAATGTCTGCATTGGCCACTGGAGGGGGGCTGCAAAGAACAAGGGAGAAGACATAAGCAGCCCACTCGGAGACTGTGGCTCCTGCTGTCCACAAGGCAAACACTTACAGGCGGCAGACGATGCGTTCCACGTTGCTGGAGGAGGGAAGCACCTTGGACTAGAGGGCGAAGTTGCACCTGCGTCTGAAGGAGCAAAGTGGTATTCTGGGTTTCGAGTCTGCCAGTGAAACATGCCGACGACTCAATGCAAGCGGCACTCACGGCCTTAGTGGGCAGCAGCAGCAGCCAGGAAAAGGCCTTTAGGTAAAGCAGAAGCAGGATGGTCTTGGTGGGCCACAGCAGCCATAAGATGGTCTTGAAGTGAAGCAGCAGCTTGAGCGCCTGCAGATGAAACACACCGGCAGAGACAGTGTCACACGACAATACTCATCTCAGCAAGATAAGTGCCAAGCGGCAGTGCAGTGCGCGAGTAGTCTGTACCGTGCCAGGAGCAGCCAGGAATGTCTGCATTGGCCACTGGAGGGGGGCTGCAAAGAACAAGGGAGAAGACATAAGCAGCCCACTCGGAGACTGTGGCTCCTGCTGTCCACAAGGCAAACACTTACAGGCAGCAGAGGATGCGTTCCACGTTGCTGGAGGAGGGAAGAATATTGGACTATAGGGCGAAGTTGCACCTGCGTCTGAAGGAGCAAAGTGGTATTCTGGGTTTCGAGTCTGCCAGTGAAACATGCCGACGACTCAATGCAAGCGGCACTCACGGCCTTAGTGGGCAGCAGCAGCAGCCAGGAAAAGGCCTTTAGGTAAAGCAGAAGCAGGATGGTCTTGGTGGGCCACAGCAGCCATAAGATGGTCTTGAAGTGAAGCAGCAGCTTGAGCGCCTGCAGATGAAACACACCGGCAGAGACAGTGTCACACGACAATACTCATCTCAGCAAGATAAGTGCCAAGCGGCAGTGCAGTGCGCGAGTAGTCTGTACCGTGCCAGGAGCAGCCAGGAATGTCTGCATTGGCCACTGGAGGGGGGCTGCAAAGAACAAGGGAGAAGACATAAGCAGCCCACTCGGAGACTGTGGCTCCTGCTGTCCACAAGGCAAACACTTACAGGCGGCAGACGATGCGTTCCACGTTGCTGGAGGAGGGAAGCACCTTGGACTAGAGGGCGAAGTTGCACCTGCGTCTGAAGGAGCAAAGTGGTATTCTGGGTTTCGAGTCTGCCAGTGAAACATGCCGACGACTCAATGCAAGCGGCACTCACGGCCTTAGTGGGCAGCAGCAGCAGCCAGGAAAAGGCCTTTAGGTAAAGCAGAAGCAGGATGGTCTTGGTGGGCCACAGCAGCCATAAGATGGTCTTGAAGTGAAGCAGCAGCTTGAGCGCCTGCAGATGAAACACACCGGCAGAGACAGTGTCACACGACAATACTCATCTCAGCAAGATAAGTGCCAAGCGGCAGTGCAGTGCGCGAGTAGTCTGTACCGTGCCAGGAGCAGCCAGGAATGTCTGCATTGGCCACTGGAGGGGGGCTGCAAAGAACAAGGGAGAAGACATAAGCAGCCCACTCGGAGACTGTGGCTCCTGCTGTCCACAAGGCAAACACTTACAGGCAGCAGACGATGCGTTCCACGTTGCTGGAGGAGGGAAGAATCTTGGACTATAGGGCGAAGTTGCACCTGCGTCTGAAGGAGCAAAGTGGTATTCTGGGTTTCGAGTCTGCCAGTGAAACATGCCGACGACTCAATGCAAGCGGCACTCACGGCCTTAGTGGGCAGCAGCAGCAGCCAGGAAAAGGCCTTTAGGTAAAGCAGAAGCAGGATGGTCTTGGTGGGCCACAGCAGCCATAAGATGGTCTTGAAGTGAAGCAGCAGCTTGAGCGCCTGCAGATGAAACACACCGGCAGAGACAGTGTCACACGACAATACTCATCTCAGCAAGATAAGTGCCAAGCGGCAGTGCAGTGCGCGAGTAGTCTGTACCGTGCCAGGAGCAGCCAGGAATGTCTGCATTGGCCACTGGAGGGGGGCTGCAAAGAACAAGGGAGAAGACATAAGCAGCCCACTCGGAGACTGTGGCTCCTGCTGTCCACAAGGCAAACACTTACAGGCGGCAGACGATGCGTTCCACGTTGCTGGAGGAGGGAAGCACCTTGGACTAGAGGGCGAAGTTTGACCTGTGTGAAGGAGAAAAGTGGAATTAAGGGTTTCGATTCTGCCAGTGAAACATGCCGACGACGCAATGCAAGCAGCACTCACAGTCTTGGTGGGCAGCAGCAGCCAGCAAATGGTCTGGGTGGGCCACAGCTCCCAGGAGATGGTCTTGGTTGCCCAGAGCAGCCAGGAGATGGTTTTGAGGTGAAGCAGCAGCTTGAGCGCCTGCATGTGAAACACACCGGCAGAGACAGTGTCACACGACAGCACTAATCTCAGCAAGATAAGTGCCAAGTGGCAGTGCAGTACGCGAGTAGTCTGTACCGTGCCAGGGGCACCCTGCAATGTCTTTGTTGGCCACTGGAGGGGCGGCTGCAAAGAAGGGAGAAGACATAAGCAGCTCGCTCGGAGACTGTGGCTCCTGCGGTCCACAAGGCAAACACTTACAGGCGGCAGACGATGTGTTCCACGTTGCTGGAGAAGGGAAGCATCTTAAACCAGAGGGCGAAGTTTGACCTGCGTGTGAAGAAGCAAAGTGGTATTCAGGGTTTCGAGTCTGCCAGTGAAACATGCCGACGCCGCAATGCAAGCGGCACTCACGGTCTTAGTGGGCAGCAGCAGCCAGGAAATGGCCTTGAGGTAAAGCAGCAGCCAGGAGATGGACTTGTTGGGCCACAGCAGCCAGGAGATGGTCTTGGTGGGCCACAGCAGCCATAAGAAGGTTTTGAGGTGAAGCAGCAGCTTGAGCGCCTGCATGTGAAACACACCGGCAGAGACAGTGTCACACGACATCACTCATCTCAGCAAGATAAGTGCCAAGTTGCAGTGCAGTACGCGAGTAGTCTGTATCGTGCCAGGAGCACCCTGGAATGTCTTCGTTGGACACTGGAGGGGCGGCTGAGAAGAAGGGAGAAGACATAAGCAGCTCGCTCGGAGACTGTGGCTCCTGCTGTCCACAAGGCAAACACTTACAGGCGGCAGACGATGTGTTCCACGTTGCTGGAGAAGGGAAGCATCTTAAACCAGAGGGCGAAGTTTGACCTGCGTGTGAAGAAGCAAAGTGGTATTCAGGGTTTCGAGTCTGCCAGTGAAACATGCCGACGCCGCAATGCAAGCGGCACTCACGGTCTTAGTGGGCAGCAGCAGCCAGGAAATGGCCTTGAGGTAAAGCAGCAGCCAGGAGATGGTCTTGCTGGGCCACAGCAGCCAGGAGATGTTCTTGAAGTGAAGCAGCAGCTTGAGCGCTTGCAGATGAAACACACCGGCAGAGACAGTGTCACACGACAATACTCATCTCAGCAAGATAAGTGCCAAGCGGCAGTGCAGGGCGCGAGTAGTCTGTACCGTGCCAGGAGCAGCCAGGAATGTCTGCGTTGACCACTGGAGGGGGCTGCAAAGAAGGGAGAAGACATAAGCAGCTCACTCGGAGACTGTGGCTCCTGCTGCCCACAAGGCAAACACTTACAGATAGCAGAGGTTGCGTGCAACATTGCTGGAGCAGGCAAGCATCTTGGACTAGAGGGCGAAGTTTGACATGCGTGTGAAGGAGCAAAGTGGAATTCAGGGTTTTGAGTCTGCCAGTGAAACATGCCGACGAAGCAATGCAAGCAGCACTCACAGTCTTTGTGGGCAGCAGAAGCCAGCAAATGGTCTTGGTGGGCCACAGCAGCCAGGAGATGGTCTTGGTTGGCCACAGCAGGCAGGAGATGGTTTTGAGGAGAAACAGCAGCTTGAGCACCTGCACATGACACACTGGCAGAGACAGTGTCACACGACAATACTCATCTCAGCAAGATAAGTGCCAAGTGGCACTGCAGTACGCGAGTAGTCTGTACCGTGCCAGGAGCAGCCTGGAATGTGCGTACCGTGCCAGGAGCAGCACTGGAAGGGGGCTGCAAAGAAGAAGGGAGAAGACATAAGCAGCTCGCTCGGAGACTGTGGCTCCTGCTGTCCACAAGGCAAACACTTACAGGCGGCAGACGATGTGTTCCACGTTGCTGGAGCAGGGAAGCATCTTGGACTAGAGGGGGAAGATGCACCTGCGTGTGAAGGAGCAAAGTGGAATTCATGGTTTCGACTCTGCCAGTGAAACATACCGTCGACGCAATGCGAGCGGCACTCACAGTCTTGGTGGGCAGCAGCAGCCAGCAAATGGTCTTGGTGGGCCACAGCAGCCACGAGATGGTCTTGGTGGGCCACAGCAGACAGAAGATGGTCTTGGTTGGCCACAGCAGCCAGGAGATGATGGTCGTGAGGTGAAGCAGCAGCTTGAGCGCCTGCAGATGAAACACACCGGCAGAGACAGTGTCACACGACATAACTCATCTCATCAAAATAAGCGCCAAGAAGGAGTGCAGTACGCGAGTAGTCCGTACCAGCCAGAAGCAGCCAGAAATGTCTGCATTGGCCACTGGAGGAGCGGCTGCAAAAAAGAAGAGAGAAGACATAAGCAGCACACTCGGAGACTGTGGCTCCTGCTGTCCTTAAGGCAAATTCTTACAGGCGGCAGACGATGTGTGCCACGTTGCTGGAGTAGGAAACCATCTTGGACTATAGGGCGAACATTGACCTCCGTGTGAAGGACCAAAGTGGTGTTCAGGGTTTCGAGTCTGTCAGTGAAACATGCCGACGACGCAATGCAAGTGGCACCCACAGTCATGGTTGGCCACAGCAGCTAGGAGATGGTCTTGACGTGAAGCAGCAGCTTGAGCGCCTGCAGATGAAACACACCGGCAGAAACAGTGTCACACGACATCACTCATATCAGCCGGATAAGTGGCAAGTGACAGTGCAATACGCGAGTAGTCTGTACCATGCCAGGAGCAGCCAGGAATGTTTGCATTGGCCACTGCAGGGGCGGCTGCAAAGAAGAAGGGAGAAGACATCAGCAGCCCACTCGGAGACTGTGGCTCATGCTGTCCCACAAGGCAAACACTTACAGACAGCAGAGGATGCGTGCCAGGTTGCTAGAGCAGGGAAGCACCTTGGACTAGAGGGCGACGTTTGACCTGCGTGTGAAGGAGCAAAGTGGAATTCAGGGTTTCGAATCTGCCAGTGAAACATGCCGTCGACGCAAGGCAAGCTGCACTCACAGTCTTGGTGGGCAGCAGCAGCCAGCAAATGGTCTTGGTGGGCCACAGCAGCCAGGAGATGGTCTTGGTGGGCCACAGCAGCCATAAGATCGTTTGAAGTGAAGCAGCAGCTTCAGCGCCTGCACATGAAACACACCGGCAGAGACAGTGTCACACGACATCACTCATCTCAGCTAGAAAAGTGCCAAGTGGCAGTGCAGTACGCGAGTAGTCTGTACCGTGCCAGGAGCAGCCTGGAATGTCTGTTGGCCACTGGAGGGGCAGCTGCAAATAAGAATCGAGTAGACATAAGCAGCTCACTCGGAGACTGTGGCTCCTGCTGTCCACAGGGCAAACACTTACACGTAGCAGAGGATGCGTTCCAAGTTGCTGGGGCAGGGAAGAATCTTGGACCATAGGGCGAAGTTTGACCTGCGTGTGAAAGAGCAAAGTGGAATTCAGTGTTTCGAGTCTGCCAGTGAAACATGCCGTCGACGCAATGCAAGCGGCACTCAAGGTCTTGGTGGACAGCAACAGCCAGCAAATGGTCTGGGTGGGCCACAGCTGCCAGGAGATGGTCTTGGTTGGCCACAGCAGCCAGGAGATGGTCTTGAGGTGACGCAGCAGCTTGATCGCCTGCAGATGAAACACACCGGCAGACACAGTGTCACACAAGAAAAGTGCCAAGTGGCAGTGCAGTACACGAGTAGTCTGTACCATGCCAGGAGCAGCCAGGCATGTCGCCGCTGGCCACTGGAGGGGCGCCTGAAAAGAAGGGAGAAGACGTAAGCAGTCCACTCGGAGACTGTCTCTCCTGCTGCCCACAAGGCACCCACAGGCAGCAGAGGATGTGTTCGACGTTCCTGGAGCAGGGAAGGATCTTGGACTAGAGGGCGAAGTTCGACCTGCGTGTGAAGGAGCAAAGTGGAATTCCGGGTTTCGAGCATGCCAGTGAAACATGCCGACGACGCAATGCAAGCGGCATTCACGGTCTTGGTGTGACTGGCCTTGAGGTGGAGCAGCAGCCAAGAGATGGTCTTGAGGTAAAGCAGCAGCTTGAGCGCCTTCAGATGAAACACACCGGCAGAGAGAGTGTCACACGACATCACTCATCTCAGCAAGATAAGTGCCAAGTGGCAGTGCAGTATGCGAGTAGTCTGTAACATGCCAGGAACAGCCAGGAATGTGTGCGTTGCCACTTGAGGGGCAGCTGGAAAGAAGGGAGAAGACATAAGAAACCCGCTCGGAAAATGTGGCTCTGGCTGTCCACAAGGCAAACACTTACAGGCAGCAGAGGACGCGTTCCACGTTGCTGGTGCAGCGAAGCATCTTGGACTAAAGGGCGAAGTTTGACCTGCGTGTGAAGGAGCAAAGTGGAATTCAGGGTTTCGAGTCTGCCAGTGAAACATGCCGACGACTCAATGCAAGCGGCACTCACAGTCTTGGTGGGCCACAGCATCCAGGAGACTGTCTTGAGGTGAAGCAGCAGCGTGAGCGCCTGCAGATGAAACACACCGGGAGAAAGTGTCCCACGACATCACTTAACTCAGCAAGATAACTGCTAAGTGACAATGCAGTACTCAAATACTCTGTACCGTGCCAGGAGCAGCCAGGAATGTCTGCGTTTGCCACTGGAGGGGAGGCTGCAAAGAAGGGAGAAGACATAAGCAGCCCACTCGGAGACTGTGGCTCCTGCTGTCCACAAGGCAAACACAGGCAGCATGGGATGCGTTCCACGTTTCTGGAGCAGGGAAGCATCTTGGACTAGAGGGCGAAGTTCGACCTGCGTGTGAAGGAGCAAAGTAGAATTCAGGGTTTCGTGTAAGCTAGTGAAACATGCCACGACGCAATGCAAGCGGCACTCACGGTCTTGGTTGGCAGCAGCAGCAATGAAATGGCCTTGAGGTGAAGCAGCAGCCAGGAGGTGGTCTTGAGGTAAAGCAGCAGCTTGAGCGCCTTGAGATGAAACACACCGGCAGAAACAGTGTCACACGACATCACTGATCTCAGCAGCCAAGTGGAAGTGCAGTATGCGAGTAGTCTGTAACATGCCAGGAATAGCCAGGAATGTATGCGTTGGCCAATTGATGGGCGGCTGGAAAGAAGGGAGAAGACATCAGCAACCCGCTAGGAAACTGTGGCTCTTCCTGTCCACAAGCAAACACTTACAGGCAGCAGAGGATGCGTTCCACGTTGCTACAGCAGGGAAGCATCTTGGACTAGAGGGCGAAGTTTGACGTGCGTGTGAAGGAGCAAAATGAAATTCACGGTTTCGACTCTGCCAGTAAAACATGCCGACGACGCAATGCAAATAGCACTCACAGTCTTGGTGGGGAACAGCAGCCAGGAGATGGTCTTGAGGTGAAGCAGCAGCTTGAGCGCCTGTAAATGAAACACACTGGCAGAAACACTGTCACACAACATCACTCATCTAATCAGCTTGCCCGAGACGCATACAGCAACGGCTGCCAAAGTCCGACCTCTCAGGAGCCAACTCACCCGCAACTTCACCTTAAAGAATACAAAACAGCGAAACGACTACTTCCAGCTCCCCACCCTAACCTAACAAGACAGCAGCAAACCCTATTCCGACAAGCACAAGCCGGAACACTCGAAACACCTGCGAGGCTACATCTCATCAGATATGGCAAAACAACACCCTTACCATCATGTTCACAGTGCAAAATTACAAATACCCAAGACCACATTCTTTGGCAGTGCCCCCAATACATCCAATTTAGAAAACAATACACTAGAGAGTAGCTGACCTCACCTAGACGAGAAGAGGAGCAACGCGGCCTGATTGACTTCATTCAAGAAGCCGTCAGCAGAAGCCTGGACCGAGGCCTCTGAATCTCGCAGCGCTCCCTACAACTCCTCCTCACTTTCTACCTGTGAATAAAATATTATCTCTCTCTCTCTCTCTCTCTCTCTCAGCAAGTTGAGTGCCAAGTGGCAGTGCAGTACTCAAGTAGTCTGTACCATGCCAGGAGCAGCCAGGAATGTCTGCGTTGGCCACTGGAGGGGCGGCTGCAAAGAAGGGAGAAGACATGAGCAGCCCATTCGGAGACTGTGGCTCCTGCTGTCCACAAGGCAAACACTTACAGGCAGCAGAGGATGCGTTTGTCGTTGCTGGAGCAGGGAAGCATCTTGGACTAGAGGGCGAAGTTTGATGCGGTTGCCTGCCGTGCACGCCATTATGATGTGGTTGGTGCACAGCTCTTTGCTTTCTTCTCGTTTACTTTTCCCGGCGGCTACCTTCAACACGTCGCCGCTTGTGTCGGCTGTTGCGTGGTTCCCGTGTTTAAAGCAACGTACACCGGCATCGGCAAGAAGTCTCACATGCTGACGTGCTGTAGGAAATGTCCCTTCAGTTCACTTGTGGGTGCCTGGCTCTGCTGGAGTCTTCTCAAATGTGCGGCTTCGGTATTTGCAGGAGTCATTCGCCTATCGAGGTGCTGTATTGATGATGAATCCCAACTGCTTCCCTTTGCTCATATTGTGAAACGCGGGGAGTACGGTCATTGCCCTGTCTGATCGGGCACCTTGGATTAACCACTCAAGAAATCTTCAATTATGGCGTACTTGCTGCATTTTATCAGTTGGGTTACCCGTACATATAGTCGATAGAAGTTTCGCCACCTTTCCGATGCCATCCATTATTGTTCTCCTCCCATTGGTTCAACAGTGGTTTCTTGTCAAACGCCTTTCGTAGGATTGCTGCTTATGCCTAGGTCTTGAGGCTCAGGCCGTCTGTTCCAAGACAAGCTGCTTCGCGTACAAGAAGTCTGCCGATTGCGGTGCTCGGCGAAGGAGTTTCACTCCACGAACACATTCGACCTTGCCATCCACTGCAGTCAATAGTCATCCTTTCCCAGACGTTCTCGTCTTCACCGTACAATGTTAATGATGCTGAGGTGGTGTCGATCATCGGCACAAACTGCATTGCGCACCTTTTAATACGCGCTTCTGTGGCGCCATCGCCATTCCTTGCATTGAATGGGTTGTCTTGTATTACAATTCGTTGCTGCAAGAGTTGCGCCATAATTTGTACCGTTGTGGAGAGCATCGTGTGCTCAGTTGTCCCAGTTGCCGTTAGGGTTTCTGTGTCAATCAGAGTTTCGTGAAAGTTCTTCCTCCAGCGCCTCCTTGTGGGCAATCACTTCTGTAGTGGTGTTTCGGCATCGCGTAATGAAGTTTGTCAGCAAGATCTTTCAAGGCCGTTGTTGCTCTTCTTGCACCTTGTGCTTGGACTTGGTATTTGGACTTCACTGACACGGCGGAGCATAAAGACTTTAGATTTCGCTTGATTCCGCGTCGTTGACATCGCTTAGCTTATCTTGTCGTTACATTAGACAAGCTCCCTTTGTTTTTACTATGGAGTACCACTTCTGCTAACTGGGAGGCTGTCCACCTAACTGCGCAGCAACCGGTCCCAACAGGATCTGCACTTGGTTCCACAAGGGCGGCAGGTGGTACCGCAGGGCTGTAGTTGGTCCCATACTGCGCGGCAGCTCATCAAAGCTGGGCGCAACTGTCTCAACTACATGATAGCTGGTTCCACATGGGCGGCTAGTGGTCCCAATCAAGCACTGTCTGGTTCCGAGTGGGCAACAGTTTTAGCTAGGACGCCTTTCGCATGTGACCATCATTTGGTGCACCGGTCTCTCTCATACACCTGTGGTGAAACCAGTTTTGTACCTTGCTATTTCACTTTCACTGTTCACAACGGTTGCCGACCGTGACGAAATTAGCGCAGAGAACCAATGAGTCCTTGGCATTAAAATACCACTAACGTATGCGATTAGCAGAACTCATCATTTCACATTCCACCACTGAGACGTTTGCCAGTTGTAGATGCGATATTCCCTCTGGGACTTGTGGTCTTCGGCTTTTTAAACATTCATCTGACACTCCCCGAAAGAGGTATGGATACTGCTTCAAGGCCTTTTTGTGTTTCTTTTCCTTCGTAGCTGTCGTGGAATGTCGTTCTGTCGCTGTTTTTGTTCCCGACGCCTTTTGAACCTTTGTTTCCTATCCACGGAAGCGTCAGCATTCCAATTGAGTAAAGATTGATGAAATTAACTATAATTTATTTCAGCAGGAAGAGTCCTTAGCGACGTCTTGTGGCAGGTGGTTGATCATTTTCACATCGACGGTTGCACATCAATTCTTCACATCAATGCACTCTTCAGTCTTCTAAGAGTGGCTGTCTAGTCTCAGAATGGTCTCTTGAATACGCTTCCCGACTCTGGTAAACATCGAAAATACGTTGTATTTACAAATTGAGGATATGACAAGATGCTCCGTTCATCCCGTTCCCTATACACTAGCAGATCGAGGGCATTCATCTTCGCAAGTTCAAAGACTCGGTTCACTTCCGTGCTCGCCATTACGATGTGGTTGGTGCACAGCTTTTTTGCTTTCTTCTCGTTTACTTTTCCCGGCGGCTACCTTCAACACGTCGCCGCTTGTGTCTGCTGTTGCGTGGTTCCCGTGTTTAAAGCAACGTACATTGGCATCGGCAAGAAGTCTCACATGCTGACATGCTGTAGGAAATGTCCCTTCAGTTCACTTGTGGGTGCCTGGCTCTGCTGGAGTCTTTTCAAATGTGCGGCGTCGGTATTTGCAGGAGTCATTCGCCTATCGAGGTGCTGTATAGATGATGAATCCCAACTGCTTCCCTTTGCTCATATCGTAAAAAGCGAGGAGTACGGTCATTGCCCTGTCTGATCGGACACCTTGGATTAACCACTCAAGAAATCTTCAATTATGACGTACTTGCTGCATTTTATCAGTTGGGTTACCCGTACATATAGTCGATAGAAGTTTCGCCATCTTTCCGCTGCCATCCACTATTGTTCTCCTCCCATTGGTTCAACAGTGGCTTCTTGTCAAATGCCTTTCGTAGGATTGCTACTTATGCCTAGGTATTGAGGCTCAGGCCGTCTGTTCCAAGACAAGCTGCTTCGCGTACAAGAAGTCTGCCGATTGCGGTGCTCGGCGAAGGAGTTTCACTCCACGAACACATTCGACCTTGCCATCCACTGCAGTCATCAGTCATCCTTTCCGAGACGTTCTTGTCTGCACCGTACAATGTTGGTGATGCTGAGGTGGTGTCGATCATTGGCACAAACTGCATTGCGCCCCTTTAAATACGCGCTTGTGTGGCGCCATCGCCATTCCTTGAATTGAATGGGTTGTCTTGTATTACAATTTGTTGCCGCAAGAGTTGCGCCATAATTTGTACCGTTGTGGAGAGCATCGTGTGCTCAGTGGTCCCAGTGGCCGTTAGGGTTTCTGTGTCAATCAGAGTTTCGTGAAAGTTCTTTCTCCAGCGCCTCTTTGTGGGCAATCACTTCTGTAGTGGTGTTTCGGCATCGCGTAATGGAGTTTGTCAGCAAGATCCTTCAAGGCCGTTGTTGCTCTTCTTGCACCTTGTGCTTGGACTTGAACTTCACTGACACGGCGGAGCATAAAGACATTAGGATTTGCTTGATTCCGCGTCGTTGACATCGCTTAGCCTATCTCTTCGTTACATTAGACAAGCTGCCTTTGTTTTTACTATTGAGTACCACTTCTGCTAACTGGGAGGCTGTCCACCTAACTGCGCAGCAGCCGGTCCCAACAGGACCTCACTTGGTTCCACAAGGGCGGCAGGTGGTCCCACAGGGCTGTAGTTGGTCCGATATTGCGCGGCAGCTCATCAAAGCTGGGCGCAGCTGTCTCAACTACATGATAGCTGGTTCCACCTGGGTGGCTAGTGGTCCCAACCAAGCACTGTCTGGTTCCGAGTGGGCAACAGTTCTAGATAGGACGCCTTTCGCAAGTGACCATCATTTGGTGCACCGGCCTGTCTGATACACCTGTGGTGAAACCAGTTTTGTACCGTGCTATTTCACTTTCACTGTTCCCAATGGTTGCCGACCATGACGAAATTAGCGCAGAGAACCAATGAGTCCTTGGCATTAAAATGCCACGAAGGTATGCGATTAGCAGAACACATCATTTCATATTCCAGCACTGAGATGTTTGCCAGTTGTAGATGCGATATTCCCGCTGGCACTTGTGGTCTTCGGCTTTTTGAACTTTCATTTGACCCTCCCCGAAAGAGGTATGGATACTGCTTCACGGCCCTTTTGTGTTTCTTTTCCTCCGTAGGTTTCGTGGAATGTCGTTCTGTCGCTGTTTCCGTTCCCTACGCCTTTTGAACCTTTGTTTCCTATCCACAGAAGCGTCAGCATTCCAATTGAGTAAAGATTGATGAAATCAACTATAATTCATTTCAGCAGGAAGAGTCGTTAGCGACGTCCTGTGGCAGGTGGTTGATCATTTTCACATCGACAGTTGCACAACAATTCTTCACATCAATGCACTCTTCAGTCTTCCAAGAGTGGCTGTCTAGTCTCAGAATAGTCTCTTAAATACGCTTTCCGCATGTGGAAAACATCGAAAATACGTTGTATTTACAAATTGTGGATATGACAAGATGCTCCGTTCATCCCGTAGCCTATACACTAGCTATTCGAGGGCATTCATCTTCTCAAGTTCGAAGATTCGGTTGCCTACCGTGCACGCCATTACGATGTGGTTGGTGCACAGCTCTTTGCTTTCTTCTCGTTTACTTTTCCCGGCGGCTACCTTCAACATGTCGCCGCTTGTGTTGGCTGTAGCGTCGTTCCCGTGTTTAAAGCAACGTACATTGGCATCGGCAAGAAGTCTCACATGCTGACGTGCTGTAGGAAATGTCCCTTCAGTTCACTTGTGGGTGCCTCGCTCTGCTGGAATCTTCAAATGTGCGGCTTCGGCATTTGCAGGAGTCATTCGCCTATCGAGGTGCTGTATTGATGATGAATCCCAACTGCTTCCCTTTGCTCATATCGTGAAACTCGGGCAGTACGGTCATTACCCTGTCTGATTGGACACCTTGGATTAACCACTCAAGAAATCTTCTATTATGTGGTACTTGCTGCATTTTATCAGTTGGGTTACCCGTACATATAGTCGATAGAAGTTTCGCCATCTTTCCGCTGCCATTCATTATTGTTCTCCTCCCATTGGTTCAACAGTGGTTTCTTGTCAAACGCCTTTCGTAGGATTGCTACTTATGCCTAGCTCTTGAGGCTCAGGCCGTCTCTTCTAAGACAAGCTGCTCCGCATACACGAAGTCTGCCGATTCCGGTGCTCGGCGAAGGAGTTTCAGTCCACGAACACATTCCACCTTGCCATCCACTGCAGTCATCAGTCATCCTTTCCCAGACGTTCTCGTCTGCACCGTACAATGTTGGTGATGCTGAGGTAGTGTCGATCATTGGCACAAACTGCATTAAGCCCCTTTAAATACGCGCTTGTGTGGCGCCATCGCCATTCCTTGCATTGAATGGGTTGTCTTGTATTACAATTCGTTGCCGCAAGAGTTGCGCCATAATTTGTACCGTTGTGGAGAGCATCGTGTGCTCAGTTGTCCCAGTGGCCGTTAGGGTTTCTGTGTCAATCAGAGTTTCGTGAAAGTTCTTCCTCCAGCGCCTCCTTGTGGGCAATCACTTCTGTAGTGGTGTTTCGGCATCGCGTAATGGAGTTTGTCATCAAGATCCTTCAAGGCCGTTGTTGCTCTTCTTGCACCTTGTGCTTGGACTTGGTATTTGGACTTCACTGACACGGGGGAGCATAAAGGCATTAGGATTCACTTCATTCCGCGTCGTTGACATCGCTTAGCTTATCTTGTCGTTACATTAGACAAGCTGCCTTTGTTTTAATTATTGTGTACCACTTTTGCTAACTTGGAGGCTGTACACCTAACTGCGCAGCAGCCGGTCCCAACAGGATCTGCACTTGGTTCCACAAGGGCGGCAGGTGGTCCCGCAGGACTGTAGTTGGTCCCATATTGCGCGGCAGCTCATCAAAGCTGGGCGCAGCTGTCTCAAATACATGATAGCTGGTTCCACCTGGGCGGCTAGTGCTCCCAACCAAGCACTGTCTGGTTCCGAGTGGGCAACAGTTTTAGTTAGGACGCCTTTCGCAAGTGACCATCATTTGGTGCACCGGCCTCTCTGATACACCTGTGGTAAAACCAGTTTTGTTCCGTGCTATTTCACTTTCACTGTTCCCAACGGTTGCAGACCATGACGATATTACCGTAGAGAACCAATGAGTCCTTGGCATTAAAATACCACGAACGTATGCGATTAGCATAACTCATCATTTCACATTCCAGAACTGAGACGTTTACCAGTTGTAGATGCGATATTCCCGCTGGCACTTGTGGTCTTCGGCTTTTTGAACTTTCATTTGACTCTCCCCGAAAGAGGTATGGATACTGCTTCACGGCCTTTTTGTGTTTCTCTTCCTCCTTAGCTGTCGTGGAATGTCGTTCTGTCGCTGTTTCCGTTCCCGACGCCTTTTGAACCTTTGTTTCTTATCCACAGAAGCGTCAGCATTCCAACTGAGTAAAGATTGATGAAATCAACTATAATTCATTTCAGCAGGAAGAGTCCTTAGCGACGTCCTGTGGCAGGTGGTTGGTCATTTTCACATCGACGGTTGCACATCAATTCTTCACATCAATGCACTCTTCAGTCTTCCAAGAGTGGCTGTCTAGTCTCAGAATGGTCTCTTGAATACGCTTTTCGTATCTGGTAAACATCTAAAATACGTTCTTTTTACAAATTGTGGATATAACAAGATGCTCCGGTCATTCCGTACCCTATACAATAGCAGATCGAGGGCATTCATCTTCTCTAGTTCGAAGATTTGGTTGCATTCCGTGCACGCCATTACGATGTTGTTGGTGCACAGCTCTTTGCTTTCTTTTCGTTTACTTTTCCCGGCGGCTACCTTCAACATGTCGCCGCTTGTGTCGGCTGTTGCGTCGTTCCCGTGTTTAAAGGAGTACTGACACCAAATTTTGATACCTAAAAAATTATATAATTGGCTTCAGTAGTTTGTACAGATGCCTCACAGAAATGTTTGCAGCGATCCATGGCCGGAATCACATCTAAAATCGATTTTGATTGTCCAGGCCGCGAGCTTCCACAAATCGGTAGCACTAGGGCAATCGCTTTCGGCGTGACGAAACATTGGCCTACATGTCTGGCCGGTTCAGGGTGACGTCATATAGTCGTTTTCAGAACCGGAATCGATATCCTGAGCTGCTGTTGGTGGTAGTCGTTTGGGCAGGAGACGTGGGCGTAAAAGCGTAATGAGCAATGCTTGTAAACGTTGCGTGTTCAACGTCTTTGCTCTTCAGTTCGTTGCCGGCGCATGATGTTCGGCACTGGTGCCGAAAACGGCGTGGTGCGCGATGTCGACAAACACCGCGGCGACGCTGCGGTGCGCGTCGCCGAGCTCGCCCAAGTTGTGCTATGGCAAGCTCGCGGTATGCGAAGTGCTCGTGGAAGCCTGCCCGAGCAAATCGACGACGACGCCAAGATGCATTATTTTCCGCGCGACGACATGCAGCGCTAAATGTGGACTTCGTGGAGTTCGTGCACGCCAGCGGCCGCAAGAACTGTCGCCCAAACCAGCGGGCTCGGGGTTGCAGGTCACCTTGGGTGTTGGGAACTTAGTATCGTCGTATCGTGGCGACTGTCGTGGCGCTGGTATCTGTACAACTGCGAATGACCATCCCTTAAACAACTTTTCACCACACTATCATCCCCTTTTTCGCATATGAAGCTTTATTTTGGCAATAATTTCCGTTTCTGCGATCGGTGACCAAGACATCTGCCGCGGCCTGGTTTGATTCTAGCGCGCAGGTGGCGCCATCTTTCGGCCGCTCGCCGCGTGCTGTCCGTGCCCGTGTTCTGTCCGTTTGTGTATGTGAGCGCGCGTCGAGTGAGAAACGTGGAAGAAACGTGAGCCTGCAGCGCAGAACGAGGGTCCGGACCAAGATGGTTCGATCGCAGACAGCGACATCCACCAAGTCTGACCTTGACGAGGCGTCAGCAGGTATGATCCAGTGTGGAAGCTGCGCGGGTTGGATCTACATTGAATCCACCCCATTCAAAGCCATAGAAGAGGCCAAAAAAACGCCGTTCACGTGCAACGTGTGTCAACGGCTCGTCGCCATGAAAGATGACATCGCGAAGCTGGACACACGCGGACTGGACGAGCAAGCCCAACAGACCGGCACGCTGCGAGAGCAGTGGCAGACGGCAATGAAAGAAAGCGAAAGCGAAATCGAGGCACTAAAGGCGGAACTAAAGAAGGAGAGTGCACTCTGCGAGCAGCTAGCGACGGAGATGGCGGCCATCAAGGCGGAACTGGCGGATGTCGCAAAAAAACACGCTGAACCCAAGCGGGACAACCAGACCACCCCTGCCCTCCAAACCAACCAGACAACCAAGGACAAGGACGGCTGCGGTACGCGGAAGAAGCCAAAAAACAAAGAGCCCAGGAACAGAACACCCAGCCCAACCCAGAGCCACCCCAAAATAGCTGCCCCTTCCTCAACAATAACCAACGACAGGGAAGTAAACCACACTCCGCTTACCCCAGACAGTGAAACAAGGCAACTCCAAAGCCCCCAAAACAGCAAATCCAGAGATTCCCGACCCCCCCGACGGCGCACAGTAGTCTTGGGAGACTCAAACGCACACTGCTTAAAGAGGGCAACCCTTCAGCAGGTGAAAGACCGAAGACTACCCATAACCACGAAGCCAGAGGCAAGCTTGGAGGAGACTCTTGATCGAGCCGAGGGAGAGATTGCACGGGCAAACTCCACCGACACCATTCTACAGCTCATCCTCCATGTGGGCAGCACAGAGCTCCTGCAGGGGAAGGACACAGACCCCACCATCTTACAACTGAAACAAAAGCTATCGTCCTGGCACGAACATGCACCCCAGCACAGGTACGAAGTATACGCAGTACCTGAAATTCAAACTAGGGGTGAAGAAGTGACCAAGGCCTGCCGCCAGTGGAATGCAGATGCTCGAAGCATGTGCGACCAAATGGGTACTGGGGTGCTGTTCATTGACACCCAAGCCCAGATGGCCGAAGATGGCCTCAGCTACACCCCAGCCACTGCCAAAAACATCAGCCGCCAGCTGGCAGAAAGGATCTCTGATTTTTTACAGAGGAGACACAACAAGCAGGGCATGAACTCACGAGGCAGAGGCACAAGGCGTCACCCCCAAGACCTGCAACGGACAGCTGCAGAAACACTGGCTCAAGCAATGACCGCGGCCTTCGCACACATGTGCCAAACAAGACGCTACTGACAAGCATCACAGCAGGCCAGGACAGTGAAATAGGACACGACCACTGCAAGCTTGACAAGTTTAGGAGACACAGGCGTAACAAGAACAAAAACAAAAAACCTCACCATATGTCTCCTCAATATGCAGGGAAGCAGCAAATTGAAATGGGCGGAGTTGCAGGACCAAATTCAAAAGGAAAACATAGATATCTATGCCCTAACAGAAACACACCTGAGGGGGCAAGAAGAACCTAAACTCGGAAATGGTCTGACGTGGATTGGAAAGAACAGGGGCACACAAGAAAAACGAGGAGGAGGAAGTGGCTTCATCACTCAACTCCCCAACACACAAGAATATCCGCCTGAAAGCCAATGTCATGAACACGCATGAATAAAGGTACTAATAGGGACACAGGTACTAAACATCTGTGTTGCCTACATGGCCACAAACCCCAAAGACAAAACGTGGAATGCCAACATCTATAAATGCATAGAAAAAGACATTGAAGACACGTTCAAGGACCAACCAGTTCTAATACTGGGCGATTTTAACTGCCACATTATGGAACTGGAAGGAAGAGAAAAGGATGCATCAGGTCTTTGGCGCTTGGTCAAAAAAGGCAATCTCCAAAAAGCGAACCTTGAAGCAGTGTGCCAAGGGAGATAAACATGGTCCTGCCGTTAAAATAAGTCGGCCATCGACTATGTCCTCTACAACAAACAAGCCCTCCTCAAAACAATACACATAACCTCTATGTGCCTTGACGAGGAAAAGGCAAACAGCTGTGGGAGTGACCACAATCTAATAAGCCTGCAACTAAACCTCTGCCCACAGCATAAAGTGGACAACAGGGCAAGGCCAGCAAAACAGCACTGGAAAACCAAAGACAAAGAAAGACTTGAAGCTATCTCTCTTCAGCTGGAGTCTGAATTAGAGGACGTAGCAACGTACGAAGAGCTGGAAGAACGTTGCCTGAAGGTAGCCGAACATGCGATCGGCAAAACCCAACAACGAACAAAAACAAGATCAACACCATGGTTTGACAAAACAGTAAAAGCTGCAATAGCCGAACGCCGTACCTTGTCCAGACTACACCGGCATACAAAGGAGGACACTGCAGCAAAAGAAATTGCTTGGAAACAGTACATAGAAAAAAAAGAACAAGTCCGTAAACTTGTGGCAGAAAAAATAGCTACAACATACAGACAAGAAGAAGAACATATAACAAAGGAAAGGAAGCACTACAGTGAAAGGTTCCGGAGATACGTGAACTCCCTTGAACCCAACCAACCTGTTAGAACAACCTTCACCCTCCAGACACAGTCCGGCCTTCGACTAAGCACAAAAGGGGAGATGGAAGCGCACATGACAACCCACTTCGGGGCCCTGCAAGTCGTAAACCCTCAGGAAACAACTACCCTAGAGCCAGAAACCAAACAAAGCACAACCCCTGCTGACATTGAAGACTTCCTGGTAGGCCCCATCACACCCACAGAACTCAAACGGCGCATACAGGACTTAAAGAACCAAAAGGCAACAGGCATCGACGACATCCCCAACGAGTTTATAAAAGCGATGAAAACGAATGCAAGAGAAACCCTGCGCCACTGGTTCTACACAATCCTGGATACGCAGAAAATACCGCCCAAGTGGAAAGCAGCGAGGGTCAAACTAATGTTCAAAGGCAAAGGAAGCAACGAAGATGACCTTAACGCCTACCGGCCAATAACAGTGCTAAGCAACGTGTCAAAACTGCTTAGCTCAGTGCTCAACCGCAGACTACAAAGCTACTGTGAAACCAACAGCATTTTAACAGAATCCCAAAACGGCTTTCGACCGCACCGCCGCACAAGTGACCACATCTTCACACTCACTCAAGCAATGGAAATGAAGCACGCAGACAAACCTCAGCTCTATTTGGCCTTCCTGGACATGGAAAAAGCGTATGATTCAATCCCGCACCAAAAGTTGTGGGGAAAGCTGAGTGAGACACAAGTAGGAGCCAAATTTATTGATATTATAAAAGGACTGTACACAGACTGCACAGCCGTGTACAACCTCCACGACCTCAACTCGAAGGAAATCAAGCTGACCGTGGGCCTCAAACAGGGATGCCCACTGTCACCTATCCTGTTCAACATCTACATGAACAACTTATTGAAAACGCTGGATGAAGAGGGCCCAGGACTGAGACTATCCACAACCACAACAGAGGGAAAAGAAGTGTATACAAAAATCTCAAGCCTGGCTTTCGCAGATGACACCGTGCTAATGGCAGAATCAGAAGCGGACCTGCAACACCTCTTAGACATCTGTACCCGAGTGGCAAGGGAAGACAAGCTTACATTCAACCAGGCCAAGACAAATTGGATGGGCTTGAACGTAGACGCCACCGTAAGCCATACTTTCCTGCTCCAGGGTAAAAAAATTTAGCAAACTTCAACATATAAGTACCTTGGCGTAACAATATCCGACCGACCAAACTACCTGGAACAACAAGAAAAGTCCCTGCTTGCGAAATCTAACCGCTTAAAAGGCCGTGTTTGGAATCTGGCAAGGCACTCGTACAACCCCTACACAGAGGGACGCACTCTCTGGAAGGCACTTGGGGTACCAGCAGTAACCTACGCAGGGGACGTGCTGGCCTACTCCACCCCAGCAATGAAGTGCCTTGACCGCCACCAAAATGAACTGGGACGGTGGCTACTCGGAGGAAACTCAGCCACGGAAACAGCAGCGGTCACAGGGGAGATGGGCTGGTCCCCCTACGAAATTCGCGAAGCAAGGCCCAAAATCCTGTATGCGGGGCGCCTGAAATTCATGCCAGAAACAAATGTGAGCAAACGAATATACCTCCACCTGCGCTACAGAAACATCAAGACGCACTGGATTAGGAGAATCAGAGCACTGGAAGCGAAATACGGCCGGGACTCCAAGCGACACGAAACAAAGAGTGCAGCAGCTTGGGACAAAGTAACGATAAAGAAAATAACAGAAGCTAACACAAAAGCCTGGAGAGCGGCAGTAGCAAAAAAGCAAAGCCTCACTCTGTACGCTAAACACACTACAGAGCCACAACAACGGCCGTTCTACCGCGGAGACCGAGAAAGCGGCCTATTCTTTCAAGCTAGAACCGGGTCGCTCCTTACACAACAGCGCCGGCACGAACTGTTCGGGTGTGACCCGAGGTGCCGGCTGTGCGGAGCCCCCAGCGAAACAGTGGACCACATCCTCTACGAATGCCCCAAGATGCCCGTAGACGTCTCGGCAGCCAAGGCCCTAGCCGAAAGCTTGGCTCTGAGCGGGAACTCTACACAGGACCGGGCCAGAGAGGCCGTGCTCACGAAGCAACGCCTCCGCCTCTGGGAACAGCACTGCCGGCACGCTGACGCCGACAAACTCTGCGACGCAGCAGCTAGCCAGCAACGAGCGGCCACAAGCCCCAGAGACTGCAGTGCCGATTAGACCAGCGAAGATACACACTACACAGTGACAGTGTCTTCGATGAACATGGGAACTATTTGGCACACTCGTATGCGAAAGCAAGCCACACGGACTACGAAGGTCAGCTGACCCAATTGACACCGCCGCCGACTCGACATGGCTCGGAGCGGATTGGGAACGGAGAACACCGACCGTGCAAAAAGAAACTTGAATGCGACGAACAAACTGTAAACTGACACTCTTTCCTGTGGCGCTACCTAGCGCCTGCCCCGCATCAAAGGGGACTAGGAACTTTTACTTTACTTTACTTTACTTTACCGTGGTGCCGACAGTGCTGGGTCGGAGCGCCGAACCTCCGCCGCCGGTCAGCGTAGGCTTACCCTCGCGGCAAATATCTGAACGCCACTTTTAAATTCAGCGCTGATAACAACTCCTAGCACAATTTTCAACACACTAACATCTAGTTTCTCGCATGTAGAGCTTCTTTTTCGGGATCAGATTCATTAGAAGAGTGGCGACAAGCTGTTGTTATCACGGTCTGCGCCGGTTCGAGCCGCAGTGATATTAAAAAACGGACGACGGCAAAGACATCGCCGGCGTAATCGCCTGGCCAAATAAAGTTGTTTTGTCATTCGGGTGGCAGTGACTCATCCGAGTCTGAAGATTCAGACGACATGTCGACTGCGCGGGCAAGTCGCGGACCATGTGCAATCGTAGCAGACGATGCGGCGAACGCATGGAGGGAAAAAAAACGTCCCTGACGTCACGGGTGAGACCGTGACCTAAGACTGCCCGCTTGCAGGCTGGCCTTCGAACGGCCATTTTCCCGGCGGCGACCAAATTTGAAAATTGGTTGCAATAAACGTGCTATAATTAATTCTGTGTTGACGGCTGACGGCTTTCGGTTCGATTTTCGTAATTACTGGGCCAATAGGTATTCTTTACAGCATAAAAACTGAAAGCGAGAAATTTCGTGTCAGTACTCCTTTAAAGCAACGTACATTGGCATCGTCAAGAAGTCTCACATGCTGACGTGCTGTAGGAAATGTCCCTTCAGTTCACCTGTGGGTGCCTGGCTCTGCTGGAGTCTTTTCAAATGTGCGGCGTCGGTATTTGCAGGAGTCATTCGCCTATCGAGGTGATGTATTGATGATGAATCCCAACTGCTTCCCTTTGCTCATATCGTGAAACGCGGGGAGTACGGTCATTGCCCTGTCTGATCGGACACCTTGGATTAACCACTCAAGAAATCTTCTATTATGTGGCACTTGCTGCATTTTATCAGTTGGGTTACCCGTACATATAGTCGATAGAAGTTTCGCCATCTTTCCGCTGCCATCCATTATTGTTCTCCTCCCATTGGTTCAAAAGTGGTTTCTTGTCAAACGACTTTCGTAGGATTGCTACTTATGCCTAGCTCTTGAGGCTCAGGCCGTCTCTTCTAAGACAAGCTGCTTCGCATACACAAAGTCTGCCGATTCCGGTGCTCGGCGAAGGAGTTTCAGTCCACGAACACATTCCACCTTGCCATCCACTGCAGTCATCAGTCATCCTTTCCCAGACGTTCTTGTCTGCACCGTACAATGTTGGTGATGCTGAGGTGGTGTCGATCATTGGCACAAACTCCATTGCGCCCCTTTAAATACGCGCTTGTGTGGCGCCATCGCCATTCATTGCATTGAATGAGTTGTCTTGTATTACAATTCGCTGTTGCAAGAGTAGTGCCATAATTTGTACCGTTGTGGAGAGCATCGTGTGCTCAGTTGTCCCAGTTGCCGTTAGGATTTCTGTGTCAATCAGAGTTTCGTGAAAGTTCTTCCACCAGCGCCTCCTTGTGGGCAATCACTTCTGTAGTGGTGTTTCGGCATCGCGTAATGGAGTTTGTCAGCAAGATCCTTCAAGGCCGTTGTTGCTCTTCTTGCACCTTGTGCTTGGACTTGGTATTTGGACTTCACTGACACGGCGGAGCATAAAGACATTAGGATTCGCTTGATTCCGCGTCGTTGACATCGCTTAGCCTATCTTGTCGTTACATAAGACAAGCTGCCTTTGTTTTTACTATTGAGTACCACTTCTGCTAACTGGGAGGCTGTCCACCTAACTGCGCAGCAGCCGGTCCCAACAGGACCTCACTTGGTTCCACAAGGGCGGCAGGTGGTCCCACAGGGCTGTAGTTGGTCCCATATTGCGCGGCAGCTCATCAAAGCTGGGCGCAGCTGTCTCAACTACATGATAGCTGGTTCCACCTGGGCGGCTAGTGGTCTCAACCAAGCACTGTCTGGTACCGAGTGGGCAACAGTTTTAGTTAGGACGCCTTTCGCAAGTGACCATCATTTGGTGCACCGGCCTCTCTGATACACCTGTGGTAAAACACGTTTTGTACCGTGCTATTTCACTTTCACTGTTCCCAACGGTTGCCGACCATGACGAAAGTAGCGCAGAGAACCAATGAGTTCTTGGCATTAAAATACCACGAAGGTATGCGATTAGCAGAACTCATCATTTCCCATTCCAGCACTGAGACGTTTGCCAGTTGTAGATGCGATATTCCCGCTGGCACTTGTGGTCTTCGGCTTTTTGAACTTTCATTTGACTCTCCCCGAAAGAGGTATGGATACTGCTTCACGGCCTTTTTGTGTTTCTCTTCCTCCTTAGCTGTCGTGGAATGTCGTTCTGTCGCTGTTTCCGTTCCCGACGCCTTTTGAACCTTTGTTTCTTATCCACAGAAGCGTCAGCATTCCAACTGAGTAAAGATTGATGAAATCAACTATAATTCATTTCAGCAGGAAGAGTCCTTAGCGACGTCCTGTGGCAGGTGGTTGATCATTTTCACATCGACGGTTGCACATCAATTCTTCACATCAATGCACTCTTCAGTCTTCCAAGAGTGGCTGTCTAGTCTCAGAATGGTCTCTTGAATACGCTTTCTGTATCTGGTAAACATCGAAAATACGTTGTTTTTACAAATTGTGGATATGACAAGATGCTCCGTTCATTCCGTACCCTATACAATAGCAGATCGAGGGCATTCATCTTCTCAAGTTCGGAGATTCGGTTGCCTTCCGTGCACGCCATTACGATGTGGTTGGTGCACAGCTCTTTGCTTTCTTTTCGTTTACTTTTCCCGGCGGCTACCTTCAACATGTCGCCGCTTGTGTCGGCTGTTGCGTCGTTCCCGTGTTTAAAGCAACGTACATTGGCATCGTCAAGAAGTCTCACACGCTTACGTGCTCTAGGAAATGTCCCTTCAGTTCACCTGTGGGTGCCTGGCTCTGCTGGAGTTTTTTGAAATGTGCGGCGTCGGTATTTGTAGGAGTCATTCTCCTATCGAGGTGCTGTATTGATGATGAATCCCAACTGCTTCCCTTTGCTCATATCGTGAAACGCGGGGAGTACGGTCATTGCCCTGTCTGATCGGACACTTTGGATTAACCACTCAAGAAATCTTCTATTATGGCGTACTTGCTGCATTTTATCAGTTGGGTTACCCGTACATATAGTCGATAGAAGTTTCGCCATCTTTCCGCTGCCATCCATTATTGTTCTCCGCCCATTGGTTCAAAAGTGGTTTCTTGTCAAACGTCTTTCGTAGGATTGCTACTTATGCCTAGCTCTTGAAGCTCAGGCCGTCTCTTCTAAGACAAGCTGCTCCGCATACACGAAGTCTGCCGATTCCGGTGCTCGGCGAAGGAGTTTCAGTCGACGAACACATTCGACCTTGCCATCCACTGCAGTCATCACTCATCCTTTCCCAGACGTTCTCGTCTGCACCGTACAATGTTGGTGATGCTGAGGTGGTGTCGATCATTGGCACAAACTGCATTGCGCCCCTTTAAATACGCGCTTGTGTGGCGCCATCGCCATTCCTTGCATTGAATGGGTTGTCTTCTATTACAATTCGTTGCCGCAAGAGTTGCGCCATAATTTGTACCGTTGTGGAGAGCATCGTGTGCTCAGTTGTCCCAGTGGCCGTTAGGGTTTCTGTGTCAATCAGAGTTTCGTGAAAGTTCTTCCTCCAGCGCCTCCTTGTGGGCAATCACTTCTGTAGTGCTGTTTCGGCATCGCGTAATGGAGTTTGTCAGCAAGATCCTTGAAGGCCGTTGTTGCTCTTCTTGCACCTTGTGCTTGGGCTTGGTATTTGGACTTCACTGACACGGCGGAGCATAAAGACATTAGGATTCACTTGATTCCGCGTAGTTGACATCGCTTAGCTTATCTTGTCCTTACATTAGACAAGCTGCCTTTGTTTTAATCATTGTGTACCACTTCTGCTAACTGGGAGGCTGTCCACCTAACTGCGCAGCAGCCGGTCCCGACAGGATCTGCACTTGGTTCCACAAGGGCGGCAGGCGGTCCCGCAGGACTGTAGTTGGTCCCATATTGCGCGGCAGCTCATCAAAGCTGGGCGCAGCTGTCTCAACTACATGATAGCTGGTTCCACCTGGGCGGCTAGTGGTCCCAACCAAGCACTGTCTGGTTCCGAGTGGGCAACAGTTTTAGTTAGGACGCCTTTCGCAAGTGAACATCATTTGGTGCACCGGCCTCTCTGATACACCTGTGGTAAAACCAGTTTTGTACCGTGCTATTTCACTTTCACTGTTACCAACGGTTGCCGACCATGACGAAATTAGCACAGAGAACCAATGAGTCCTTGGCATTAAAATACCACGAACGTATGCGATTAGCAGAACTCATCATTTCACATTCCAGCACTGAGACGTTTGCCAGTTGTAGATGCGATATTCCCGCTGGCACTTGTGGTCTTCGGCTTTTTGAACTTTCATTTGACTCTCCCCGAAAGAGGTATGGATACTGCTTCACGGCCTTTTTGTGTTTCTCTTCCTCCTTAGCTGTCGTGGAATGTCGTTCTGTCGCTGTTTCCGTTCCCGACGCCTTTTGAACCTTTGTTTCTTATCCACAGAAGCGTCAGCATTCCAACTGAGTAAAGATTGATGAAATCAACTATAATTCATTTCAGCAGGAAGAGTCCTTAGCGACGTCCTGTGGCAGGTGGTTGATCATTTTCACATCGACGGTTGCACATCAATTCTTCACATCAATGCACTCTTCAGTCTTCCAAGAGTGGCAGTCTAGTCTCAGAATGGTCTCTTGAATACGCTTTCCGTATCTGGTAAACATCTAAAATACGTTGTTTTTACAAATTGTGGATATGACAAGATGCGCCGTTCATTCCGTACCCTATACAATAGGAGATCGAGGGCATTCATCTTCTCAAGTTCGAAGATTTGGTTGCCTTCCGTGCACGCCATTACGATGTGGTTGGTGCACAGCTCTTTGCTTTCTTTTCGTTTACTTTTCCCGGCGGCTACCTTCAACACGTCGTCGCTTGTGTCGGCTGTTGCGTCGTTCCCGTGTTTAAAGGAGTACTGACACCAAATTTTGATACCTAAAAAATGATATAATTGGCTTCAGTAGTTTGTACAGATGCCTCACAGAAATTTTCGCAGCCATCCGAGGCCGGAATCACATCTAAAATCAATTTTGATTGTCCAGGCCGCGAGCTTCCACAAATCGGTAGAACTAGCGCAATCGCTTTCGGCGTGACGAAACATTGGCCTACGTGTCTGGCCGGTTCAGGGTGACGTCATATAGTCGTTTTCAGAACCGGAAACGATATCCTGAGCTGCTGTTGGTGGTATTCGTTTGGGCAGGAGACGTGGGCGTTAAGGCGTAATGAGCAATGCTTGTAAACGTTGCGTGTTCAACGTCTTTGCTCTTCAGTTCGTTGCCGGCGCATGGTGTTCGGCACTGGTGCCCGATGTCGACGGACACCGCGGCGACGCGGCGGTGCGCGTCGCCGAGCTCGCCCAAGTTGTGCTATGGCAAGCTCGCGGTATGCGAAGTGCTCGTGGAAGCCTGCCCGAGCAAATCGACGACGACGCCAAGATGCATTATTTTTCACGCGACGACATGCAGCGCTAAATGTGGACTTCGTGGAGTTCGTGCACGCCGGCGGCCGCAAGAACTGTCGCCCAAACCAGCGGGCTCGGGGTTGCAGGTCACCTTGGGTGTTGGGAATCACTTCTGTAGTGCTGTATCGTCTTAGTATCGTCGTATCGTGGCGACTGTCGTGGCGCTGGTATCTGTACAACTGCGAATGACCATCCCTTACACAACTTTTCACCACACTATCATCCCCTTTTTCGCATATGAAGCTTTATTTTGGCAATAATTTCCGTTTCTGCGATCGGTGACCAAGACATCTGCCGCGGCCTTTTTTGATTCTAGCGCGCAGGTGGCGCCATCTTTCGGCCGCTCGCCGCGTGCTGTCCGTGTGCTGTCCGGTTCTGTGTATGTGAGCGCGCGTCGAGTGAGAAACGTGGAAGAAACGTGAGCCTGCAGCGCAGAACGAGAGTCCGGAGCAAGATGGTTCGATCGCAGACAGCGACGTCCACCAAGTCTGACCTTGACGAGGCGTCAGCAGGTATGATCCAGTGTGGAAGCTGCGCGGGTTGGATCTACATTGAATCCACCCCATTCAAAGCCATAGAAGAGGCAAAAAAAAACGCCGTTCACGTGCAACGTGTGTCAACGGCTCGACGCCATGAAAGATGACATCGCGAAGCTGGACACACGCGGACTGGACGAGCAAGCCCAACAGACCGGCACGCTGCGAGAGCAGTGGCAGACGGCAATGAAAGAAAGCGAAAGAGAAATCGAGGCACTAAATGCGGAACTAAAGAAGGAGAGTGCACTCCGCGAGCAGCTAGCGACGTAGATGGCGGCGATCAAGGCGGAACTGGCGGATGTCGCAAAAAAAAACACGCTGAACCCAAGCGGGACACCCCAGACCAGACCACCCCTGCCCTCCAAACCAACCAGACAACCAAGGACAAGGACGGCTGCGGCACGCGGAAGAAGCCAAAAAACAAAGAGCCCAGGAACAGAACACCCAGCCCAACCCAGAGCCACCCCAAAATAGCTGCCCCTTCCTCAACAATAACCAACGACAGGGAAGTAAACCACACTCCGCTTACCCAAGACAGTGAAACAAGGCAACTCCAAAGCCCCCAAAACAGCAAATCCAGAGATTCCCGACCCCCCCCCCCCCGACGGCGCACAGTAGTCTTGGGAGACTCAAACGCACACTGCTTAAAGAGGGCAACCCTTCAGCAGGTGAAAGACCGAAGACTACCCATAACCACGAAGCCAGAGGCAAGCTTGGAGGAGACTCTTGATCGAGCCGAGGGAGAGATTGCACGGGCAAACTCCACCGACACCATTCTACAGCTCATCCTCCATGTGGGCAGCACAGAGCTCCTGCAGGGGAAGGACACAGACCCCACCATCTTACAACTGAAACAAAAGCTATCGTCCTGGCACGAACATGCACCCCAGCACAGGTACGAAGTATACGCAGTACCTGAAATTCAAACTAGGGGTGAAGAAGTGACCAAGGCCTGCCGCCAGTGGAATGCAGATGCTCGAAGCATGTGCGACCAAATGGGTACTGGGGTGCTGTTCATTGACACCCAAGCCCAGATGGCCGAAGATGGCCTCAGCTACACCCCAGCCACTGCCAAAAACATCAGCCGCCAGCTGGCAGAAAGGATCTCTGATTTTTTACAGAGGAGACACAACAAGCAGGGCATGAACTCACGAGGCAGAGGCACAAGGCGTCACCCCCAAGACCTGCAACGGACAGCTGCAGAAACACTGGCTCAAGCAATGACCGCGGCCTTCGCACACATGTGCCAAACAAGACGCTACTGACAAGCATCACAGCAGGCCAGGACAGTGAAATAGGACACGACCACTGCAAGCTTGACAAGTTTAGGAGACACAGGCGTAACAAGAACAAAAACAAAAAACCTCACCATATGTCTCCTCAATATGCAGGGAAGCAGCAAATTGAAATGGGCGGAGTTGCAGGACCAAATTCAAAAGGAAAACATAGATATCTATGCCCTAACAGAAACACACCTGAGGGGGCAAGAAGAACCTAAACTCGGAAATGGTCTGACGTGGATTGGAAAGAACAGGGGCACACAAGAAAAACGAGGAGGAAGTGGCTTCATCACTCAACTCCCCAACACACAAGAATATCCGCCTGAAAGCCAATGTCATGAACACGCATGAATAAAGGTACTAATAGGGACACAGGTACTAAACATCTGTGTTGCCTACATGGCCACAAACCCCAAAGACAAAACGTGGAATGCCAACATCTATAAATGCATAGAAAAAGACATTGAAGACACGTTCAAGGACCAACCAGTTCTAATACTGGGCGATTTTAACTGCCACATTATGGAACTGGAAGGAAGAGAAAAGGATGCATCAGGTCTTTGGCGCTTGGTCAAAACAGGCAATCTCCAAAAAGCGAACCTTGAAGCAGTGTGCCAAGGGAGATAAACATGGTCCTGCCGTTAAAATAAGTCGGCCATCGACTATGTCCTCTACAACAAACAAGCCCTCCTCAAAACAATACACATAACCTCTATGTGCCTTGACGAGGAAAAGGCAAACAGCTGTGGGAGTGACCACAATCTAATAAGCCTGCAACTAAACCTCTGCCCACAGCATAAAGTGGACAACAGGGCAAGGCCAGCAAAACAGCACTGGAAAACCAAAGACAAAGAAAGACTTGAAGCTATCTCTCTTCAGCTGGAGTCTGAATTAGAGGACGTAGCAACGTACGAAGAGCTGGAAGAACGTTGCCTGAAGGTAGCCGAACATGCGATCGGCAAAACCGAGCAACGAACAAAAACAAGATCAACACCATGGTTTGACAAAACAGTAAAAGCTGCAATAGCCGAACGCCGTACCTTGTCCAGACTACACCGGCATACAAAGGAGGACACTGCAGCAAAAGAAATTGCTTGGAAACAGTACATAGAAAAAAAAGAACAAGTCCGTAAACTTGTGGCAGAAAAAATAGCTACAACATACAGACAAGAAGAAGAACATATAACAAAGGAAAGGAAGCACTACAGTGAAAGGTTCCGGAGATACGTGCACTCCCTTGAACCCAACCAACCTGTTAGAACAACCTTCACCCTCCAGACACAGTCCGGCCTTCGACTAAGCACAAAAGGGGAGATGGAAGCGCACATGACAACCCACTTCGGGGCCCTGCAAGTCGTAAACCCTCAGGAAACAACCACCCTAGAGCCAGAAACCAAACAAAGCACAACCCCTGCTGACATTGAAGACTTCCTGGTAGGCCCCATCACACCCACAGAACTCAAACGGCGCATACAGGACTTAAAGAACCAAAAGGCAACAGGCATCGACGACATCCCCAACGAGTTTATAAAAGCGATGAAAACGAATGCAAGAGAAACCCTGCGCCACTGGTTCTACACAATCCTGGATACGCAGAAAATACCGCCCAAGTGGAAAGCAGCGAGGGTCAAACTAATATTCAAAGGCAAAGGAAGCAACGAAGATGACCTTAACGCCTACCGGCCAATAACAGTGCTAAGCAACGTGTCAAAACTGCTTAGCTCAGTGCTCAACCGCAGACTACAAAGCTACTGTGAAACCAACAGCATTTTAACAGAATCCCAAAACGGCTTTCGACCGCACCGCCGCACAAGTGACCACATCTTCACACTCACTCAAGCAATGGAAATGAAGCACGCAGACAAACCTCAGCTCTATTTGGCCTTCCTGGACATGGAAAAAGCGTATGATTCAATCCCGCACCAAAAGTTGTGGGGAAAGCTGAGTGAGACACAAGTAGGAGCCAAATTTATTGATATTATAAAAGGACTGTACACAGACTGCACAGCCGTGTACAACCTCCACGACCTCAACTCGAAGGAAATCAAGCTGACCGTGGGCCTCAAACAGGGATGCCCACTGTCACCTATCCTGTTCAACATCTACATGAACAACTTATTGAAAACGCTGGATGAAGAGGGCCCAGGACTGAGACTATCCACAACCACAACAGAGGGAAAAGAAGTGTATACAAAAATCTCAAGCCTGGCTTTCGCAGATGACACCGTGCTAATGGCAGAATCAGAAGCGGACCTGCAACACCTCTTAGACATCTGTACCCGAGTGGCAAGGGAAGACAAGCTTACATTCAACCAGGCCAAGACAAATTGGATGGGCTTGAACGTAGACGCCACCGTAAGCCATACTTTCCTGCTCCAGGGTAAAAAAATTTAGCAAACTTCAACATATAAGTACCTTGGCGTAACAATATCCGACCGACCAAACTACCTGGAACAACAAGAAAAGTCCCTGCTTGCGAAATCTAACCGCGTAAAAGGCCGTGTTTGGAATCTGGCAAGGCACTCGTACAACCCCTTCACAGAGGGACGCACTCTCTGGAAGGCACTTGGGGTACCAGCAGTAACCTACGCAGGGGACGTGCTGGCCTACTCCACCCCAGCAATGAAGTGCCTTGACCGCCACCAAAATGAACTGGGACGGTGGCTACTCGGAGGAAACTCAGCCACGGAAACAGCAGCGGTCACAGGGGAGATGGGCTGGTCCCCCTACGAAATTCGCGAAGCAAGGCCCAAAATCCTGTATGCGGGGCGCCTGAAATTCATGCCAGAAACAAATGTGAGCAAACGAATATACCTCCACCTGCGCTACAGAAACATCAAGACGCACTGGATTAGGAGAATCAGAGCACTGGAAGCGAAATACGGCCGGGACTCCAAGCGACACGAAACAAAGAGTGCAGCAGCTTGGGACAAAGTAACGATAAAGAAAATAACAGAAGCTAACACAAAAGCCTGGAGAGCGGCAGTAGCAAAAAAGCAAAGCCTCACTCTGTACGCTAAACACACTACAGAGCCACAACAACGGCCGTTCTACCGCGGAGACCGAGAAAGCGGCCTATTCTTTCAAGCTAGAACCGGGTCGCTCCTTACACAACAGCGCCGGCACGAACTGTTCGGGTGTGACCCGAGGTGCCGGCTGTGCGGAGCCCCCAGCGAAACAGTGGACCACATCCTCTACGAATGCCCCAAGATGCCCGTAGACGTCTCGGCAGCCAAGGCCCTAGCCGAAAGCTTGGCTCTGAGCGGGAACTCTACACAGGACCGGGCCAGAGAGGCCGTGCTCACGAAGCAACGCCTCCGCCTCTGGGAGCAGCACTGCCGGCACGCTGACGCCGACAAACTCTGCGACGCAGCAGCTAGCCAGCAACGAGCGGCCACAAGCCCCAGAGACTGCAGTGCCGATTAGACCAGCGAAGATACACACTACACAGTGACAGTGTCTTCGATGAACATGGGAACTATTTGGCACACTCGTATGCGAAAGCAAGCCACACGGACTACGAAGGTCAGCTGACCCAATTGACACCGCCGCCGACTCGACATGGCTCGGAGCGGATTGGGAACGGAGAACACCGACCGTGCAAAAAGAAACTTGAATGCGACGAACAAACTGTAAACTGACACTCTTTCCTGTGGCGCTACCTAGCGCCTGCCCCGCATCAAAGGGGACTAGGAACTTTTACTTTACTTTACTTTACTTTACCGTGGTGCCGACAGTGCTGGGTCGGAGCGCCGAACCTCCGCCGCCGGTCAGCGTAGGCTTACCATCGCGGCAAATATCTGAACGCCACTTTTAAATTCAGCGCTGATAACAACTCCTAGCACAATTTTCAACACACTAACATCTAGTTTCTCGCATGTAGAGCTTCTTTTTCGGGATCAGATTCATTAGAAGAGTGGCGACAAGCTGTTGTTATCACGGTCTGCGCCGGTTCGAGCCGCAGTGATATTAAAAAACGGACGACGGCAAAGACATCGCCGGCGTAATCGCCTGGCCAAATAAAGTTGTTTTGTCATTCGGGTGGCAGTGACTCATCCGAGTCTGAAGATTCAGACGACATGTCGACTGCGCGGGCAAGTCGCGGACCATGTGCAATCGTAGCAGACGATGCGGCGAACGCATGGAGGAAAAAAAAACGTCCCTGACGTCACGGGTGAGACCGTGACCTAAGACTGCCCGCTTGCAGGCTGGCCTTCGAACGGCCATTTTCCCGGCGGCGACCAAATTTGAAAATTGGTTGCAATAAACGTGCTATAATTAATTCTGTGTTGACGGCTGACGGCTTTCGGTTCGATTTTCGTAATTACTGGGCCAATAGGTATTCTTTACAGCATAAAAACTGAAAGCGAGAAATTTCGTGTCAGTACTCCTTTAAAGCAACGTACATTGGTGTCGTCAAGAAGTCTCACATGCTGACGTGCTGTAGGAAATGTCCCTTCAGTTCACCTGTGGGTGCCTGGCTCTGCTGGAGTCTTTTCAAATGTGCGGCGTCGGTATTTGCAAGAGTCATTCGCCTATCGAGGTGATGTATTGATGATGAATCCCAACTGCTTCCCTTTGCTCATATCGTGAAACGCGGGGAGTACGGTCATTGCCCTGTCTGATCGGACACCTTGGATTAACCACTCAAGAAATCTTCTATTATGTGGCACTTGCTGCATTTTATCAGTTGGGTTACCCGTACATATAGTCGATAGAAGTTTCGCCATCTTTCCGCTGCCATCCATTATTGTTCTCCTCCCATTGGTTCAAAAGTGGTTTCTTGTCAAACGACTTTCGTAGGATTGCTACTTATGCCTAGCTCTTGAGGCTCAGGCCGTCTCTTCTAAGACAAGCTGCTTCGCATACACAAAGTCTGCCGATTCCGGTGCTCGGCGAAGGAATTTCAGTCCACGAACACATTCCACCTTGCCATCCACTGCAGTCATCAGTCATCCTTTCCCAGACGTTCTTGTCTGCACCGTACAATGTTGGTGATGCTGAGGTGGTGTCGATCATTGGCACAAACTCCATTGCGCCCCTTTAAATACGCGCTTGTGTGGCGCCATCGCCATTCATTGCATTGAATGAGTTGTCTTGTATTACAATTCGCTGTTGCAAGAGTAGTGCCATAATTTGTACCGTTGTGGAGAGCATCGTGTGCTCAGTTGTCCCAGTTGCCGTTAGGATTTCTGTGTCAATCAGAGTTTCGTGAAAGTTCTTCCACCAGCGCCTCCTTGTGGGCAATCACTTCTGTAGTGGTGTTTCGGCATCGCGTAATGGAGTTTGTCAGCAAGATCCTTCAAGGCCGTTGTTGCTCTTCTTGCACCTTGTGCTTGGACTTGGTATTTGGACTTCACTGACACGGCGGAGCATAAAGACATTAGGATTCGCTTGATTCCGCGTCGTTGACATCGCTTAGCCTATCTTGTCGTTACATAAGACAAGCTGCCTTTGTTTTTACTATTGAGTACCACTTCTGCTAACTGGGAGGCTGTCCACCTAACTGCGCAGCAGCCGGTCCCAACAGGACCTCACTTGGTTCCACAAGGGCGGCAGGTGGTCCCACAGGGCTGTAGTTGGTCCCATATTGCGCGGCAGCTCATCAAAGCTGGGCGCAGCTGTCTCAACTACATGATAGCTGGTTCCACCTGGGCGGCTAGTGGTCCCAACCAAGCACTGTCTGGTTCCGAGTGGGCAACAGTTTTAGTTAGGACGCCTTTCGCAAGTGACCATCATTTGGTGCACCGGCCTCTCTGATACACCTGTGGTAAAACCAGTTTTGTACCGTGCTATTTCACTTTCACTGTTACCAACGGTTGCCGACCATGACGAAATTAGCGCAGAGAACCAATGAGTCCTTGGCATTAAAATACCACGAACGTATGCGATTAGCAGAACTCATCATTTCACATTCCAGCACTGAGACGTTTGCCAGTTGTAGATGCGATATTCCCGCTGGCACTTGTGGTCTTCGGCTTTTTGAACTTTCATTTGACTCTCCCCGAAAGAGGTATGGATACTGCTTCACGGCCTTTTTGTGTTTCTCTTCCTCCTTAGCTGTCGTGGAATGTCGTTCTGTCGCTGTTTCCGTTCCCGACGCCTTTTGAACCTTTGTTTCTTATCCACAGAAGCGTCAGCATTCCAACTGAGTAAAGATTGATGAAATCAACTATAATTCATTTCAGCAGGAAGAGTCCTTAGCGACGTCCTGTGGCAGCTGGTTGATCATTTTCACATCGACGGTTGCACATCAATTCTTCACATCAATGCACTCTTCAGTCTTCCAAGAGTGGCTGTCTAGTCTCAGAATGGTCTCTTGAATACGCTTTCCGTATCTGGTAAACATCGAAAATACGTTGTTTTTACAAATTGTGGATATGACAAGATGCTCCGTTCATTCCGTACCCTATACAATAGCAGATCGAGGGCATTCATCTTCTCAAGTTCGGAGATTCGGTTGCCTTCCGTGCACGCCATTACGATGTGGTTGGTGCACAGCTCTTTGCTTTCTTTTCGTTTACTTTTCCCGGCGGCTACCTTCAACATGTCGCCGCTTGTGTCGGCTGTTGCGTCGTTCCCGTGTTTAAAGCAACGTACATTGGCATCGTCAAGAAGTCTCACACGCTTACGTGCTCTAGGAAATGTCCCTTCAGTTCACCTGTGGGTGCCTGGCTCTGCTGGAGTTTTTTGAAATGTGCGGCGTCGGTATTTGTAGGAGTCATTCTCCTATCGAGGTGCTGTATTGATGATGAATCCCAACTGCTTCCCTTTGCTCATATCGTGAAACGCGGGGAGTACGGTCATTGCCCTGTCTGATCGGACACTTTGGATTAACCACTCAAGAAATCTTCTATTATGGCGTACTTGCTGCATTTTATCAGTTGGGTTACCCGTACATATAGTCGATAGAAGTTTCGCCATCTTTCCGCTGCCATCCATTATTGTTCTCCGCCCATTGGTTCAAAAGTGGTTTCTTGTCAAACGTCTTTCGTAGGATTGCTACTTATGCCTAGCTCTTGAAGCTCAGGCCGTCTCTTCTAAGACAAGCTGCTCCGCATACACGAAGTCTGCCGATTCCGGTGCTCGGCGAGGGAGTTTCACTCGACGAACACATTCGACCTTGCCATCCTCTGCAGTCATCACTCATCCTTTCCCAGACGTTCTCGTCTGCACCGTACAATGTTGGTGATGCTGAGGTGGTGTCGATCATTGGCACAAACTGCATTGCGCCCCTTTAAATACGCGCTTGTGTGGCGCCATCGCCATTCCTTGCATTGAATGGGTTGTCTTGTACTACAATTCGTTGCCGCAAGAGTTGCGCCATAATTTGTACGGTTGTGGAGAGCATCGTGTGCTCAGTTGTCCCAGTGGCCGTTAGGGTTTCTGTGTCAATCAGAGTTTCGTGAAAGTTCTTCCTCCAGCGCCTCCTTGTGGGCAATCACTTCTGTAGTGCTGTTTCGGCATCGCGTAATGGAGTTTGTCAGCAAGATCCTTGAAGGCCGTTGTTGCTCTTCTTGCACCTTGTGCTTGGGCTTGGTATTTGGACTTCACTGACACGGCGGAGCATAAAGACATTAGGATTCACTTGATTCCGCGTAGTTGACATCGCTTAGCTTATCTTGTCCTTACATTAGACAAGCTGCCTTTGTTTTAATCATTGTGTACCACTTCTGCTAACTGGGAGGCTGTCCACCTAACTGCGCAGCAGCCGGTCCCGACAGGATCTGCACTTGGTTCCACAAGGGCGGCAGGCGGTCCCGCAGGACTGTAGTTGGTCCCATATTGCGCGGCAGCTCATCAAAGCTGGGCGCAGCTGTCTCAACTACATGATAGCTGGTTCCACCTGGGCGGCTAGTGGTCCCAACCAAGCACTGTCTGGTTCCGAGTGGGCAACAGTTTTAGTTAGGATGCCTTTCGCAAGTGACCATCATTTGGTGCACCGGCCTCTCTGATACACCTGTGGTAAAACCAGTTTTGTACCGTGCTATTTCACTTTCACTGTTACCAACGGTTGCCGACCATGACGAAATTAGCACAGAGAACCAATGAGTCCTTGGCATTAAAATACCACGAACGTATGCGATTAGCAGAACTCATCATTTCACATTCCAGCACTGAGACGTTTGCCAGTTGTAGATGCGATATTCCCGCTGGCACTTGTGGTCTTCGGCTTTTTGAACTTTCATTTGACTCTCCCCGAAAGAGGTATGGATACTGCTTCACGGCCTTTTTGTGTTTCTTTTCCTCCGTAGCTGTCGTGGAATGTCGTTCTGTCGCTATTTCCGTTCCCGACGCCTTTTGAACCTTTGTTTCTTATCCACAGAAGCGTCAGCATTCCAACTGCGTAAAGATTGATGAAATCAACTATAATTCATTTCAGCAGGAAGAGTCCTTAGCGACGTCCTGTGGCAGGTGGTTGATCATTTTCACATCGACGGTTGCACATCAATTCTTCACATCAATGCACTCTTCAGTCTTCCAAGAGTGGCTGTCTAGTCTCAGAATGGTCTCTTGAATACGCTTTCCGTATCTGGTAAACATCTAAAATACGTTGTTTTTACAAATTGTGGATATGACAAGATGCTCCGTTCATTCCGTACCCTATACAATAGGAGATCGAGGGCATTCATCTTCTCAAGTTCGAAGATTTGGTTGCCTTCCGTGCACGCCATTACGATGTGGTTGGTGCACAGCTCTTTGCTTTCTTTTCGTTTACTTTTCCCGGCGGCTACCTTCAACACGTCGTCGCTTGTGTCGGCTGTTGCGTCGTTCCCGTGTTTAAAGGAGTACTGACACCAAATTTTGATACCTAAAAAATGATATAATTGGCTTCAGTAGTTTGTACAGATGCCTCACAGAAATTTTTGCAGCCATCCGAGGCCGGAATCACATCTAAAATCGATTTTGATTGTCCAGGCCGCGAGCTTCCACAAATCGGTAGAACTAGCGCAATCGCTTTCGGCGTGACGAAACATTGGCCTACGTGTCTGGCCGGTTCAGGGTGACGTCATATAGTCGTTTTCAGAACCGGAAACGATATCCTGAGCTGCTGTTGGTGGTATTCGTTTGGGCAGGAGACGTGGGCGTAAAGGCGTAATGAGCAATGCTTGTAAACGTTGCGTGTTCAACGTCTTTGCTCTTCAGTTCGTTGCCGGCGCATGGTGTTCGGCACTGGTGCCCGATGTCGACGGACACCGCGGCGACGCGGCGGTGCGCGTCGCCGAGCTCGCCCAAGTTGTGCTATGGCAAGCTCGCGGTATGCGAAGTGCTCGTGGAAGCCTGCCCGAGCAAATCGACGACGACGCCAAGATGCATTATTTTTCACGCGACGACATGCAGCGCTAAATGTGGACTTCGTGGAGTTCGTGCACGCCGGCGGCCGCAAGAACTGTCGCCCAAACCAGCGGGCTCGGGGTTGCAGGTCACCTTGGGTGTTGGGAATCACTTCTGTAGTGCTGTATCGTCTTAGTATCGTCGTATCGTGGCGACTGTCGTGGCGCTGGTATCTGTACAACTGCGAATGACCATCCCTTACACAACTTTTCACCACACTATCATCCCCTTTTTCGCATATGAAGCTTTATTTTGGCAATAATTTCCGTTTCTGCGATCGGTGACCAAGACATCTGCCGCGGCCTTTTTTGATTCTAGCGCGCAGGTGGCGCCATCTTTCGGCCGCTCGCCGCGTGCTGTCCGTGTGCTGTCCGGTTCTGTGTATGTGAGCGCGCGTCGAGTGAGAAACGTGGAAGAAACGTGAGCCTGCAGCGCAGAACGAGAGTCCGGAGCAAGATGGTTCGATCGCAGACAGCGACGTCCACCAAGTCTGACCTTGACTAGGCGTCAGCAGGTATGATCCAGTGTGGAAGCTGCGCGGGTTGGATCTACATTGAATCCACCCCATTCAAAGCCATAGAAGAGGCAAAAAAAAACGCCGTTCACGTGCAACGTGTGTCAACGGCTCGACGCCATGAAAGATGACATCGCGAAGCTGGACACACGCGGACTGGACGAGCAAGCCCAACAGACCGGCACGCTGCGAGAGCAGTGGCAGACGGCAATGAAAGAAAGCGAAAGAGAAATCGAGGCACTAAATGCGGAACTAAAGAAGGAGAGTGCACTCCGCGAGCAGCTAGCGACGTAGATGGCGGCGATCAAGGCGGAACTGGCGGATGTCGCAAAAAAAAACACGCTGAACCCAAGCGGGACACCCCAGACCAGACCACCCCTGCCCTCCAAACCAACCAGACAACCAAGGACAAGGACGGCTGCGGCACGCGGAAGAAGCCAAAAAACAAAGAGCCCAGGAACAGAACACCCAGCCCAACCCAGAGCCACCCCAAAATAGCTGCCCCTTCCTCAACAATAACCAACGACAGGGAAGTAAACCACACTCCGCTTACCCCAGACAGTGAAACAAGGCAACTCCAAAGCCCCCAAAACAGCAAATCCAGAGATTCCCGACGGCGCACAGTAGTCTTGGGAGACTCAAACGCACACTGCTTAAAGAGGGCAACCCTTCAGCAGGTGAAAGACCGAAGACTACGCATAACCACGAAGCCAGAGGCAAGCTTGGAGGAGACTCTTGATCGAGCCGAGGGAGAGATTGCACGGGCAAACTCCACCGACACCATTCTACAGCTCATCCTCCATGTGGGCAGCACAGAGCTCCTGCAGGGGAAGGACACAGACCCCACCATCTTACAACTGAAACAAAAGCTATCGTCCTGGCACGAACATGCACCCCAGCACAGGTACGAAGTATACGCAGTACCTGAAATTCAAACTAGGGGTGAAGAAGTGACCAAGGCCTGCCGCCAGTGGAATGCAGATGCTCGAAGCATGTGCGACCAAATGGGTACTGGGGTGCTGTTCATTGACACCCAAGCCCAGATGGCCGAAGATGGCCTCAGCTACACCCCAGCCACTGCCAAAAACATCAGCCGCCAGCTGGCAGAAAGGATCTCTGATTTTTTACAGAGGAGACACAACAAGCAGGGCATGAACTCACGAGGCAGAGGCACAAGGCGTCACCCCCAAGACCTGCAACGGACAGCTGCAGAAACACTGGCTCAAGCAATGACCGCGGCCTTCGCACACATGTGCCAAACAAGATGCTACTGACAAGCATCACAGCAGGCCAGGACAGTGAAATAGGACACGACCACTGCAAGCTTGACAAGTTTAGGAGACACAGGCGTAACAAGAACAAAAACAAAAAACCTCACCATATGTCTCCTCAATATGCAGGGAAGCAGCAAATTGAAATGGGCGGAGTTGCAGGACCAAATTCAAAAGGAAAACATAGATATCTATGCCCTAACAGAAACACACCTGAGGGGGCAAGAAGAACCTAAACTCGGAAATGGTCTGACGTGGATTGGAAAGAACAGGGGCACACAAGAAAAACGAGGAGGAGGAAGTGGCTTCATCACTCAACTCCCCAACACACAAGAATAACCGCCTGAAAGCCAATGTCATGAACACGCATGAATAAAGGTACTAATAGGGACACAGGTACTAAACATCTGTGTTGCCTACATGGCCACAAACCCCAAAGACAAAACGTGGAATGCCAACATCTATAAATGCATAGAAAAAGACATTGAAGACACGTTCAAGGACCAACCAGTTCTAATACTGGGCGATTTTAACTGCCACATTATGGAACTGGAAGGAAGAGAAAAGGATGCATCAGGTCTTTGGCGCTTGGTCAAAAAAGGCAATCTCCAAAAAGCGAACCTTGAAGCAGTGTGCCAAGGGAGATAAACATGGTCCTGCCGTTAAAATAAGTCGGCCATCGACTATGTCCTCTACAACAAACAAGCCCTCCTCAAAACAATACACATAACCTCTATGTGCCTTGACGAGGAAAAGGCAAACAGCTGTGGGAGTGACCACAATCGAATAAGCCTGCAACTAAACCTCTGCCCACAGCATAAAGTGGACAACAGGGCAAGGCCAGCAAAACAGCACTGGAAAACCAAAGACAAAGAAAGACTTGAAGCTTTCTCTCTTCAGGTGGAGTCTGAATTAGAGGACGTAGCAACGTACGAAGAGCTGGAAGAACGTTGCCTGAAGGTAGCCGAACATGCGATCGGCAAAACCGAACAACGAACAAAAACAAGATCAACACCATGGTTTGAAAAAACAGTAAAAGCTGCAATAGCCGAACGCCGTACCTTGTCCAGACTACACCGGCATACAAAGGAGGACACTGCAGCAAAAGAAATTGCTTGGAAACAGTACATAGAAAAAAAAGAACAAGTCCGTAAACTTGTGGCAGAAAAAATAGCTACAACATACAGACAAGAAGAAGAACATATAAAAAAGGAAAGGAAGCACTACAGTGAAAGGTTCCGGAGATACGTGCACTCCCTTGAACCCAACCAACCTGTTAGAACAACCTTCACCATCCAGACACAGTCCGGCCTTCGACTAAGCACAAAAGGGGAGATGGAAGCGCACATGACAACCCACTTCGGGGCCCTGCAAGTCGTACACCCTCAGGAAAAAACCACCCTAGAGCCAGAAACCAAACAAAGCACAACCCCTGCTGACATTGAAGACTTCCTGGTAGGCCCCATCACACCCACAGAACTCAAACGGCGCATAAAAGACTTAAAGAACCAAAATGCAACAGGCATCGACGACATCCCCAACGAGTTTATAAAAGCAATGAAAACGAATGCAAGAGAAACCCTGCGCCATGGTTCTACACAATCCTGGATACGCAGAAAATACCGCCCAAGTGGAAAGCAGGGAGGGTCAAACTAATATTCAAAGGCAAAGGAAGCAACGAAGATGACCTTAACGCCTACCGGCCAATAACAGTGCTAAGCAACGTGTCAAAACTGCTTAGCTCAGTGCTCAACCGCAGACTACAAAGCTACTGTGAAACCAACAGCATTTTAACAGAATCCCAAAACGGCTTTCGACCGCACCGCCGCACTAGTGACCCCATCTTCACACTCACTCAAGCAATGGAAATGAAGCACGCAGACAAATCTCAGCTTTATTTGGCCTTCCTGGACATGGAAAAAGCGTATGATTCAATCCCGCAACAAAAGTTGTGGGGAAAGCTGAGTGAGACACAAGTAGGAGCCAAATTTATTGATATTATAAAAGGACTGTACACAGACTGCACAGCCGTGTACAACCTCCACGACCTCAACTCGAAGGAAATCAAGCTGACCGTGGGCCTCAAACAGGAATGCCCACTGTCACCTATCCTGTTCAACATCTACATGAACAACTTATTGAAAACGCTGGATGAAGAGGGCCCAGGACTGAGACTATCCACAACCACAACAGAGGGAAAAGAAGTGTATACAAAAATCTCAAGCCTGGCTTTCGCAGATGACACCGTGCTAATGGCAGAATCAGAAGCGGACCTGCAACACCTCTTAGACATCTGTACCCGAGTGGCAAGGAAAGACAAGCTTACATTCAACCAGGCCAAGACAAATTGGATGGGCTTGAACGTAGACGCCACCGTAAGCCATACTTTCCTGCTCCAGGGTAAAAAAATTTAGCAAACTTCAACATATAAGTAGCTTGGCGTAACAATATCCGACCGACCAAACTACCTGGAACAACAAGAAAAGTCCCTGCTTGCCAAATCTAACCGTTTAAAAGGCCGTGTTTGGAATCTAGCAAGGCACTCGTACAACCTCTACCCAGTGGGACGCACTCTCTGGAAGGCACTTGGGGTACCAGCAGTAACCTACGCAGGGGACGTGCTGGCCTACTCTACCCCAGCAATGAAGTGCCTTGACCGCCACCAAAATGAACTGGGACGGTGGCTACTCGGAGGAAACTCAGCCACGGAAACAGCAGCGGTCACAGGGGAGATGGGCTGGTCCCCCTACGAAATTCGCGAAGCAAGGCCCAAAATCCTGTATGCGGGGGGCCTGAAATTCATGCCAGAAACAAATGTGAGCAAACGAATATACCTCCACCTGCGCTACAGAAACATCAAGACGCACTGGATTAGGAGAATCAGAGCACTGGAAGCGAAATACGGCCGGGACTCCAAGCGACACGAAACAAAGAGTGCAGCAGCTTGGGACAAAGTAACGATAAAGGAAATAACAGAAGCTAACACAAAAGCCTGGAGAGCGGCAGTAGCAAAAAAGCAAAGCCTCACTCTGTACGCTAAACACACTACAGAGCCACAACAACGGCCGTTCTACCGCGGAGACCGAGAAAGCGGCCTATTCTTTCAAGCTAGAACCGGGTCGCTCCTTACACAACAGCGCCGACACGAACTGTTCGGGTCTGACTCGAGGTGCCGGCTATGCGGAGCCCCCAGCGAAACAGTGGACCACATCCTCTACGAATGCCCCAAGATGCCCGTAGACGTCTCGGCAGCCAAGGTCCTAGCCGAAAGCTTGGCTCTGAGCGGGAACTCTACACAGGACCGCGCCAGAGAGGCTGTGATCACGAAGCAACGCCTCCGCCTCTGGGAGCAGCAATGGCGGCACGCTGACGCCGACAAACTCTGCGACGCAGCAGCTAGCCAGCAACGAGCGGCCACAAGCCCCAGAGACTGCAGTGCCGATTAGACCAGCGAAGATACACACTACACAGTGACAGTGTCTTCGATGAACATGGGAACTATTTGGCACACTCGTACGCGAAAGCAAGCCACACGGACTACGAAGGTCAGCTGACCCAATTGACACCGCCGCCGACTCGACATGGCTCGGAGCGGATTGGGAACGGAGAACACCGACCGTGCAAAAAGAAACTTGAATGCGACGAACAAACTGTAAACTGACACTCTTTCCTGTGGCGCTACCTAGCGCCTGCCCCGCATCAAAGGGGACGAGGAACTTTACTTTACTTTACCGTGGTGCCGACAGTGCTGGGTCGGAGCGCCGAACCTCCGCCGCCGGTCAGCGTAGGCTTACCATCGCGGCAAATATCTGAACGGCACTTTTAAATTCAGCGCTGATAACAACTCCTAGCACAATTTTCAACACACTAACATCCAGTTTCTCGCATGTAGAGCTTCTTTTTCGTGATCAGATTGATTAGAAGAGTGGCGACAAGCTGTTGCTATCACGGTCTGCGCCGGTTCGAGCCGCAGTGATATTAAGAAACGGACGACGGCAAAGACATCGCCGGCCTAATCGCCTGGCCAAATAAAGTTGTTTTGTCTGTCGGGTGGCAGTGACTTATCCGAGTCTGAAGATTCAGACGATATGTCGACTGCGCGGGCTAGTCGCGGACCAAGTGCAATCGTAGCAGACGATGCGGCGAACGCATGGAGGAAAAAAAAACGTCCCTGACGTCACGGGTGAGACCGTGACGTAAGACTGCCCGCTTGCAGGCTGGCCTTCGAACGGCCATTTTCCCGCGCGGCGACCAAATTTGAAATTGGTTGCAATAAACGTGCTATAATTCTGTGTTGACGGCTGACGGCTTTCGGTTCGATTTTCGTAATTACTGGGCCAATAGGTATTCTTTACAGCATAAAAACTGAAAGCGAGAAATTTCGTGTCAGTACTCCTTTAAAGCAAAGTACATTGGCATCGTCAAGAAGTCTCACATGCTGACGTGCTGTAGGAAATGTCCCGTCAGTTCACCTTTGGGTGCCTGGCTCTGCTGGAGTCTTTTCAAATGTGCGGCGTCGGTATTTGTAGGAGTCTTTCGCCTATCGAGGTGCTGTATTGATGATGAATCCCAACTGCTTCCCTTTGCTCATATCGTGAAACGCGGGGAGTACGGTCATTGCCCTGTCTGATCGGACACCTTGGATTAACCACTCAAGAAATCTTTTATTATGGCGTACTTGCTGCATTTTATCAGTTGGGTTACCCGTACATATAGTCGATAGAAGTTTCGCCATCTTTCCGCTGCCATCCATTATTGTTCTCCTCCCATTGGTTCAACAGTGGTTTCTTGTCAAACGCCTTTCGTAGGATTGCTACTTATGCCTAGCTCTTGAGGCTCAGGCCGTCTCTTCTAAAACAAGCTGCTTCGCATACACGAAGTCTGCCGATTCCGGTGCTCGGCGAAGGAGTTTCAGTCCACGAACACATTCCACCTTGCCATCCACTGCAGTCATCAGTCATCCTTTCCCAGACGTTCTTGTCTGCACCGTACAATGTGGTGGTGTCGATCATTGGCACAAACTGCATTGCGCCCCTTTAAATACGCGCTTGTGTGGCGCCATCGCCATTCATTGCATTGAATGAGTTGTCTTGTATTACAATTCGCTGTTGCAAGAGTAGTGCCATAATTTGTACCGTTGTGGAGAGCATCGTGTGCTCAGTTGTCCCAGTTGCCGTTAGGATTTCTGTGTCAATCAGAGTTTCGTGAAAGTTCTTCCACCAGCGCCTCCTTGTGGGCAATCACTTCTGTAGTGGTGTTTCGGCATCGCGTAATGGAGTTTGTCAGCAAGATCCTTCAAGGCCGTTGTTGCTCTTCTTGCACCTTGTGCTTGGACTTGGTATTTGGACTTCACTGACACGGCGGAGCATAAAGACATTAGGATTCGCTTGATTCCGCGTCGTTGACATCGCTTAGCCTATCTTGTCGTTACATAAGACAAGCTGCCTTTGTTTTTACTATTGAGTACCACTTCTGCTAACTGGGAGGCTGTCCACCTAACTGCGCAGCAGCCGGTCCCAACAGGACCTCACTTGGTTCCACAAGGGCGGCAGGTGGTCCCACAGGGCTGTAGTTGGTCCCATATTGCGCGGCAGCTCATAAAAGCTGGGCGCAGCTGTCTCAACTACATGATAGCTGGTTCCACCTGGGCGGCTAGTGGTCCCAACCAAGCATTGTCTCGTTCCTAGTGGGCAACATTTCTAGTTAGGACGCCTTTCCCAAGGGACCATCATTTGGTGCACCGGCCTCTCTGATACACCTGTGGTGAAACCAGTTTTGTACCGTGCTTTTTCCCTTTCACTGTTCCCAATGGTTGCCCACCATGACGAAATTAGCGCAGAGAACCAATGAGTCCTTGGCATTAAAATACCACGAACGTATGCGATTAGCAGAACTCATCATTTCACATTCCAGCACTGAGATGTTTGCCAGTTGTAGTTGCGATATTCCCGCTGGCACTTGTGGTCTTCGGCTTTTTGAACTTTCATTTGACCCTCCCCGAAAGAGGTATGGATACTGCTTCACGGCCTTTTTGTGTTTCTTTTCCTCCGTAGCAGTCGTGGAATGTCGTTCTGTCGCTGTTTCCGTTCCCGACGCCTTTTGAACCTTTGTTTCCTATCCACAGAAGCGTCAGCATTCCAATTGAGTAAATATTGATAATATCAACTATAATTCATTTCAGCAGGAAGAGTCCTTAGCGACGTCCTGTGGCAGGTGGTTGATCATTTTCACATCGACGGTTGCACATCCATTCTTCACATCAATGCACTCTTCAGTCTTCCAAGAGTGGCTGTCTAGTCTCAGAATGGTCTCTTGAATACGCTTTCCGTATCTGGTAAACATCGAAAATACGTTGTTTTTACAAATTCTGGATATGACAAGATGCTCCGTTCATTCCGTACCCTATACAATAGCAGATCGAGGGCATTCATCTTCTCAAGTTCGAAGATTCGGTTGCCTTCCGTACACGCCATTGCGATGTGGTTGGTGCACAGCTCTTTGATTTCTTCTCGTTTACTTTTCCCCGCGGCTACCTTCAACATGTCGACGCTTGTGTCGGCTGTTGCGTCGTTCCCGTGTTTAAAGCAACGTACATTGGCATCGGCAAGCAGTCTCACATGCTGACGTGCTGTAGGAAATGTCCCTTCAGTTCACTTGTGGGTGCCTGGCTCTGCTGGAATCTTTTCAAATGTGCGGCGTCGGTATTTGCAGGAGTCATCCGCCTATCGAGGTGCTGTATTGATGATGAATCCCAACTGCTTCCCTTTGCTCATATCGTGAAACGCGGGGAGTACGGTCATTGCCCTGTCTGATCGCACACCTTGGATTAACCACTCAAGAAATCTTCAATTACTGCGTACTTGCTGCATTTTATCAGTTGGGTTACCCGTACATATAGTCGATAGAAGTTTCGCCATCTTTCCGCTGCCATCCATTATTGTTCTCCTCCCATTGGTTCAACAGTGGTTTCTTGTCCAACGCCTTTCGTAGGATTCCTACTTATGCCTAGCTCTTGAGGCTCAGGCCGTCTCTTCTAAGACAAGCTGCTTCGCGTACACGAAGTCTGCCGATTCCGGTGCTCGGCGAAGGAGTTTCAGTCCACGAACACATTCGACCTTGCCATCCACTGCAGTCATCGCTCATCCTTTCCCAGACGTTCTCGTCTGCACCGTACAATGTTGGTGATGCTGAGGTGGTGTCGATCATTGGCACAAACTGCATTGCGCCCCTTTAAATACACGCTTGTGTGGCGCCATCGCCATTCCTTGCATTGAATGGGTTGTCTTGTATTACAATTCGTTGCCGCAAGAGTTGCGCCATAATTTGCACCGTTGTGGAGAGCATCGTGTGCTCAGTTGTACCAGTTGCCGTTAGGATTTCTGTGTCAACCAGAGTTTCGTGAAAGTTCTTCCACCAGCGCCTCCTTGTGGGCAATCACTTCTGTAGTGGTGTTTAGGCATCGCGTAATGAAGTTTGTCAGCAAGATCCTTCAAGGCCGTTGTTGCTCTTCTTGCACCTTGTGCTTGGACTTGGTATTTGGACTTCACTGACACGGCGGAGGATAAAGACATTAGGATTCACTTGATTCCGCGTAGTTGACATCGCTTAGCTTATCTTGTCCTTACATTAGACAAGCTGCCTTTGTTTTAATCATTGTGTACCACTTTTGCTAACTGGGAGGCTGTACACCTAACTGCGCAGCAGCCGGTCCCAACAGGACCTCACTTGGTTCCACAAGGGCGGCAGGTGGTCCCACAGGGCTGTAGTTGGTCCCATATTGCGCGGCAGCTCATCAAAGCTGGGCGCAGCTGTCTCAACTACATGATAGCTGGTTCCACCTGGGCGGCTAGTGGTCCCAACCAAGCACTGTCTGGTTCCGAGTGGGCAACAGTTCTAGTTAGGACGCCTTTCGCAAGTGACCATCATTTGGTGCACCGGCCTCTCTGATACACCTGTGGTGAAACCAGTTTTGTACCGTGCTATTTCACTTTCACTGTTCCCAATGGTTGCCGACCATGACGAAATTAGCGCAGAGAACCAATGAGTCCTTGGCATTAAAATACCACGAAGGTATGCGACTAGCAGAACTCATCATTTCACATTCCAGCACTGAGATGTTTGCCAGTTGTAGATGCGATATTCCCGCTGGCACTTGTGGTCTTCGGCTTTTTGAACTTTCATTTCACCCTCCCCGAAAGAGGTATGAATACTGCTTCACGGCCTTTTTGTGTTTCTTTTCCTCCGTAGCAGTCGTGGAATGTCGTTCTGTCGCTGTTTCCGTTCCCGACGCCTTTTGAACCTTTGTTTCCTATCCACAGAAGCGTCAGCATTCCAATTGAGTAAAGATTGATGAAATCAACTATAATTCATTTCAGCAGGAAGAGTCCTTAGCGACGTCCTGTGGCAGGTGGTTGATCATTTTCACATCGACGGTTGCACATCAATTCTTCACATCAATGCACTCTTCAGTCTTCCAAGAGTGGCTGTCTAGTCTCAGAATGGTCTCTTGAATACGCTTTCCGTATCTGGTAAACATCGAAAATACGTTGTTTTTACAAATTCTGGATATGACAAGATGCTCCGTTCATTCCGTACCCTATACAATAGCAGATCGAGGGCATTCATCTTCTCAAGTTCGAAGATGCGGTTGCCTTCCGTGCACGCCATTACGATGTGGTTGGTGCACAGCTCTTTGCTTTCTTCTCGTTTACTTTTCCCCGCGGCTACCTTCAACATGTCGCCGCTTGTGTCGGCTGTTGCGTCGTTCCCGTGTTTAAAGCAACGTACATTGGCATTGGCAAGAAGTCTCACATGCTGACGTGCTGTAGGAAATGTCACTTCAGTTCACTTGTGGGTGTCTGGCTCTGCTGGAATCTTTTCAAATGTGCGGCGTCGGTATTTGCAGGAGTCATTCGCCTATCGAGGTGCTGTATTGATGATGAATCCGAACTGCTTCCCTTCGCTCATATCGTGAAACGCGGGCAGTACGGTCATTGTCCTGTCTGATCGCACACCTTGGATTAACCACTCAAGAAATCTTCTATTATGGCGTACTTGCTGCATTTTATCAGTTGGGTTACCCGTACATATAGTCGATAGAAGTTTCGCCATCTTTCCGCTGCCATCCATTATTGTTCTCCTCCCATTGGTTCAACAGTGGTTTCTTGTCCAACGCCTTTAGTAGGATTGCTACTTATGCCTAGCTCTTGAGGCTCAGGCCGTCTCTTCTAAGACAAGCTGCTTCGCGTACACGAAGTCTGCCGATTCCGGTGCTCGGCGAAGGAGTTTCAGTCCACGAACACATTCGACCTTGCCATCCACTGCAGTCATCGCTCATCCTTTCCCAGACGTTCTCGTTTGCACCGTACAATGTTGGTGATGCTGAGGTGGTGTCGATCATTGGCACAAACTGCATTGCGCCCCTTTAAATACGCGCTTGTGTGGCGCCATCGCCATTCATTGCATTGAATGGGTTGTCTTGTATTACAATTCGCTGTTGCAAGAGTAGTGCCATAATTTGTACCGTTGTGGAGAGCATCGTGTGCTCAGTTGTCCCAGTTGCCGTTAGGGTTTCTGTGTCAGAGTTTCGTGAAAGTTCTTCCTCCAGCGCCTCCTTGTGGGCAATCACTTCTGTAGTGGTGTTTCGGCATCGCGTAATGGAGTTTGTCAGCAAGATCCTTCAAGGCCGTTGTTGCTCTTCTTGCACCTTGTGCTTGGACTTGGTATTTGGTCTTCACTGACACGGAGGAGCATAAAGACATTAGGATTCACTTGATTCCGCGTAGTTGACATCGCTTAGCTTATCTTGTGGTTACATTAGACAAGCTGCCTTTGTTTTAATCATTGTGTACCACTTTTGCTAACTGGGAGGCTGTACACCTAACTGCGAAGCAGCCGGTCAACAACAGGATCTGCACTTGGTTCCACAAGGGCGGCAGGTGGTCCCGCAGGACTGTAGTTGGTCCCATATTGCGCGGCAGCTCATCAAAGCTGGGCGCAGCTGTCTCAACTACATGATAGCTGGTTCCACCTGGGCGGCTAGTGGTCCCAACCAAGCACTGTCTGGTTCCGAGTGGGCAACAGTTTTAGTTAGGACGCCTTTCGCAAGTGACCATCATTTGGTGCACCGGCCTCTCTGATACACCTGTGGTAAAACCAGTTTTGTACCGTGCTATTTCAGTTTCACTGTTACCAACGGTTGCCGACCATGACGAAATTAGCGCAGAGAACCAATGAGTCCTTGGCATTAAAATACCACGAACGTATGCGATGAGCAGAACTCATCATTTCACATTCCAGCACTGAGACGTTTGCCAGTTATAGATGCGATATTCCCGCTGGCACTTGTGGTCTTCGGCTTTTTGAACTTTCATTTGACTCTCCCCGAAAGAGGTATGGATACTGCTTCACGGCCTTTTTGTGTTTCTTTTCCTCCGTAGCTGTCGTGGAATGTCGTTCTGTCGCTATTTCCGTTCCCGACGCCTTTTGAACCTTTGTTTCTTATCCACAGAAGCGTCAGCATTCCAACTGAGTAAAGATTGATGAAATCAACTATAATTCATTTCAGCAGGAAGAGTCCTTAGCGACGTCCTGTGGCAGGTGGTTGATCATTTTCACATCGACGGTTGCACATCAATTCTTCACATCAATGCACTCTTCAGTCCTCCAAGAGTGGCTGTCTAGTCTCAGAATGGTCTCTTCAATACGCTTTCCGTATCTGGTAAACATCTAAAATACGTTGTTTTTACAAATTGTGGATATGACAAGATGCTCCGTTCATTCCGTACCCTATACAATAGCAGATCGAGGGCATTCATCTTCTCAAGTTCGAAGATTTGGTTGCCTTCCGTGCACGCCATTACGATGTGGTTGGTGCACAGCTCTTTGCTTTCTTTTCGTTTACTTTTCCCGGCGGCTACCTTCAACACGTCGTCGCTTGTGTCGGCTGTTGCGTCGTTCCCGTGTTTAAAGGAGTACTGACACCAAATTTTGATACCTAAAAAATGATATAATTGGCTTCAGTAGTTTGTACAGGTGCCTCACAGAAATTTTTGCAGCGATCCGAGGCCGGAATCACATCTAAAATCGAGTTTGATTGTCCAGGCCGCGAGCTTCCACAAATCGGTAGCACTAGCGCAATCGCTTGCGGCGTGACGAAACATTGGCCTACGTGTCTGGCCGGTTCAGGGTGACGTCATATAGTCGTTTTCAGAACCGGAAACGATATCCTGAGCTGCTGTTGGTGGTATTCGTTTGGGCAGGAGACGTGGGCGTTAAGGCGTAATGAGCAATGCTTGTAAACGTTGCGTGTTCAACGTCTTTGCTCTTCAGTTCGTTGCCGGCGCATGGTGTTCGGCACTGGTGCGCGATGTCGACGGACACCGCGGCGACGCGGCGGTGCGCGTCGCCGAGCTCGCCCAAGTTGTGCTATGGCAAGCTCGCGGTATGCGAAGTGCTCGTGGAAGCCTGCCCGAGCAAATCGACGACGACGCCAAGATGCATTATTTTCCACGCGACGACATGCAGCGCTAAATGTGGACTTCGTGGAGTTCGTGCACGCCGGCGGCCGCAAGAACTGTCGCCCAAACCAGCGGGCTCGGGGTTGCAGGTCACCTTGGGTGTTGGGAACCTAGTATCGTCGTATCGTGGCGACTGTCGTGGCGCTGGTATCTGTACAACTGCGAATGACCATCCCTTACACAACGTTTCACCACACTATCATCCCCTTTTTCGCATATGAAGCTTTATTTTGGCAATAATTTCCGTTTCTGCGATCGGTGACCAAGACATCTGCCGCGGCCTGTTTTGATTCTAGCGCGCAGGTGGCGCCATCTTTCGGCCGCTCGCCGCGTGCTGTCCGTGCCCGTGTGCTGTCCGTTTCTGTGTATGTGAGCGCGCGTCGAGTGAGAAACGTGGAAGAAACGTGAGCCTGCAGCGCAGAACGAGGGTCCGGAGCAAGATGGTTCGATAGCAGACAGCGACATCCACCAAGTCTGACCTTGACGAGGCGTCAGCAGGTATGATCCAGTGTGGAAGCTGCGCGGGTTGGATCTACATTGAATCCACCCCATTCAAAGCCATAGAAGAGGCAAAAAAAACGCCGTTCACGTGCAACGTGTGTCAACGGCTCGACGCCATGAAAGATGACACCGCGAAGCTGGACACACGCGGACTGGACGAGCAAGCCCAACCGACCGGCACGCTGCGAGAGCAGTGGCAGACGGCAATGAAAGAAAGCGAAAGAGAAATCGAGGCACTAAAGGCGGAACTAAAGAAGGAGAGTGCACTCCGCGAGCAGCTAGCGACGGAGATGGTGGCGATCAAGGCGGAACTGGCGGATGTCGCAAAAAAACACGCTGAACCCAAGTGGGACAACCAGACCACCCCTGCCCTCCAAACCAACCAGACAACCAAGGACAAGGACGGCTGCGGTACGCGGAAGAAGCCAAAAAACAAAGAGCCCAGGAACAGAACACCCAGCCCAACCCAGAGCCACCCCAAAATAGCTGCCCCTTCCTCAACAATAACCAACGACAGGGAAGTAAACCACACTCCGCTTACCCCAGACAGTGAAACAAGGCAACTCCAAAGCCCCCAAAACAGCAAATCCAGAGATTCCCGACCCCCCCCCGACGGCGCACAATAGTCTTGGGAGACTCAAACGCACACTGCTTAAAGAGGGCAACCCTTCAGCAGGTGAAAAAGACTACGCATAACCACGAAGCCAGAGGCAAGCTTGGAGGAGACTCTTGATCGAGCCGAGGGAGAGATTGCACGGGCAAACTCCACCGACACCATTCTACAGCTCATCCTCCATGTTGGCAGCACACAGCTCCTGCAGGGGAAGGACACAGACCCCACCATCCTACAACTGAAACAAAAGCTATCGTCCTGGCACGAACATGCACCCCAGCACAGGTACGAAGTATACGCAGTACCTGAAATTCAAACTAGGGGTGAAGAAGTGACCAAGGCCTGCCGCCAGTGGAATGCAGATGCTCGAAGCATGTGCGACCAAATGGGTACTGGGGTGCTGTTCATTGACACCCAAGCCCAGATGGCCGAAGATGGCCTCAGCTACACCCCAGCCACTGCCAAAAACATCAGCCGCCAGCTGGCAGAAAGGATCTCTGATTTTTTACAGAGGAGACACAACAAGCAGGGCATGAACTCACGAGGCAGAGGCACAAGGCGTCACCCCCAAGACCTGCAACGGGCAGCTGCAGAAACACTGGCTCAAGCAATGACCGCGGCCTTCGCACACATGTGCCAAACAAGACGCTACTGACAAGCATCACAGCAGGCCAGGACAGTGACATAGGACACGACCACTGCAAGCTTGACAAGTTGAGGAGACACAGGCGTAACAAGAACAAAAACAAAAAACCTCACCATATGTCTCCTCAATATGCAGGGAAGCAGCAAATTGAAACGGGCGGAGTTTCAGGACCAAATTCAAAAGGAAAACATAGATATATATGCCCTAACAGAAACACACCTGAGGGGGCAAGAAGAACCTAAACTCAGAAATGGTCTGACGTGGATTGGAAAGAACAGGGGCACACAAGAAAAACGAGGAGGAGGAATTGGCTTCATCACTCAACTCCCCAACACACAAGAATATCCGCCTGAAAGCCAATGTCATGAACACGCATGGATAAAGGTACTAATAGGGACACAGGTACTAAACATCTGTGTTGCCTACATGGCCACAAACCCCAAAGACAAAACGTGGAATGTTAACATCTATAAATGCATAGAAAAAGACATTGAAGACACGCTCAAGGACCAACCAGTTCTAATACTGGGCGATTTTAACTGCCACATTATGGAACTGGAAGGAAGAGAAAAGGATGCATCAAGTCTTCGGCGCTTGGTCAAAAAAGGCAATCTCCAAATAGCGAACCTTGAAGCAGTGTGCCAAGGGAGATAAACATGGTCCTGCCGTTCAAGTAAGTCGGCCATCGACTATGTCCTCTACAACAAACAAGCCCTCCTCAAAACAATACACATAACCTCTATGTGCCTTGACGAGGAAAAGGCAAACAGCTGTGGGAGTGACCACAATCGAATAAGCCTGCAACTAAACCTCTGCCCACAGCATAAAGTGGACAACAGGGCAAGGCCAGCAAAACAGCACTGGAAAACCAAAGACAAAGAAAGACTTGAAGCTTTCTCTCTTCAGCTGGAGTCTGAATTAGAGGACGTAGCAACGTACGAAGAGCTGGAAGAACGTTGCCTGAAGGTAGCCGAACATGCGATCGGCAAAACCCAACAACGAACAAAAACAAGATCAACACCATGGTTTGACAAAACAGTAAAAGCTGCAATAGCCGAACGCCGTACCTTGTCCAGACTACACCGGCATACAAAGGAGGACACTGCAGCAAAAGAAATTGCTTGGAAACAGTACATAGAAAAAAAAGAACAAGTCCGTAAACTTGTGGCAGAAAAAATAGCTACAACATACAGACAAGAAGAAGAACATATAACAAATAAAAGGAAGCACTACAGTGAAAGGTTCTGGAGATACGTGCACTCCCTTGAACCCAACCAACCTGTTAGAACAACCTTCACCCTCCAGACACAGTCCGGCCTTAGACTAAGCACAAAAGGGGAGATGGAAGCGCACATGACAACCCACTTCGGGGCCCTGCATGTCGTACACCCTCAGGAAACAACCACCCTAGAGCCAGAAACCAAACAAAGCACAACCCCTGCTGACATTGAAGACTTCCTGGTAGGCCCCATCACACCCACAGAACTCAAACGACGCATACAGGACTTAAAGAACCAAAAGGCAACAGGCATCGACGACATCCCCAACGAGTTTATAAAAGCGATGAAAACGAATGCAAGAGAAACCCTGCGCCATGGTTCTACACAATCCTGGATACGCAGAAAATACCGCCCAAGTGGAAAGCAGGGAGGGTCAAACTAATATTCAAAGGCAAAGGAAGCAGCGAAGATGACCTTAACACCTACCGGCCAATAACAGTGCTAAGCAACGTGTCAAAACTGCTTAGCTCAGTGCTCAACCGCAGACTACAAAGCTACTGTGAAACCAACAGCATTTTAACAGAATCCCAAAACGGCTTTCGACCGCACCGCCGCACAAGTGACCACATCTTCACACTCACTCAAGCAATGGAAATGAAGCACGCAGACAAATCTCAGCTCTATTTGGCCTTCCTGGACATGGAAAAAGCGTATGATTCAATCCCGCACCAAAAGTTGTGGGGAAAGCTGAGTGAGACACAAGTAGGAGCCAAATTTATTGATATTATAAAAGGACTGTACACAGACTGCACAGCCGTGTACGACCTCCACGACCTCAACTCGAAGGAAATCAAGCTGACCGTGGGCCTCAAACAGGGATGCCCACTGTCACCTACCCTGTTCAACATCTACATGAACAACTTATTGAAAACGCTGGATGAAGAGGGCCCAGGACTCAGACTATCCACAACCACAACAGAGGGAAAAGAAGTGTATACAAAAATCTCAAGCCTGGCTTTCGCAGATGACATCGTGCTAATGGCAGAATCAGAAGCGGACCTGCAACACCTCTTAGACATCTGTACCCGAGTGGCAAGGGAAGACAAGCTTACATTCAACCAGGCCAAGACAAATTGGATGGGCTTGAACGTAGACGCCACCGTAAGCCATACTTTCCTGCTCCAGGGTAAAAAAATTTAGCAAACTTCAACATATAAGTACCTTGGCGTAACAATATCCGACCGACCAAACTACCTGGAACAACAAGAAAAGTCCCTGCTTGCCAAATCTAACCGCTTAAAACGCCGTGTTTGGAATCTAGCAAGGCACTCGTACAACCTCTACACAGTGGGACGCACTCTCTGGAAGGCACTTGGGGTACCAGCAGTAACCTACGCAGGGGACGTGCTGGCCTACTCTACCCCAGCAATGAAGTGCCTTGACCGCCACCAAAATGAACTGGGACGGTGGCTACTCGGAGGAAACTCAGCCACGGCAACAGCAGCGGTCACAGGGGAGATGGGCTGGTCCCCCTACGAAATTCGCGAAGCAAGGCCCAAAATCCTGTATGCGGGGGGCCTGAAATTCATGCCAGAAACAAATGTGAGCAAACGAATATACCTCCACCTGCGCTACAGAAGCATCAAGACGCACTGGATTAGGAGAATCAGAGCACTGGAAGCGAAATACGGCCGGGACTCCAAGCGACACGAAACAAAGAGTGCAGCAGCTTGGGACAAAGTAACGATAAAGGAAATAACAGAAGCTAACACAAAAGCCTGGCGAGCGGCAGTAGCAAAAAAGCAAAGCCTCACTCTGTACGCTAAACACACTACAGAGCCACAACAACGGCCGTTCTACCGCGGAGACCGAGAAAGCGGCCTATTCTTTCAAGCTAGAACCGGGTCGCTCCTTACACAACAGCGCCGACACGAACTGTTCGGGTCTGACCCGAGGTGCCGGCTATGCGGAGCCCCCAGCGAAACAGTGGACCACATCCTCTACGAATGCCCCAAGATGCCCGTAGACGTCTCGGCAGCCCAGGTCCTAGCCGAAAGCTTGGCTCTGAGCGGGAACTCTACACAGGACCGGGCCAGAGAGGCCGTGCTCACGAAGCAACGCCTCCGCCTCTGGGAGCAGCACTGCCGGCACGCTGACGCCGACAAACTCTGCGACGCAGCAGCTAGCCAGCAACGAGCGGCCACAAGCCCCAGAGACTGCAGTGCCGATTAGACCAGCGAAGATACACACTACACAGTGACAGTGTCTTCGATGAACATGGGAACTATTTGGCACACTCGTACGCGAAAGCAAGCCACACGGACTACGAAGGTCAGCTGACCCAATTGACACCGCCGCCGACTCGACATGGCTCGGAGCGGATTGGGAACGGAGAACACCGACCGTGCAAAAAGAAACTTGAATGCGACGAACAAACTGTAAACTGACACTCTTTCCTGTGGCGCTACCTAGCGCCTGCCCCGCATCAAAGGGGACGAGGAACTTTTACTCTACTTTACTTTACCGAGGTGCCGACAGTGCTGGGTCGGAGCGCCGAACCTCCGCCGTCGGTCAGCGTAGGCTTACCATCGCGGCAAATATCTGAACGGCACTTTTAAATTCAGCGCTGATAACAACTCCTAGCACAATTTTCAACACACTAACATCCAGTTTCTCGCATGTAGAGCTTCTTTTTCGTGATCAGATTGATTAGAAGAGTGGCGACAAGCTGTTGCTATCACGGTCTGCGCCGGGTCGAGCCGCAGTGATATTAAGAAACGGACGACGGCAAAGACATCGCCGGCCTAATCGCCTGGCCAAATAAAGTTGTTTTGTCTGTCGGGTGGCAGTGACTTATCCGAGTCTGAAGATTCAGACGATATGTCGACTGCGCGGGCGAGTCGCGGACCATGTGCAATCGTAGCAGACGCTGCGGCTAACGCATGGAGGAAAAAAAAAACGTCCCTGACGTCACGGGTGAGACCGTGACGTAAGACTGCCCGCTTGCAGGCTGGCCTTCGAACGGCCATTTTCCCGCGCGGCGACCAAATTTGAAATTGGTTGCAATAAACGTGGTATAATTCTGTGTTGACGGCTGACGGCTTTCGGTTCGATTTTCGTAATTACTGGGCCAATAGGTATTCTTTACAGCATAAAAACTGAAAGCGAGAAATTTCGTGTCAGTACTCCTTTAAAGCAAAGTACATTGGCATCGTCAAGAAATCTCACATGCTGACGTGCTGTAGGAAATGTCCCTTTAGTTCACTTGTGGGTGCCTCGCTCTGCTGGAATCTTTTCAAATGTGCGGCGTCGGTATTTGCAGGAGTCATTCGCCTATCGAGGTGCTGCATTGATGACGAATCCCAACTGCTTCCCTTTGCTCATATCGTGAAACGCGGGCAGTACGGTCATTGCCCTGTCTGATCGGACACCTTCGATTAACCACTCAAGAAATCTTCTATTATGGCGTACTTGCTGCATTTTATCAGTTGTGTTACCCGTACATATAGTCGATAGAAGTTTCGCCATCTTTCCGCTGCCATCCATTATTGTTCTCCTCCCATTGGTTCAACAGTGGTTTCTTGTCAAACGTCTTTTGTAGGATTGCTACTTAAGCCTAGCTCTTGAGGCTCAGGCCGTCTCTTCTAAGACAAGCTGCTTCGCGTACACGAAGTCTGCCGATTCCGGTGCTCGGCGAAGGAGTTTCAGTCCACGAACACATTCCACCTTGCCATCCACTGCAGTCATCAGTCATCCTTTCCCAGACGTTCTCGTCTGCACCGTACAATGTTGGTGATGCTGAGGTGGTGTCGATCATTGGCACAAACTGCATTGCGCCCCTTTAAATACGCGCTTGTGTGGCGCCATCGCCATTCATTGCATTGAATGGGTTGTCTTGTATTACAATTCGTTGTTGCAAGAGTGGCGCCATAATTTGTACCGTTGTGGAGAGCATCGTGTGCTCAGTTGTCCCAGTTGCCGTTAGGGTTTCTGTGTCAATCAGAGTTTCGTGAAAGTTCTTCCACCAGCGCCTCCTTGTGGGCAATCACTTCTGTAGTGGTGTTTAGGCATCGCGTAATGGAGTTTGTCAGCAAGATCCTTCAAGGCCGTTGTTGCTCTTCTTGCACCTTGTGCTTGGACTTGGTATTTGGACTTCACTGACACGGCGGAGCATAAAGACATTAGGATTCGCTTGATTCCGCGTCGTTGACATCGCTTAGCCTATCTTGTCGTTACATAAGACAAGCTGCCTTTGTTTTTACTATTGAGTACCACTTCTGCTAAGTGGGAGGCTGTCCACCTAACTGCGCAGCAGCCGGTCCCAACAGGACCTCACTTGGTTCCACAAGGGCGGCAGGTGGTCCCACAGGGCTGTAGTTGGTCCCATATTGCGCGGCAGCTCATCAAAGCTGGGCGCAGCTGTCTCAACTACATGATAGCTGGTTCCACCTGGGCGGCTAGTGGTCCCAACCAAGCACTGTCTGGTTCCGAGTGGGCAACAGTTTTAGTTAGGACGCCTTTCGCAAGTGACCATCATTTGGTGCACCGGCCTCTCTGATACACCTGTGGTGAAACCAGTTTTGTACCGTGCTTTTTCCCTTTCACTGTTCACAATGGTTGCCCACCATGACGAAATTAGCGCAGAGAACCAATGAGTCCTTGGCATTAAAATACCACGAACGTATGCGATTAGCAGAACTCATCATTTCACATTCCAGCACCGAGATGTTTGCCAGTTGTAGTTGCGATATTCCCGCTGGCACTTGTGGTCTTCGGCTTTTTGAACTTTCATTTGACCCTCCCCGAAAGAGGTATGGATACTGCTTCACGGCCTTTTTGTGTTTCTTTTCCTCCGTAGCAGTCGTGGAATGTCGTTCTGTCGCTGTTTCCGTTCCCGACGCCTTTTGAACCTTTGTTTCCTATCCACAGAAGCGTCAGCATTCCAATTGAGTAAATATTGATAATATCAACTATAATTCATTTCAGCAGGAAGAGTCCTTAGCGACGTCCTGTGGCAGGTGGTTGATCATTTTCACATCGACGGTTGCACATCAATTCTTCACATCAATGCACTCTTCAGTCTTCCAAGAGTGGCTGTCTAGTCTCAGAATGGTCTCTTGAATACGCTTTCCGTATCTGGTAAACATCGAAAATACGTTGTTTTTACAAATTCTGGATATGACAAGATGCTCCGTTCATTCCGTACCCTATACAATAGCAGATCGAGGGCATTCATCTTCTCAAGTTCGAAGATTCGGTTGCCTTCCGCAAACGCCATTGCGATGTGGTTGGTGCACAGCTCTTTGATTTCTTCTCGTTTACTTTTCCCCGCGGCTACCTTCAACATGTCGCCGCTTGTGTCGGCTGTTGCGTCGTTCCCGTGTTTAAAGCAACGTACATTGGCATCGGCAAGAAGTCTCACATGCTGACGTGCTCTAGGAAATGTCCCTTCAGTTCACCTGTGGGTGCCTGGCTCTGCTGGAGTTTTTTCAAATGTGCGGCGTCGGTATTTGTAGGAGTCATTCTCCTATCGAGGTGCTGTATTGATGATGAATCCCAACTGCTTCCCTTTCCTCATATCGTGAAACGCCGGGAGTACGGTCATTGCCCTGTCTGATCGGACACCTTGGATTAACCACTCAAGAAATCTTCTATTATGTGGTACTTGCTGCATTTTATCAGTAGGGTTACCCATGCATATAGTCGATAGAAGTTTCGCCATCTTTCCGCTGCCATCCATTATTGTTCTCCTCCCATTGGTTCAAAAGTGGTTTCTTGTCAAACGTCTTTCGTAGGATTGCTACTTATGCCTAGCTCTTGAGGCTCAGGCCGTCTCTTCTAAGACAAGCTGCTTCGCTTACACGAAGTCTGCCGATTCCGGTGCTCGGCGAAGGAGTTTCAGTCCACGAACACATTCGACCTTGCCATCCACTGCAGTCATCAGTCATCCTTTCCCAGACGTTCTCATCTGCACCGTACAATGTTGGTGATGCTGAGGTGGTGTCGATCATTGGCACAAACTGCATTGCGCCCTTTTAAATACGCGCTTGTGTGGCGCCATCGCCATTCCTTGCATTGAATGGGTTGTCTTGTATTACAATTCGTTGCCGCAAGAGTTGCGCCATAATTTGTACCGTTGTGGAGAGCATCGTGTGCTCAGTTGTCCCAGTGGCCGTTAGGGTTTCTGTGTCAATCAGAGTTTCGTGAAAGTTCTTCCTCCAGCGCCTCCTTGTGGGCAATCACTTCTGTAGTGGTGTTTCGGCATCGCGTAATGGAGTTTGTCAGCAAGATCCTTCAAGGCCGTTGTTGCTCTTCTTGCACCTTGTGCTTGGACTTGGTATTTGGACTTCACTGACACGGGGGAGCATAAAGACATTAGGATTCACTTGATTCCACGTCGTTGACATCGCTTAGCTTATCTTGTCGTTACATTAGACAAGCTGCCTTTGTTTTAATTATTGTGTACCACGTTTGCTAACTGGGAGGCTGTACACCTAACTGCGCAGCAGCCGGTCCCAACAGGATCTGCACTTGGTTCCACAAGGGCGGCAGGTGGTCCCGCAGGACTGTAGTTGGTCCCATATTGCGCGGCAGCTCATGAAAGCTGGGCGCAGCTGTCTCAACTACATGATAGCTGGTTCCACCTGGGCGGCTAGTGGTCCCAACCAAGCACTGTCTGGTTCCGAGTGGGCAACAGTTTTAGTTAGGACGCCTTTCGCAAGTGACCATCATTTGGTGCACCGGCCTCTCTGATACACCTGTGGTAAAACCAGTTTTGTACCGTGCTATTTCACTTTCACTGTTACCAACGGTTGCCGACCATGACGAAATTAGCGCAGAGAACCAATGAGTCCTTGGCAATTAAATACCACGAACGTATGCGATGAGCAGAACTCATCATTTCACATTCCAGCACTGAGACGTTTGCCAGTTGTAGATGCGATATTCCCGCTGGCACTTGTGGTCTTCGGCTTTTTGAACTTTCATTTGACTCTCCCCGAAAGAGGTATGGATACTGCTTCACGGCCTTTTTGTGTTTCTTTTCCTCCGTAGCAGTCGTGGAATGTCGTTCTGTCGCTATTTCCGTTCCCGACGCCTTTTGAACCTTTGTTTCTTATCCACAGAAGCGTCAGCATTCCAACTGAGTAAAGATTGATGAAATCAACTATAATTCATTTCAGCAGGAAGAGTCCTTAGCGACGTCCTGTGGCAGGTGGTTGATCATTTTCACATCGACGGTTGCACATCAATTCTTCACATCAATGCACTGTTCAGTCTTCCAAGAGTGGCTGTCTAGTCTCAGAATGGTCTCTTGAATACGCTTTCCGTATCTGGTAAACATCTAAAATACGTTGTTTTTACAAATTGTGGATATGACAAGATGCTCCGTTCATTCCGTACCCTATACAATAGCAGATCGAGGGCATTCATCTTCTCAAGTTCGAAGATTTGGTTGCCTTCCGTGCACGCCATTACGATGTGGTTGGTGCACAGCTCTTTGCTTTCTTTTCGTTTACTTTTCCCGGCGGCTACCTTCAACACGTCGTCGCTTGTGTCGGCTGTTGCGTCGTTCCCGTGTTTAAAGGAGTACTGACACCAAATTTTGATACCTAAAAAATGATATAATTGCCTTCAGTAGTTTGTACAGGTGCCTCACAGAAATTTTTGCAGCGATCCGAGGCCGGAATCACATCTAAAATCGAGTTTGATTGTCCAGGCCGCGAGCTTCCACAAATCGGTAGCACTAGCGCAATCGCTTGCGGCGTGACGAAACATTGGCCTACGTGTCTGGCCGGTTCAGGGTGACGTCATATAGTCGTTTTCAGAACCGGAAACGATATCCTGAGCTGCTGTTGGTGGTATTCGTTTGGGCAGGAGACGTGGGCGTAAAGGCGTAATGAGCAATGCTTGTAAACGTTGCGTGTTCAACGTCTTTGCTCTTCAGTTCGTTGCCGGCGCATGGTGTTCGGCACTGGTGCGCGATGTCGACGGACACCGCGGCGACGCGGCGGTGCGCGTCACCGAGCTCGCCCAAGTTGTGCTATGGCAAGCTCGCGGTATGCGAAGTGCTCGTGGAAGCCTGCCCGAGCAAATCGACGACGACGCCAAGATGCATTATTTTCCACGCGACGACATGCAGCGCTAAATGTGGGCTTCGTGGAGTTCGTGCACGCCGGCGGCCGCAAGAACTGTCGCCCAAACCAGCGGGCTCGGGGTTGCAGGTCACCTTGCGTGTTGGGAACTTAGTATCGTCGTATCGTGGCGACTGTCGTGGCGCTGGTATCTGTACAACTGCGAATGACCATCCCTTACACAACTTTTCACCACACTATCATCCCCTTTTTCGCATATGAAGCTTTATTTTGGCAATAATTTCCGTTTCTGCGATCGGTGACCAAGACATCTGCCGCGGCCTGTTTTGATTCTAGCGCGCAGGTGGCGCCATCTTTCGGCCGCTCGCCGCGTGCTGTCCGTGTGCTGTCCGTGCCCGTGTGCTGTCCGTTTCTGTGTATGTGAGCGCGCGTCGAGTGAGAAACGTGGAAGAAACGTGAGCCTGCAGCGCAGAACGAGGGTCCGGAGCAAGATGGTTCGATCGCAGACAGCGACATCCACCAAGTCTGACCTTGACGAGGCGTCAGCAAGTATGATCCAGTGTGGAAGCTGCGCGGGTTGGATCTACATTGAATCCACCCCATTCAAAGCCATAGAAGAGGCAAAAAAGACGCCGTTCACGTGCAACGTGTGTCAACGGCTCGACGCCATGAAAGATGACATCGCGAAGCTGGACACACGCGGACTGGACGAGCAAGCCCAACAGACCGCCACGCTGCGAGAGCAGTGGCAGACGGCAATGAAAGAAAGCGAAAGAGAAATCGAGGCACTAAAGGCGGAACTAAAGAAGGAGAGTGCACTCCGCGAGCAGCTAGCGACGGAGATGGCGGCGATCAAGGCGGAACTGGCGGATGTCGCAAAAAAAAACACGCTGAACCCAAGCGGGACACCCCAGACCAGACCACCCCTGCCCTCCAAACCAACCAGACAACCAAGGACAAGGACGGCTACGGCACGTGGAAGAAGCCAAAAAACAAAGAGCCCAGGAACAGAACACCCAGCCCAACCCAGAGCCACCCCAAAATAGCTGCCCCTTCCTCAACAATAACCAACGACAGGGAAGTAAACCACACTCCGCTTACCCCAGACAGTGAAACAAGGCAACTCCAAAGCCCCCAAAACAGCAAATTCAGAGATTCCCGACCCCCCCCGACGGCGCACAGTAGTCTTCGGAGACTCAAACGCACACTGCTTAAAGAGGGCACCCTTCAGCAGGTGAAAGACCGAAGACTACGCATAACCACGAAGCCAGAGGCAAGCTTGGAGAGACTCTTGATCGAGCCGAGGGAGAGATTGCACGGGCAAACTCCACCGACACCATTCTACAGCTCATCCTCCATGTTGGCAGCACAGAGCTCCTGCAGGGGAAGGACACAGAGCCCACCATCCTACAACTGAAACAAAAGCTATCGTCCTGGCACGAACATGCACCCCAGCACAGGTACGAAGTATACGCAGTACCTGAAATTCAAACTAGGGGTGAAGAAAAGTGACCAAGGCCTGCCGCCAGTGGAATGCAGATGCTCGAAGCATGTGCGACCAAATGGGTACTGGGGTGCTGTTCATTGACACCCAAGCCCAGATGGCCGAAGATGGCCTCAGCTACACCCCAGCCACTGCCAAAAACATCAGCCGCCAGCTGGCAGAAAGGATCTCTGATTTTTTACAGAGGAGACACAACAAGCACGGCATGAACCCACGAGGCAGAGGCACAAGGCGTCACCCCCAAGACCTGCAACGGACAGCTGCAGAAACACTGGCTCAAACAATGACCGCGGCCTTCGCACAGATGTGCCAAAAGAGACGCTACTGACAAGCATCACAGCAGGCCAGGACAGTGAAATAGGACACGACCACTGCAAGCTTGACAAGTTGAGGAGACACAGGCGTAACAAGAACAAAAACAAAAAAAAACCTCACCATATGTTTCCTCAATATGCAGGGAAGCAGCAAATTGAAACGGGCGGAGTTGCAGGACCAAATTCAAAAGGAAAACATAGATATCTATGCCCTAACAGAAACACACCTGAGGGGGCAAGAAGAACCTAAACTCAGAAATGGTCTGACGTGGATTGGAAAGAACAGGGGCACACAAGAAAAACGAGGAGGAGGAATTGGCTTCATCACTCAACTCCCCAACACACAAGAATATCCGCCTGAAAGCCAATGTCATGAACACGCATGGATAAAGGTACTAATAGGGACACAGGTACTAAACATCTGTGTTGCCTACATGGCCACAAACCCCAAAGACAAAACGTGGAATGCCAACATCTATAAATGCATAGAAAAAGACATTGAAGACACGCTCAAGGACCAACCAGTTCTAATACTGGGCGATTTTAACTGCCACATTATGGAACTGGAAGGAAGAGAAAAGGATGCATCAAGTCTTCGGCGCTTGGTCAAAAAAGGCAATCTCCAAATAGCGAGCCTTGAAGCAGTGTGCCAAGGGAGATACACATGGCCCTGCCGTTAAAGTAAGTCGGCCATCGACTATGTCCTCTACAACAAACAAGCCCTCCTCAAAACAATACACATAACCTCTATGTGCCTTGACGAGGAAAAGGCAAACAGCTGTGGGAGTGACCACAATCGAATAAGCCTGCAACTAAACCTCTGCCCACAGCATAAAGTGGACAACAGGGCAAGGCCAGCAGAACAACACTGGAAAACCAAAGACAAAGAAAGACTTGAAGCTTTCTCTCTTCAGCTGGAGTCTGAATTAGAGGACGTAGCAACGTACGAAGAGCTGGAAGAACGTTGCCTGAAGGTAGCCGAACATGCGATCGGCAAAACCGAACAACGAACAAAAACAAGATCAACACCATGGTTTGACAAAACAGTAAAAACTGCAATAGCCGAACGCCGTACCTTGTCCAGACTACACCGGCATACAAAGGAGGACACTGCAGCAAAAGAAATTGCTTGGAAACAGTACATAGAAAAAAAAGAACAAGTCCGTAAACTTGTGGCAGAAAAAATAGCTACAACATACAGACAAGCAGAAGAACATATAACAAAGGAAAGGAAGCACTACAGTGAAAGGTTCTGGAGATACGTGCACTCCCTTGAACCCAACCAACCTGTCAGAACAACCTTCACCTTCCAGACACAGTTCGGCCTTCGACTAAGCACAAAAGGGGAGATGGAAGCGCACATGACAACCCACTTCGGGGCCCTGCAAGTCGTACACCCTCAGGAAACAACCACCCTAGAGCCAGAAACCAAACAAAGCACAACCCCTGCTGACATTGAAGACTTCCTGGTAGGCCCCATCACACCCACAGAACTCAAACGACGCATACAGGACTTAAAGAACCAAAAGGCAACAGGCATCGACGACATCCCCAACGAGTTTATAAAAGCGATGAAAACGAATGCAAGAGAAACCCTGCGCCATGGTTCTACACAATCCTGGATACGCAGAAAATACCGCCCAAGTGGAAAGCAGGGAGGGTCAAACTAATATTCAAAGGCAAAGGAAGCAACGAAGATGACCTTAACGCCTACCGGCCAATAACAGTGCTAAGCAACGTGTCAAAACTGCTTAGCTCAGTGCTCAACCGCAGACTACAAAGCTACTGTGAAACCAACAGCAGTTTAACAGAATCCCAAAACGGCTTTCGACCGCACCGCCGCACAAGTGACCACATCTTCACACTCACTCAAGCAATGGAAATGAAGCACGCAGACAAATCTCAGCTCTATTTGGCCTTCCTGGACATGGAAAAAGCGTATGATTCAATCCCGCACCAAAAGTTGTGGGGAAAGCTGAGTGAAACACAAGTAGGAGCCAAATTTATTGATATTATAAAAGGACTGTACAGAGACTGCACAGCCGTGTACGACCTCCACGACCTCAACTCGAAGGAAATCAAGCTGACCGTGGGCCTCAAACAGGGATGCCCACTGTCACCTACCCTGTTCAACATCTACATGAACAACTTATTGAAAACGCTGGATGAAGAGGGCCCAGGACTCAGACTATCCACAACCACAACAGAGGGAAAAGAAGTGTATACAAAAATCTCAAGCCTGGCTTTCGCAGATGACATCGTGCTAATGGCAGAATCAGAAGCGGACCTGCAACACCTCTTAGACATCTGTACCCGAGTGGCAAGGGAAGACAAGCTTACATTCAACCAGGCCAAGACAAATTGGATGGGCTTGAACGTAGACGCCACCGTAAGCCATACTTTCCTGCTCCAGGGTAAAAAAATTTAGCAAACTTCAACATATAAGTACCTTGGCGTAACAATATCCGACCGACCAAACTACCTGGAACAACAAGAAAAGTCCCTGCTTGCCAAATCTAACCGCTTAAAAGGCCGTGTTTGGAATCTAGCAAGGCACTCGTACAACATCTACACAGTGGGACGCACTCTCTGGAAGGCACTTGGGGTACCAGCAGTAGCCTACGCAGGGGACGTGCTGGCCTACTCTACCCCAGCAATGAAGTGCCTTGACCGCCACCAAAATGAACTGGGACGGTGGCTACTCGGAGGAAACTCAGCCACAGCAACAGCAGCGGTCACAGGGGAGATGGGCTGGTCCCCCTACGAAATTCGCGAAGCAAGGCCCAAAATCCTGTATGCGGGGGGCCTGAAATTCATGCCAGAAACAATTGTGAGCAAACGAATATACCTCCACCTGCGCTACACAAGCATCAAGACGCACTGGATTAGGAGAATCAGAGCACTGGAAGCGAAATACGGCCGGGACTCCAAGCGACACGAAACAAAGAGTGCAGCAGCTTGGGACAAAGTAACGATAAAGGAAATAACAGAAGCTAACACAAAAGCCTGGAGAGCGGCAGTAGCAAAAAAGCAAAGCCTCACTCTGTACGCTAAACACACTACAGAGCCACAACAACGGCCGTTCTACCGCGGAGACCGAGAAAGCGGCCTATTCTTTCAAGCTAGAACCGGGTCGCTCCTTACACAACAGCGCCGACACGAACTGTTCGGGTCTGACCCGAGGTGCCGGCTATGCGGAGCCCCCAGCGAAACAGTGGACCACATCCTCTACGTGCCCCAAGATGCCCGTAGACGTCTCGGCAGCCCAGGTCCTAGCCGAAAGCTTGGCTCTGAGCGGGAACTCTACACAGGACCGCGCCAGAGAGGCTGTGCTCACGAAGCAACGCCTCCGCCTCTGGGAGCAGCACTGCCGGCACGCTGACGCCGACAAACTATGCGACGCAGCAGCTAGCCAGCAACGAGCGGCCACAAGCCCCAGAGACTGCAGTGCCGATTAGACCAGCGAAGATACACACTACACAGTGACAGTGTCTTCGATGAACATGGGAACTATTTGGCACACTCGTACGCGAAAGCAAGCCACACGGACTACGAAGGTCAGCTGACCCAATTGACACCGCCGCCGACTCGACATGGCTCGGAGCGGATTGGGAACGGAGAACACCGACCGTGCAAAAAGAAACTTGAATGCGACGAACAAACTGTAAACTGACACTCTTTCCTGTGGCGCTACCTAGCGCCTGCCCCGCATCAAAGGGGACGAGGAACTTTTACTCTACTTTACTTTACCGAGGTGCCGACAGTGCTGGGTCGGAGTGCCGAACCTCCGCTGCCGGTCAGCGTAGGCTTACCATCGCGGCAAATATCTGAACGGCACTTTTAAATTCAGCGCTGATAACAACTCCTAGCACAATTTTCAACACACTAACATCCAGTTTCTCGCATGTAGAGCTTTTTTTGTGATCAGATTGATTAGAAGAGTGGCGACAAGCTGTTGCTATCACGGTCTGCGCCGGGTCGAGCCGCAGTGATATTAAGAAACGGACGACGGCAAAGACATCGCCGGCCTAATCGCCTGGCCAAATAAAGTTGTTTTGTCTGTCGGGTGGCAGTGACTTATCCGAGTCTGAAGATTCAGACGATATGTCGACTGCGCGGGCGAGTCGCGGACCATGTGCAATCGTAGCAGACGCTGCGGCTAACGCATGCAGGAAAAAAAAACGTCCCTGACGTCACGGGTGAGACCGTGACGTAAGACTGCCCGCTTGCAGGCTGGCCTTCGAAAGGCCATTTACCCGCGCGGCGACCAAATTTGAAATTGGTTGCAATAAACGTGCTATAATTCTGTGTTGACGGCTGACGGCTTTCGGTTCGATTTTCGTAATTACTGGGCCAATAGGTATTCTTTACAGCATAAAAACTGAAAGCGAGAAATTTCGTGTCAGTACTCCTTTAAAGCAAAGTACATTGGCATCGTCAAGAAGTCTCACATGCTGACATGCTGTAGGAAATGTCCCGTCAGTTCACCTTTGGGTGCCTGGCTCTGCTGGAGTCTTTTCAAATGTGCGGCGTCGGTATTTGTAGGAGTCATTCGCCTATCGAGGTGCTGTATTGATGATGAATCCCAACTGCTTCCCTTTGCTCATATCGTGAAACGCGGGGAGTACGGTCATTGCCCTGTGTGATCGGACACCTTGAATTAACCACTCAAGAAATCTTCTATTATGGCGTACTTGCTGCATTTTATCAGTTGGGTTACCCATACATAAAGTCGATAGAAGTTTCGCCATCTTTCCGCTGCCATCCATTATTGTTCTCCTCCCATTGGTTCAACAGTGGTTTCTTGTCAAACGCCTTTCGTAGGATTACTACTTATGCCTAGCTCTTGAGGCTCAGGCCGTCTCTTCTAAGACAAGCTGCTTCGCATACACGAAGTCTGCCGATTCCGGTTCTCGGCGAAGGAGTTTCAGTCCACGAACACATTCGACCTTGCCATCCACTGCAGTCATCACTCATCCTTTCCCAGACGTTCTCGTCTGCACCGTACAATGTTGGTGATGCTGAGGTGGGGTCGATCATTGGCACAAACTGCATTGCGCCCCTTTAAATACGCGCTTGTGTGGCGCCATCGCCATTCCTTGCATTGAATGGGTTGTCTTGTATTACAATTCGTTGCCGCAAGAGTTGCGCCATAATTTGCACCGTTGTGGAGAGCATCGTGCGCTCAGTTGTCCCAGTGGCCGTTAGGGTTTCTGTGTCAATCAGAGTTTCGTGAAAGTTCTTCCTCCAGCGCCGCCTTGAGGGCAATCACTTCTGTAGTGGTGTTTCGGCATCGCGTAATGGAGTTTGTCAGCATGATCCTTCAAGGACGTTGTTGCTCTTCTTGCACCTTGTGCTTGGACTTGGTATTTGGACTTCACTGACACGGGGGAGCATAAAGACATTAGGATTCACTTAATTCCGCGTCGTTGACATCGCTTAGCTTATCTTGTCGTTACATTAGACAAGCTGCCTTTGTTTTAATCATTGTGTACCACGTTTGCTAACTGGGAGGCTGTACACCTAACTGCGCAGCAGCCGGTCCCAACAGGATCTGCACTTGGTTCCACAAGGGCGGCAGGTGGTCCCGCAGGACTGTAGTTGGTCCCATATTGCGCGGCAGCTCATCAAAGCTGGGCGCAGCTGTCTCAACTACATGATAGCTGGTTCCACCTGGGCGGCTAGTGGTCCCAACCAAGCACTGTCTGGTTCCGAGTGGGCAACAGTTTTAGTTAGGACGCCTTTCGCAAGTGACCATCATTTGGTGCACCGGCCTCTCTGATACACCTGTGGTAAAACCAGTTTTGTACCGTGCTATTTCACTTTCACTGTTCCCAACGGTTGCCGACCATGACGAAATTAGCGCAGAGAACCAATGAGCCCTTGGCATTAAAATACCACGAAGGTATGCGATTAGCAGGACTCATCATTTAACATTCCAGCACTGAGACGTTTGCCAGTTGTAGATGCGATATTCCCGCTGGCACTTGTGGTCTTCGGCTTTTTGAACTTTCATTTGACCCTCCCCGAAAGAGGTATGGATACTGCTTCACGGCCTTTTTGTGTTTCTTTTCCTCCGTAGCCGTCGTGGAATGTCGTTCTGTCGCTATTTCCGTTCCCGACGCCTTTTGAACCTTTGTTTCCTACCCACAGAAGAGTCAGCATTCCAATTGAGTAAAGATTGATGAAATCAATTATAATTCATTTCAGCAGGAACAGTCCTTAGCGACGTCCTGTGGCAGGTGGTTGATCATTTTCACATCGACGGTTGACATCAATTCTTCACATCAATGCACTCTTCAGTCTTCCAAGCGTGGCTGTCTAGTCTCAGAATGGTCTCTTGAATACGCTTTCCGTATCTGGTAAACATCGAAAATACGTTGTTTTTACAAATTGTGGATATGACAAGATGCTCCGTTCATCCCGTACCCTATACACTAGCAGATCGAGGGCATTCATCTTCTCAAGTTCGAAGATTCGGTTGCCTACCGTGCACGCCATTACGATGTGCTTGGTGCACTGCTCTTTGCTTTCTTCTCGTTTACTTTTCCCGGCAGCTACCTTCAACATGTCGCCGCTTGTGTTGGCTGTTGCGTCGTTCCCGTGTTTAAAGCAACGTACATTGGCATCGGCAAGAAATCTCACATGCTGACGTGCTGTAGGAAATGTCCCTTTAGTTCACTTGTGGGTGCCTCGCTCTGCTGGAATCTTTTCAAATGTGCGGCGTCGGTATTTGCAAGAGTCATTCGCCTATCGAGGTGCTGCATTGATGACGAATCCCAACTGCTTCCCTTTGCTCATATCGTGAAACGCGGGCAGTACGGTCATTGCCCTGTCTGATCGGACACCTTCGATTAACCACTCAAGAAATCTTCTATTATGGCGTACTTGCTGCATTTTATCAGTTGTGTTACCCGTACATATAGTCGATAGAAGTTTCGCCATCTTTCCGCTGCCATCCATTATTGTTCTCCTCCCATTGGTTCAACAGTGGTTTCTTGTCAAACGTCTTTTGTAGGATTGCTACTTAAGCCTAGCTCTTGAGGCTCAGGCCGTCTCTTCTAAGACAAGCTGCTTCGCGTACACGAAGTCTGCCGATTCCGGTGCTCGGCGAAGGAGTTTCAGTCCACGAACACATTCCACCTTGCCATCCACTGCAGTCATCAGTCATCCTTTCCCAGACGTTCTCGTCTGCACCGTACAATGTTGGTGATGCTGAGGTGGTGTCGATCATTGGCACAAACTGCATTGCGCCCCTTTAAATACGCGCTTGTGTGGCGCCATCGCCATTCATTGCATTGAATGGGTTGTCTTGTATTACAATTCGTTGTTGCAAGAGTGGCGCCATAATTTGTACCGTTGTGGAGAGCATCGTGTGCTCAGTTGTCCCAGTTGCCGTTAGGGTTTCTGTGTCAATCAGAGTTTCGTGAAAGTTCTTCCACCAGCGCCTCCTTGTGGGCAATCACTTCTGTAGTGGTGTTTAGGCATCGCGTAATGAAGTTTGTCAGCAAGATCCTTCAAGGCCGTTGTTGCTCTTCTTGCACCTTGTGCTTGGACTTGGTATTTGGACTTCACTGACACGGCGGAGCATAAAGACATTAGGATTCGCTTGATTCCGCGTCGTTGACATCGCTTAGCTTATCTTGTCGTTACATTAGACAAGCTGCCTTTGTTTTAATCATTGTGTACCACTTTTGCTAACTGGGAGGCTGTACACCTAACTGCGCAGCAGCCGGTCAACAACAGGATCTGCACTTGGTTCCACAAGGGCGGCAGGTGGTCCGGCAGGACTGTAGTTGGTCCCATATTGCGCGGCAGCTCATCAAAGCTGGGCGCAGCTGTCTCAACTACATGATAGCTGGTTCCACCTGGGCGGCTAGTGGTCCCAACCAAGCACTGTCTGGTTCCGAGTGGGCAACAGTTTTAGTTAGGACGCCTTTCGCAAGTGACCATCATTTGGTGCACCGGCCTCTCTGATACACCTGTGGTAAAACCAGTTTTGTACCGTGCTATTGCACTTTCACTGTTACCAACGGTTGCCGACCATGACGAAATTAGCGCAGAGAACCAATGAGTCCTTGGCATTAAAATACCACGAACGTATGCGATTAGCAGAACTCATCATTTCACATTCCAGCACTGAGACGTTTGCCAGTTGTAGATGCGATATTCCCGCTGGCACTTGTGGTCTTCGGCTTTTTGAACTTTCATTTGACTCTCCCCGAAAGAGGTATGGATACTGCTTCACGGCCTTTTTGTGTTTCTTTTCCTCCGTAGCTGTCGTGGAATGTCGTTCTGTCGCTATTTCCGTTCCCGACGCCTTTTGAACCTTTGTTTCTTATCCACAGAAGCGTCAGCATTCCAACTGAGTAAAGATTGATGAAATCAACTATAATTCATTTCAGCAGGAAGAGTCCTTAGCGACGTCCTGTGGCAGGTGGTTGATCATTTTCACATCGACGGTTGCACATCAATTCTTCACATCAATGCACTCTTCAGTCTTCCAAGAGTGGCTGTCTAGTCTCAGAATGGTCTCTTGAATACGCTTTCCGTATCTGGTAAACATCTAAAATACGTTGTTTTACAAATTGTGGATATGACAAGATGCTCCGTTCATTCCGTACCCTATACAATAGCAGATCGAGGGCATTCATCTTCTCAAGTTCGAAGATTTGGTTGCCTTCCGTGCACGCCATTACGATGTGGTTGGTGCACAGCTCTTTGCTTTCTTTTCGTTTACTTTTCCCGGCGGCTACCTTCAACACGTCGTCGCTTGTGTCGGCTGTTGCGTCGTTCCCGTGTTTAAAGGAGTACTGACACCAAATTTTGATACCTAAAAAATGATATAATTGGCTTCAGTAGTTTGTACAGATGCCTCACAGAAATTTTTGCAGCGATCCGAGGCCGGAATCACATCTAAAATCGAGTTTGAGTGTCCAGGCCGCGAGCTTCCACAAATCGCTAGCACTATTGCAATCGCTTTCGGCGTGACGAAACATTGGCCTACTTGTCTGGCCGGTTCAGGGTGACGTCATAGTCTTTTTCAGAACCGGAAACGATATCCTGAGCTGCTGTTGGTGGTATTCGTTTGGGCAGGAGACGTGGGCGTAAAGGCGTAATGAGCAATGCTTGTAAACGTTGCGTGTTCAAAGTCTTTGCTCTTCAGTTCGTTGCCGGCACATGGTGTTCGGCACTGGTGCGCGATGTCGACGGACACCGCGGCGACGCGGCGGTGCGCGTCGCCGAGCTCGCCCAAGTTGTGCTATGGCAAGCTCGCGGTATGCGAAGTGCTCGTGGAAGCCTGCCCGAGCAAAGCGACGACGACGCCAAGATGCATTATTTTCCACTCGACGACATGCAGCGCTAAATGTGGACTTCGTGGAGTTCGTGCACGCCGGCGGCCGCAGGAACTGTCGCCCAAACCAGTGGTGTCGGGGTTGCAGGTCACCTTGGGTGTTGGGAACTTAGTATCGTCGTATCGTGGCGACTGTCGTGGCGCTGGTATCTGTACAACTGCGAATGACCATCCCTTACACAACTTTTCACCACACTATCATCCCCTTTTTCGCATATGAAGCTTTATTTTGGCAATAATTTCCGTTTCTGCGATCGGTGACCAAGACATCTGCCGCGGCCTGTTTTGATTCTAGCGCGCAGGTGGCGCCATCTTTCGGCCGCTCGCCGCGTGCTGTCCGTGTGCTGTCCGTGCCCGTGTGCTGTCCGTTTCTGTGTATGTGAGCGCGCGTCGAGTGAGAAACGTGAGCCTGCAGCGCAGAACGAGGGTCCGGAGCAAGATGGTTCGATCGCAGACAGCGACATCCACCAAGTCTGACCTTGACGAGGCGTCAGCAGGTATGATCCAGTGTGGAAGCTGCGCGGGTTGGATCTACATTGAATCCACCCCATTCAAAGCCATAGAAGAGGCAAAAAAAACGCCGTTCACGTGCAACGTGTGTCAACGGCTCGACGCCATGAAAGATGACATCGCGAAGCTGGACACACGCGGACTGGACGAGCAAGCCCAACAGACCGGCACGCTGCGAGAGCAGTGGCAGACGGCAATGAAAGAAAGCGAAAGAGAAATCGAGGCACTAAAGGCGGAACTAAAGAAGGAGAGTGCACTCCGCGAGCAGCTAGCGACGGAGATGGCGGCGATCAAGGCGGAACTGACGGATGTCGCAAAAAAAACACGCTGAACCCAAGCGGGACACCCCAGACCAGACCACCCTTGCCCTCCAAACCAACCAGACAACCAAGGACAAGGACGGCTGCGGCACGCGGAAGAAGCCAAAAAACAAAGAGCCCAGGAACAGAACACCCAGCCCAACCCAGAGCCACCCCAAAATAGCTGCGCCTTCCTCAACAATAACCAACGACAGGGAAGTAAACCACACTCCGCTTACCCCAGACAGTGAAACAAGGCAACTCCAAAGCCCCCAAAACAGCAAATCCAGAGATTCCTGACCCCCCCGACGGCGCACAGTAGTCTTGGGAGACTCAAACGCACACTGCTTAAAGAGGGCAACCCTTCAGAAGGTGAAAGACCGAAGACTACGCATAACCACGAAGCCAGAGGCAAGCTTGGAGGAGACTCTTGATCGAGCCGAGGGAGAGATTGCACGGGCAAACTCCACCGACACCATTCTACAGCTCATCCTCCATGTTGGCAGCACAGAGCTCCTGCAGGGGAAGGACACAGACCCCACCATCCTACAACTGAAACAAAAGCTATCGTCCTTGCACGAACATGCACCCCAGCACAGGTACGAAGTATACGCAGTACCTGAAATTCAAACTAGGGGTGAAGAAAAGTGACAAAGGGCTGCCGCCAGTGGAATGCAGATGCTCGAAGCATGTGCGACCAAATGGGTACTGGGGTGCTGCTCATTGACACCCAAGCCCAGATGGCCGAAGATGGCCTCAGCTACACCCCAGCCACTGCCAAAAACATCAGCCGCCAGCTGGCAGAAAGGATCTCTGATTTTTTACAGAGGAGACACAACAAGCAGGGCAAGAACTCACGAGGCAGAGGCACAAGACGTCACCCCCAACACCTGCAACGGACAGCTGCAGAAACACTGGCTCAAGCAATGACCGCGGCCTTCGCACACATGTGCCAAACAAGACGTTACTGACAAGCATCACAGCAGGCCAGGACAGTGAAATAGGACACGACCACTGCAAGCTTGACAAGTTGAGGAGACACAGGCGTAACAAGAACAAAAACAAAAAAACCTCACCATATGTCTCCTGAATATGCAGGGAAGCAGCAAATTGAAATGGGCGGAGTTGCAGGACCAAATTCAAAAGGAAAACATAGATATCTATGCCCTAACAGAAACACACCTGAGGGGGCAAGAAGAACCTAAACTCAGAAATGGTCTGACGTGGATTGGAAAGCACAGGGGCACACAAGAAAAACGAGGAGGAGGATTTGGCTTCATCACTCAACTCCCCAACACACAAGAATATCCGCCTGAAAGCCAATGTCATGAACACGCATGGATAAAGGTACTAATAGGGACACAGGTACTAAACATCTGTGTTGCCTACATGGTCACAAACCCCAAAGACAAAACGTGGAATGCCAACATCTATAAATGCATAGAAAAAGACATTGAAGACACGCTCAAGGACCAACAGTTCTAATACTGGGCGATTTTAACTGATACATTATGGAACTGGAAGGAAGAGAAAAGGATGCATCAGGTCTCTGGCGCTTGGTCAAAAAAGGCAATCTCCAAATAGCGAACCTTGAAGCAGTGTGCCAAGGGAGATACACATGGTCCTGCCGTTCAAGTAAGTCGGCCATCGACTATGTCCTCTACAACAAACAAGCCCTCCTCAAAACAATACACATAACCTCTATGTGCCTTGACGAGGAAAAGGCAAACAGCTGTGGGAGTGACCACAATCGAATAAGCCTGCAACTAAACCTCTGCCCACAGCATAAAGTGGACAACAGGGCAAGGCCAGCAAAACAGCACTGGAAAACCAAAGACAAAGAAAGACTTGAAGCTTTCTCTCTTCAGCTGGAGTCTGAATTAGAGGACGTAGCAACGTACGAAGAGCTGGAAGAACGTTGCCTGAAGGTAGCCGAACATGCGATCGGCAAAACCGAACGAACAAAAACAAGATCAACACCATGGTTTGACAAAACAGTAAAAGCTGCAATAGCCGAAACGCCGTACCTTGTCCAGACTACACCGCCATACAAAGGAGGACACTGCAGCAAAAGAAATTGCTTGGAAACAGTACATAGAAAAAAAAGAACAAGTCCGTAAACTTGTGGCAGAAAAAATAGCTACAACATACAGACAAGAAGAAGAACCTATAACAAAGGAACGGAAGCACTACAGTGAAAGGTTCTGGAGATACGTGCACTCCCTTGAACCCAACCAACCTGTTAGAACAACCTTCACCCTCCAGACACAGTCCGGCCTTCGACTAAGCACAAAAGGGGAGATGGAAGCGCACATGACAACCCACTTCGGGGCCCTGCAAGTCGTACACCCTCACGAAAAAACCACCCTAGAGCCAGAAACCAAAGCACAACCCCTGCTGACATTGAAGACTTCCTGGTAGGCCCCACCCATCACACCCACAGAACTCAAACGACGCATACAGGACTTAAAGAACCAAAAGGCAACAGGCATCGACGACATCCCCAACGAGTTTATAAAAGCGATGAAAACGAATGCAAGAGAAACCCTGCGCCATGGTTCTACACAATCCTGGATACGCAGAAAATACCGCCCAAGTGGAAAGCAGGGAAGGTCAAACTAATATTCAAAGGAAAAGGAAGCAACGAAGATGACCTTAACGCCTACCGGCCAATAACAGTGCTAAGCAACGTGTCAAAACTGCTTAGCTCAGTGCTCAACCGCAGACTACAAAGCTACTGTGAAACCAACAGCATTTTAACAGAATCCCAAAACGGCTTTCGACCGCACCGCCGCACAAGTGACCACATCTTCACACTCACTCAAGCAATGGAAATGAAGCACGCAGACAAATCTCAGCTCTATTTGGCCTTCCTGGACATGGAAAAAGCGTATGATTCAATCCCGCACCAAAAGTTGTGGGGAAAGCAGAGTAAGACACAAGTAGGAGCCAAATTTATTGATATTATAAAAGGACTGTACACAGACTGCACAGCCATGTACAACCTCCACGACTTCAACTCGAAGGAAATCAAGCTGACCGTGGGCCTCAAACAGGGATGCCCACTGTCACCTACCCTGTTCAACATCAACATGAACAACTTATTGAAAACGCTGGATGAAGAGGGCCCAGGACTGAGACTATCCACAACCACAACAGAGGGAAAAGAAGTGTATACAAAAATCTGAAGCCTGGCTTTCGCAGATGACATCGTGCTAATGGCAGAATCAGAAGCGGACCTGCAACACCTCTCAGACATCTGTACCCGAGTGGCAAGGGAAGGCAAGCTTACATTCAACCAGGCCAAGACAAATTGGATGGGCTTGAACGTAGACGCCACCGTAAGCCATACTTTCCTGCTCCAGGGTAAAAAAATTTAGCAAACTTCAACATATAAGTACCTTGGCGTAACAATATCCGACCGACCAAACTACCTGGAACAACAAGAAAAGTCCCTGCTTGCCAAATCTAACCGCTTAAAAGGCCGTGTTTGGAATCTAGCAAGGCACTCGTACAACCTCTACACAGTGGGACGCACTCTCTGGAAGGCACTTGGGGTAGCAGCAGTAACCTACGCAGGGGACGTGCTGGCCTACTCTACCCCAGCAATGAAGTGCCTTGACCGCCACCAAAATGAACTGGGACGGTGGCTACTCGGAGGAAACTCAGCCACGGCAACAGCAGCGGTCACAGGGGAGATGGGCTGGTCCCCCTACGATATTCGCGAAGCAAGGCCCAAAATCCTGTATGCGGGGGGCCTGAAATTCATGCCAGAAACAAATGTGAGCAAACGAATATACCTCCACCTGCGCTACAGAAGCATCAAGACGCACTGGATTAGGAGAATCAGAGCACTGGAAGCGAAATACGGCCGGGACTCCAAGCGACACGAAACAAAGAGTGCAGCAGCTTGGGACAAAGTAACGATAAAGGAAATAACAGAAGCTAACACAAAAGCCTGGAGAGCGGCAGTAGCAAAAAAGCAAAGCCTCACTCTGTACGCTAAACACACTACAGAGCCACAACAACGGCCGTTCTACCGCGGAGACCGAGAAAGCGGCCTATTCTTTCAAGCTAGAACCGGGTCGCTCCTTACACAACAGCGCCGACACGAACTGTTCGGGTCTGACCCGAGGTGCCGGCTATGCGGAGCCCCCAGCGAAACAGTGGACCACATCCTCTACGAATGCCCCAAGATGCCCGTAGACGTCTCGGCAGCCCAGGTCCCAGCCGAAAGCTTGGCTCTGAGCGGGAACTCTACACAGGACCGCGCCAGAGAGGCTGTGCTCACGAAGCAACGCCTCCGCCTCTGGGAGCAGCACTGCCGCCACGCTGACGCCGACAAACTCTGCGACGCAGCAGCTAGCCAGCAACGAGCGGCCACAAGCCCCAGAGACTGCAGTGCCGATTAGACCAGCGAAGATACACACTACACAGTGACAGTGTCTTCGATGAACATGGGAACTATTTGGCACACTCGTACGCGAAAGCAAGCCACACGGACTACGAAGGTCAGCTGACCCAATTGACACCGCCGCCTACTCGACATGGCTCGGAGCGGATTGGGAACGGAGAACACCGACCGTGCAAAAAGAAACTTGAATGCGACGAACAAACTGTAAACTGACACTCTTTCCTGTGGCGCTACCTAGCGCCTGCCCCGCATCAAAGGGGACGAGGAACTTTTACTTTACTTTACTTTACCGTGGTGCCGACAGTGCTGGGTCGGAGCGCCGAACCTCCGCTGCCGGTCAGCGTAGGCTTACCATCGCGGCAAATATCTGAACGGCACTTTTAAATTCAGCGCTGATAACAACTCCTAGCACAATTTTCAACACACTAACATCCAGTTTCTCGCATGTAGAGCTTCTTTTTCGTGATCAGATTGATTAGAAGAGTGGCGACAAGCTGTTGCTATCACGGTTTGCGCCGGGTCGAGCCGCAGTGATATTAAGAAACGGACGACGGCAAAGACATCGCCGGCCTAATCGCCTGGCCAAATAAAGTTGTTTTGTCTGTCGGGTGGCAGTGACTTATCCGAGTCTGAAGATTCAGACGATATGTCGACTGCGCGGGCGAGTCGCGGACCATGTGCAATCGTAGCAGACGCTGCGGCGAACGCAAGGAGGAAAAAAAAACGTCCCTGACGTCACGGGTGAGACCGTGACGTAAGACTGCCCGCTTGCAGGCTGGCCTTCGAATGGCCATTTTCCCGCGCGGCGACCAAATTTGAAATTGGTTGCAATAAACGTGCTATAATTCTGTGTTGACGGCTGGCGGCTTTCGGTTCGATTTTCGTAATTACTGGGCCAATAGGTATTCTTTACAGCATAAAAACTGAAAGCGAGAAATTTCGTGTCAGTACTCCTTTAACGCAAAGTACATTGGCATCGTCAAGAAGTCTCACATGCTGACGTGCTGTAGGAAATGTCCCGTCAGTTCACCTTTCGGTGCCTGGCTCTGCTGGAGTCTTTTCAAATGTGCGGCGTCGGTATTTGCAGGAGTCATTCGCCTATCGAGGTGCTGTATTGATGATGAATCCCAACTGCTTCCCTTTGCTCATATCGTGAAACGCGGGGAGTACGGTCATTGCCCTGTCTGATCGGACACCTTGGATTAACCACTCAAGAAATCTTCTATTATGTGGTACTTGCTGCATTTTATCAGTTGGGTTACCCGTACATATAGTCGATAGAAGTTTCGCCATCTTTCCGCTGCCATCCATCATTGTTCTCCTCCCATTGGTTCAACAGTGGTTTCTTGTCAAACGCCTTTCGTAGGATTGCTACTTATGCCTAGCTCTTGAGGCTCAGGCCGTCTCTTCTAAGACAAGCTGCTTCGCATACACGAAGTCTGCCGATTCCGGTGCTCGGCGAAGGAGTTTCAGTCCACGAACACATTCCACCTTGCCATCCACTGCAGTCATCAGTCATCCTTTCCCAGACGTTCTTGTCTGCACCGTACAATGTTGGTGATGCTGAGGTGGTGTCGATCATTGGCACAAACTGCATTGCGCCCCTTTAAATACGCGCTTGTGTGGCGCCATCGCCATTCATTGCATTGAATGGGTTGTCTTGTATTACAATTCGTTGTTGCAAGAGTGGCGCCATAATTTGTACCGTTGTGGAGAGCATCGTGTGCTCAGTTGTCCCAGTTGCCGTTAGGGTTTCTGTGTCAATCAGAGTTTCGTGAAAGTTCTTCCACCAGCGCCTCCTTGTGGGCAATCACTTCTGTAGTGGTATTTAGGCATCGCGTAATGAAGTTTGTCAGCAAGATCCTTCAAGGCCGTTGTTGCTCTTCTTGCACCTTGTGCTTGGACTTGGTATTTGGACTTCACTGACACGGCGGAGCATAAAGACATTAGGATTCGCTTGATTCCGCGTCGTTGACATCGCTTAGCCTATCTTGTCGTTACATAAGACAAGCTGCCTTTGTTTTTACTATTGAGTACCACTTCTGCTAACTGGGAGGCTGTCCACCTAACTGCGCAGCAGCCGGTCCCAACAGGACCTCACTTGGTTCCACAAGGGCGGCAGGTGGTCCCACAGGGCTGTAGTTGGTCCCATATTGCGCGGCAGCTCATAAAAGCTGGGCGCAGCTGTCTCAACTACATGATAGCTGGTTCCACCTGGGCGGCTAGTGGTCCCAACCAAGCATTGTCTGGTTCCGAGTGGGCAACAGTTCTAGTTAGGACGCCTTTCGCAAGGGACCATCATTTGGTGCACCGGCCTCTCTGATACACCTGTGGTGAAACAAGTTTTGTACCGTGCTTTTTCCCTTTCACTGTTCCCAATGGTTGCCCACCATGACGAAATTTGCGCAGAGAACCAATGAGTCCCTGGCATTAAAATACCACGAACGTATGCGATTAGCAAAACTCATCATTTCACATTCCAGCACTGAGATGTTTGCCAGTTGTAGTTGCGATATTCCCGCTGGCACTTGTGGTCTTCGGCTTTTTGAACTTTCATTTGACCCTCCCCGAAAGAGGTATGGATACTGCTTCACGGCCTTTTTGTGTTTCTTTTCCTCCGTAGCAGTCGTGGAATGTCGTTCTGTCGCTATTTCCGTTCCCGACGCCTTTTGAACCTTTGTTTCCTATCCACAGAAGCGTCAGCATTCCAATTGAGTAAAGATTGATGAAATCAACTATAATTCATTTCAGCAGGAAGAGTCCTTAGCGACGTCCTGTGGCAGGTGGTTGATCATTTTCACATCGACGGTTGCACATCAATTCTTCACATCAATGCACTCTTCAGTCTTCCAAGAGTGGCTGTCTAGTCTCAGAATGGTCTCTTGAATACGCTTTCCGTATCTGGTAAACATCGAAAATACGTTGTTTTTACAAATTGTGGATATGACAAGATGCTCCGTTCATCCCGTACCCTATACACTAGCAGATCGAGGGCATTCATCTTCTCAAGTTCGAAGATTCGGTTGCCTACCGTGCACGCCATTACGATGTGCTTGGTGCACAGCTCTTTGCTTTCTTCTCGTTTACTTTTCCCGGCGGCTACCTTCAACATGTCGCCGCTTGTGTTGGCTGTAGCGTCGCTCCCGTGTTTAAAGCAACGTACATTGGCATCGGCAAGAAGTCTCACATGCTGACGTTCTGTAGGAAATGTCCCTTTAGTTCACTTGTGGGTGCCTCGCTCTGCTGGAATCTTTTCAAATGTGCGGCGTCGGTATTTGCAGGAGTCATTCGCCTATCGAGGTGCTGTATTGATGATGAATCCCAACTGCTTCCCTTTGCTCATATCGTGAAACGCGGGCAGTACGGTCATTGCCCTGTCAGATCGGTCACCTTGGATTAACCACTCAAGAAATCTTCTATTATGGCGTACTTGCTGCATTTTATCAGTTGGGTTACCCGTACATATAGTCGATAGAAGTTTCGCCATGTTTCCGCTGCCATCCATTATTGTTCTCCTCCCATTGGTTCAACAGTGGTTTCTTGTCAAACGCCTTTCGTAGGATTGCTACTTATGCCTAGCTCTGGAGGCTCAGGCCGTCTCTTCTAAGACAAGCTGCTTCGCGTACACGAAGTCTGCCGATTCCGGTGCTCGGCGAAGGAGTTTCAGTCCACGAACACATTCCACCTTGCCATCTACTGCAGTCATCGCTCATCCTTTCCCAGACGTTCTCGTCTGCACCGTGCAATGTTGGTGATGCTGAGGTGGTGTCGATAATTGGCACAAACTGCATTGCGCCCCTTTAAATACGCGCTTGTGTGGCGCCATCGCAATTCCTTGCATTGAATGGGTTGTCTTGTATTACAATTCGTTGTTGCAAGAGTGGCGCCATAATTTGTACCGTTGTGGAGAGCATCGTGTGCTCAGTTGTCCCAGTTGCCGTTAGGGTTTCTGTGTCAATCAGAGTTTCGTGAAAGTTCTTCCACCAGCGCCTCCTTGTGGGCAATCACTTCTGTAGTGGTGTTTCGGCATCGCGTAATGGAGTTTGTCAGCAAGATTCTTCAAGGCCGTTGTTGCTCTTCTTGCACCTTGTGCTTGGACTTGGTATGTGGACTTCCCTGACAAGGGGGAGCATAAAGACATTAGGATTCACTTGATTCCGCGTCGTTGACATCGCTTAGCTTATCTTGTCGTTACATTAGACAAGCTGCCTTTGTTTTAATCATTGTGTACCACTTTTGCAAACTGGGAGGCTGTACACCTAACTGCGCAGCAGCCGGTCCCAACAGGATCTGCACTTGGTTCCACAAGGGCGGCAGGTGGTCCCGCAGGACTGTAGTTGGTCCCATATTGCGCGGCAGCTCATCAAAGCTGGGCGCAGCTGTCTCAACTACATGATAGCTGGTTCCACCTGGGCGGCTAGTGGTCCCAACCAAGAACTGTCTGGTTCCCAGTGGGCAACAGTTTTAGTTAGGACGCCTTTCGCAAGTGACCATCATTTGGTGCACCGGCCTCTCTGATACACCTGTGGTAAAACCAGTTTTGTAACGTGCTATTTCACTTTCACTGTTACCAACGGTTGCCGACCATGACGAAATTAGCGCAGAGAACCAATGAGTCCTTGGCATTAAAATACCACGAACGTATGCGATTAGCAGAACTCATCATTTCACATTCCAGCACTGAGACGTTTGCCAGTTGTAGATGCGATATTCCCGCTGGCATTGTGGTCTTCGGCTTTTTGAACTTTCGTTTGACTCTCCCCGAAAAAGGTATGGATACTGCTTCACGGCCTTTTTGTGTTTCTTTTCCTCCGTAGCTGTCGTGGAATGTCGTTCTGTCGCTATTTCCGTTCCCGACGCCTTTTGAACCTTTGTTTCTTATCCACAGAAGCGTCAGCATTCCAACTGAGTAAAGATTGATGAAATCAACTATAATTCATTTCAGCAGGAAGAGTCCTTAGCGACGTCCTGTGGCAGGTGGTTGATCATTTTCACATCGACGGTTGCACATCAATTCTTCACATCAATGCACTCTTCAGTCTTCCAAGAGTGGCTGTCTAGTCTCAGAATGGTCTCTTCAATACGCTTTCCGTATCTGGTAAACATTTAAAACACGTTGTTTTTACAAATTGTGGATATGACAAGATGCTCCGTTCATTCCGTACCCTATACAATAGCAGATCGAGGGCATTCATCTTCTCAAGTTCGAAGATTTGGTTGCCTTCCGTGCACGCCATTACGATGTGGTTGGTGCACAGCTCTTTGCTTTCTTTTCGTTTACTTTTCCCGGCGGCTACCTTCAGCACGTCGTCGCTTGTGTCGGCTGTTGCGTCGTTCCCGTGTTTAAAGGAGTACTGACACCAAATTTTGATACCTAAAAAATGATATAATTGGCTTCAGTAGTTTGTACAGATGCCTCACAGAAATTTTTGCAGCGATCCGAGGCCGGAATCACATCTAAAATCGAGTTTGAGTGTCCAGGCCGCGAGCTTCCACAAATCGGTAGCACTATTGCAATCGCTTTCGGCGTGACGAAACATTGGCCTACGTGTCTGGCCGGTTCAGGGTGACGTCATATAGTCGTTTTCAGAACCGGAAACGATATCCTGAGCTGCTGTTGGTGGTATTCGTTTGGGCAGGAGACGTGGGCGTAAAGGCGTAATGAGCAATGCTTGTAAACGTTGCGTGTTCAACGTCTTTGCTCTTCAGTTCGTTGCCGGCGCATGGTGTTCGGCACTGGTGCGCGATGTCGACGGACACCGCGGCGACGCGGCGGTGCGCGTCGCCGAGCTCGCCCAAGTTGTGCTATGGCAAGCTCGCGGTATGCGAAGTGCTCGTGGAAGCCTGCTCGAGCAAATCGACGACGACGCCAAGATGCATTATTTTCCACGCGACGACATGCAGCGCTAAATGTGGACTTCGTGGAGTTCGTGCACGCCGGCGGCCGCAAGAACTGTCGCCCAAACCAGCGGGCTCGGCGTTGCAGGTCACCTTGGGTGTTGGGAACTTAGTATCGTCGTATCGTGGCGACGCTCGTGGCGCTGGTATCTGTACAACTGCGAATGACCATCCCTTACACAACTTTTCACCACACTATCATCCCCTTTTTCGCATATGAAGCTTTATTTTGGCAATAATTTCCGTTTCTGCGATCGGTGACCAAGACATCTGCCGCGGCCTGTTTTGATTCTAGCGCGCAGGTGGCGCCATCTTTCGGCCGCTCGCCGCGTGCTGTCCATGTGCTGTCCGTGCCCGTGTGCTGTCCGTTTCTGTGTATGTGAGCGCGCGTCGAGTGAGAAACGTGGAAGAAACGTGAGCCTGCAGCGCAGAACCAGGGTCCGGACCAAGATGGTTCGATCGCAGACAGCGACATCCACCAAGTCTGACCTTGACGAGGCGTCAGCAGGTATGATCCAGTGTGGAAACTGCGCGGGTTGGATCTACATTGAATCCACCCCATTCAAGGCCATAGAAGAGGCAAAAAAAACGCCGTTCACGTGCAACGTGTGTCAACGGCTCGACGCCATGAAAGATGACATCGCGAAGCTGGACACACGCGGACTGGACGAGCAATCCCAACAGACCGGCACGCTGCGAGAGCAGTGGCAGACCGCAATGAAAGAAAGCGAAAGAGAAATCGAGGCACTAAAGGCGGAACTAAAGGAGAGTGCACTCCGCGAGCAGCTAGCGACGGAGATGGCGGCGATAAAGGCGGAACTGGCGGATGTAGCAAAAAAACACGGTGAACCCAAGCGGGACACCCCAGACGAGACCACCCCTGCCCTCCAAACCAACCAGACAACCAAGGACATGGACGGCTGCGGCACGCGGAAGAAGCCAAAAAACAAAGAGCCCAGGAACAGAACACCCAGCCCAACCCAGAGCCACCCCAAAATAGCTGCGCCTTCCTCAACAATAACCAACGACAGGGAAGTAAACCACACTCCGCTTACCCCAGACAGTGAAACAAGGCAACCCCAAAGCCCCCAAAACAGCAAATCCAGAGATTCCCGACCCCCCCCGACGGCGCACAGTAGTCTTGGGAGACTCAAACGCACACTGCTTAAAGAGGGCAACCCTTCAGAAGGTGAAAGACCGCGAAGACTACGCATAACCACGAAGCCAGAGGCAAGCTTGGAGGAGACTCTTGATCGAGCCGAGGGAGAGATTGCGCTTGCAAACTCCACTGACACCATTCTACAGCTCATCCTCCATGTTGGCAGCACACAGCTCCTGCAGGGGAAGGACACAGACCCCACCATCCTACAACTGAAACAAAATCTATCGTCCTGGCACGAACATGCACCCCAGCACAGGTACGAAGTATACGCAGTACCTGAAATTCAAACTAGGGGTGAAGAAGTGACCAAGGCCTGCCGCCAGTGGAATGCAGATGCTCGAAGCATGTGCGACCAAATGGGTACTGGGGTGCTGTTCATTGACACCCAAGCCCAGATGGCCGAAGATGGCCTCAGCTACACCCCAGCCACTGCCAAAAACATCAGCCGCCAGCTGGCAGAAAGGATCTCTGATTTTTTACAGAGGAGACACAACAAGCAGGGCATGAACTCACGAGGCAGAGGCACAAGACGTCACCCCCAACACCTGCAACGGACAGCTGCAGAAACACTGGCTCAAGCAATGACCGCGGCCTTCGCACACATGTGCCAAACAAGACGTTACTGACAAGCATCACAGCAGGCCAGGACAGTGAAATAGGACACGACCACTGCAAGCTTGACAAGTTGAGGAGACACAGGCGTAACAAGAACAAAAACAAAAATACCTCACCATATGTCTCCTCAATATGCAGGGAAGCAGCAAATTGAAATGGGCGGAGTTGCAGGACCAAATTCAAAAGGAAAACATAGATATCTATGCCCTAACAGAAACACACCTGAGGGGGCAAGAAGAACCTAAACTCAGAAATGGTCTGACGTGGATTGGAAAGCACAGGGGCACACAAGAAAAACGAGGAGGAGGATTTGGCTTCATCACTCAACTCCCCAACACACAAGAATATCCGCCTGAAAGCCAATGTCATGAACACGCATGGATAAAGGTACTAATAGGGACACAGGTACTAAACATCTGTGTTGCCTACATGGCCACAAACCCCAAAGACAAAACGTGGAATGCCAACATCTATAAATCCATAGAAAAAGACATTGAAGACACGCTCAAGGACCAACCAGTTCTAATACTGAGCGATTTTAACTGCCACATTATGGAACTGGAAGGAAGAGAAAAGGATGCATCAGGTCTTCGGCGCTTGTTCAACAAAGGCAATCTCCAAATAGCGAACCTTGAAGCAGTGTGCCAAGGGAGATACACATGGCCCTGCCGTTAAAGTAAGTCGGCCATCGACTATGTCCTCTACAACAAACAAGCCCTCCTCAAAACAATACACATAACCTCTATGTGCCTTGACGAGGAAAAGGCAAACAGCTGTGGGAGTGACCACAATCGAATAAGCCTGCAACTAAACCTCTGCCCACAGCATAAAGTGGACAATAGGGCAAGGCCAGCAAAACAGCACTGGAAAACCAAAGACAAAGAAAGACTTGAAGCTTTCTCTCTTCAGCTGGAGTCTGAATTAGAGGACGTAGCAACGTACGAAGAGCTGGAAGAACGTTGCCTGAAGGTAGCCGAACATGCGATCGGCAAAACCCAACAACGAACAAAAACAAGATCAACACCATGGTTTGACAAAACAGTAAAAGCTGCAATAGCCGAACGCCGTACCTTGTCCAGACTACACCGGCATACAAAGGAGGACACTGCAGCAAAAGAAATTGCTTGGAAACAGTACATAGAAAAAAAAGAACAAGTCCGTAAACTTGTGGCAGAAAAAATAGCTACAACATACAGACAAGAAGAACATATAACAAAGGAAAGGAAGCACTACAGTGAAAGGTTCTGGAGATACGTGCACTCCCTTGAACCCAACCAACCTGTTAGAACAACCTTCACCCTCCAGACACAGTCCGGCCTTCGACTAAGCACAAAAGGGGAGATGGAAGCGCACATGACAACCCACTTCGGGGCCCTGCAAATCGTACACCCTCAGGAAACAACCACCCTAGAGCCAGAAACCAAACAAAGCACAACCCCTGCTGACATTGAAGACTCTCTGGTAGGCCCCATCACACCCACAGAACTCAAACGACGCATACAGGACTTAAAGAACCAAAAGGCAACAGGCATCGACGACATCCCCAACGAGTTTATAAAAGCGATGAAAACGAATGCAAGAGAAACCCTGCGCCACTGGTTCTACACAATCCTGGATACGCAGAAAATACCGCCCAAGTGGAAAGCAGGGAGGGTCAAACTAATATTCAAAGGCAAAGGAAGCAACGAAGATGACCTTAACGCCTACCGGCCAATAACAGTGCTAAGCAACGTGTCAAAACTGCTTAGCTCAGTGCTAAACCGCAGACTACAAAGCTACTGTGAAACCAACAGCATTTTAACAGAATCCCAAAACGGCTTTCGACCGCACCGCCGCACAAGTGACCACATCTTCACACTCACTCAAGCAATGGAAATGAAGCACGCAGACAAATCTCAGCTCTATTTGGCCTTCCTGGACATGGAGAAAGCGTATGATTCAATCCCGCACCAAAAGTTGTGGGGAAAGCTGAGTGAGACACAAGTAGGAGCCTAATTTATTGATATTATAAAAGGACTGTACACAGACTGCACAGCCGTGTACAACCTCCACGACCTCAACTCGAAGGAAATCAAGCTGACCGTGGGCCTCAAACAGGGATGCCCACTGTCACCTACCCTGTTCAACATCTACATGAACAACTTGTTGAAAACGCTGGATGAAGAGGGCCTAGGACTGAGACTATCCACAACCACAACAGAGGGAAAAGAAGTGTATACAAAAATCTCAAGCCTGGCTTTCGCAGATGACATCGTGCTAATGGCAGAATCAGAAGCGGACCTGTAACACCTCTCAGACATCTGTACCCGAGTGGCAAGGGAAGGCAAGCTTACATTCAACCAGGCCAAGACAAATTGGATGGGCTTGAACGTAGACGCCACCGTAAGCCATACATACTTTCCTGCTCCAGGGTAAAAAAATTTAGCAAACTTCAACATATAAGTACCTTGGCGTAACAATATCCGACCGACCAAACTACCTGGAACAACAAGAAAAGTCCCTGCTTGCCAAATCTAACCGCTTAAAAGGCCGTGTTTGGAATCTAGCAAGGCACTCGTACAACCTCTACACAGTGGGACGCACTCTCTGGAAGGCACTTGGGGTAGCAGCAGTAACCTACGCAGGGGACGTGCTGGCCTACTCTACCCCAGCAATGAAGTGCCTTGACCGTCACCAAAATGAACTGGGACGGTGGCTTCTCGGAGGAAACTCAGCCACGGCAACAGCAGCGGTCACAGGGGAGATGGCCTGGTCCCCCTACGAAATTCGCGAAGCAAAGTCCAAAATCCTGTATGCGGGGAGCCTGAAATTCATGCCAGAAACAAATGTGCGCAAACGAATATACCTCCACCTGCGCTACAGAAACATCAAGACGCACTGGATTAGGAGAATCACAGCACTGGAAGCGAAATACGGCCGGGACTCCAAGCGACACGAAACAAAGAGTGCAGCAGCTTGGGACAAAGTAACGATAAAGGAAATAACAGAAGCTAACACAAAAGCCTGGCGAGCGGCAGTAGCAAAAAAGCAAAGCCTCACTCTGTACGCTAAAGACACTACAGAGCCACAACAACGGCCGTTCTACCGCGGAGACCGAGAAAGCGGCCTATTCATTCAAGCTAGAACCGGGTCGCTGCTTACACAACAGCGCCGACACGAACTGTTCGGGTCTGGCCCGAGGTACCGGCTGTGCGGAGCCCCCAGCGAAACAGTGGACCACATACTCTACGAATGCCCCAAGATGCCCGTAGACGTCTCGGCAGCCAATGTCCTAGCCGAAAGCTTGGCTCTGAGCGGGAACTCTACACAGGACCGGGCCAGAGAGGCTGTGCTCACGAAGCAACGCCTCCGCCTCTGGGAGCAGCACTGCCGGCACGCTGACGCCGACAAACTCTGCGACGCAGCAGCTAGCCAGCAATGAGCGGCCACAAGCCCCAGAGACTGCAGTGCCGATTAGACCAGCGAAGATACACACTACACAGTGACAGTGTCTTCGATGAACATGGGAACTATTTGGCACACTCGTACGCGAAAGCAAGCCACACGGACTACGAAGGTCAGCTGACCCAATTGACACCGCCGCCGACTCGACATGGCTCGGAGCGGATTGGCAACGGAGAACACCGACCGTGCAAAAAGAAACTTGAATGCGACGAAAAAACTGTAAACTAACACTCTTTCCTGTGGCGCTACCTAGCGCCTGCCCCGCATCAAAGGGGACTAGGAACTTTTACTTTACTTTACTTTACTTTACCGTGGTGCGGACAGTGCTGGGTCGGAGCGCCGAACGTCCGCTGCCGGTCAGCGTAGGCTTACCATCGCGGCAAATATCTGAACGCCACTTTTAAATTCAGCGCTGATAACAACTCCTAGCACAATTTTCAACACACTAACATCTAGTTTCTCGCATGTAGAGCTTCTTTTTCGTGGTCAGATTGACTAGAAGAGTGGCGACAAGCTGTTGCTATCACGGTCTGCGCCAGTTCGAGCCGCAGTGATATTAAAAAACGGACGACGGCAAAGACATCGCCGGCGTAATCGCCTGGCCAAATAAAGTTTTGTCTGTCAGGTGGCAGTGACTCATCCGAGTCTGAAGATTCAGACGACATGTCGACTGCGCGGGCGAGTCGCGGACCATGTGCAATCGTAGCAGACGATGCGGCGAACGCATGGAGGAAAAAAAAACGTCCCTGACGTCACGGGTGAGACCGTGACGTAAGACTGCCCGCTTGCAGGCTGGCCTTCGAACGGCCATTTTCCCGCGCGACGACCAAATTTGAAATTGGTTGCAATAAACGTGCTATAATTAATTTTGTGTTGACGGCTGACGGCTTGCGGTTCGATTTTCGTAATTACTGGGCCAATAGATATTCTTTACAGCATAAAAACTGAAAGCGAGAAATTTCGTGTCAGTACTCCTTTAAAGCAACGTACATTGGCATCGTCAAGAAGTCTCACATGCTGACGTGCTGTAGGAAATGTCCCTTCAGTTCACATGTGGGTGCCTGTCTCTGCTGGAGTCTTTTCAAATGTGCGGCGTCGGTATTTGCAGGAGTCATTCGCCTATCGAGGTGCTGTATTGATGATGAATCCCAACTGCTTCCCTTTGCTCATATCGTGAAACGCGGGGAGTACGGTCATTGATCTGTCTGATCAGACACCTTGGATTAACCACTCAAGAAATCTTCTATTATGTGGTACTTGCTGCATTTTATCAGTTGGGTTACCCGTAGATATAGTCGATAGAAGTTTCGCCATCTTTCAGCTGCCATCCATTATTTTTCTCCTCCCATTGGTTCAAAAGTGGTTTCTTGTCAAACGCCTTTCGTAGGATTGCTACTTATGCCTAGCTCTTGAGGCTCAGGCCGTCTCTTCTAAGACAAGCTGCTTCGCGTACACGAAGTCTGCCTATTCCGGTGCTCGGCGAAGGAGTTTCAGTCCACGAACACATTCGACCTTGCCATCCACTGCAGTCATCACTCATCCTTTCCCAGACGTTCTCGTCTGCACCGTACAATGTTGGTGATGCTGAGGTGGTGTCGATCATTGGCACAAACTGCATTGCGCCCCTTTAAATACGCGCTTGTGTGGCGCCATCGCCATTCATTGCATTGAATGGGTTGTCTTGTATTACAATTCGTTGTTGCAAGAGTGGCGCCATAATTTGTACCGTTGGGGAGAGCATCGTGTGCTCAGTTGTCCCAGTTGCCGTTAGGGTTTCTGTGTCAATCAGAGTTTCGTGAAAGTTCTTCCACCAGCGCCTCCTTGTGGGCAATCACTTCTGTAGTGGTGTTTCGGCATCGCGTAATGGAGTTTGTCAGCAAGATCCTTCAAGGCCGTTGTTGCTCTTCTTGCACCTTGTGCTTGGACTTGGTATTTGGACTTCACTGACACGGCGGAGCATAAAGACATTAGGATTCGCTTGATTCCGCGTCGTTGACATCGCTTAGCCTATCTTGTCGTTACATAAGACAAGCTGCCTTTGTTTTTACTATTGAGTACCACTTCTGCTAACTGGGAGGCTGTCCACCTAACTGCGCAGCAGCCGGTCCCAACAGGACCTCACTTGGTTCCACAAGGGCGGCAGGTGGTCCCACAGGGCTGTAGTTGGTCCCATATTGCGCGGCAGCTCATCAAAGCTGGGCGCAGCTGTCTCAACTACATGATAGCTGGTTCCACCTGGGCGGCTAGTGGTCCCAACCAAGCACTGTCTGGTTCCGAGTGGGCAACAGTTCTAGTTAGGACGCCTTTCGCAAGTGACCATCATTTGGTGCACCGGCCTCTATGATACACCTGTGGTGAAACCAGTTTTGTACCGTGCTATTTCACTTTCACTGTTCCCAATGGTTGCCGACCATGACGAAATTAGCGCAGAGAACCAATGAGTCCTTGGCATTAAAATACCACGAACGTATGCGATTAGCAGAACTCATCATTTCACATTCCAGCACTGAGATGTTTGCCAGTTGTAGATGCGATATTCCCGCTGGCACTTGTGGTCTTCGGCTTTTTGAACTTTCATTTGACCCTCCCCGAAAGAGGTATGGATACTGCTTCACGGCCTTTTTGTGTTTCTTTTCCTCCGTAGTAGTCGTGGAATATCGTTCTGTCGCTGTTTCCGTTCCCGACGCCTTTTGAACCTTTGTTTCCTATCCACAGAAGCGTCAGCATTCCAATTGAGTAAAGATTGATGAAATCAACTATAATTCATTTCAGCAGGAAGAGTCCTTAGCGACGTCCTGTGGCAGGTGGTTGATCATTTTCACATCGACGGTTGCACATCAATTCTTCACATCAATGCACTCTTCAGTCTTCCAAGAGTGGCTGTCTAGTCTCAGAATGGTTTCTTGAATACGCTTTCCGTATCTGGTAAACATCTAAAATACGTTGTTTTTACAAATTGTGGATATGACAAGATGCTCCGTTCATTCCGTACCCTATACAATAGCAGATCGCGGGCATTCATCTTCTCAAGTTCGAAGATTCGGTTGCCTTCCGTGCACGCCATTACGATGTGGTTGGTGCACAGCTCTTTGCTTTCTTCTCGTTTACTTTTCCCCGCGGCTACCTTCAACATGTCGCCGCTTGTGTCGGCTGTTGCGTCGTTCCCGTGTTTAAAGCAACGTACATTGGCATCGGCAAGAAGTCTCACATGCTGACGTGCTGTAGGAAATGTCCCTTCAGTTCACTTGTGGGTGCCTGGCTCTGCTGGAATCTTTTCAAATGTGCGGCGTCGGTATTTGTAGGAGTCATTCGCCTATCGAGGTGCTGTATTGATGATGAATCCCAACTGCTTCCCTTTGCTCATATCGTGAAACGCGGGCAGTACGGTCATTGCCCTGTCTGATCGCACACCTTGGATTAACCACTCAAGAAATCTTCAATTACGGCGTACTTGCTGCATTTTATCAGTTGGGTTACCCGTACATATAGTCGATAGAAGTTTCGCCATCTTTCCGCTGCCATCCATTATTGTTCTCCTCCCATTGGTTCAACAGTGGTTTCTTGTCAAACGCCTTTCGTAGGATTGCTACTTATGCCTAGCTCTTGAGGCTCAGGCCGTCTCTTCTAAGACAAGCTGCTTCGCGTACACGAAGTCTGCCAATTCCGGTGCTCGGCGAAGGAGTTTCAGTCCACGAACACATTCGACTTTGCCATCCACTGCAGTCATCAGTCATCCTTTCCCAGACGTTCTCGTCTGCACCGTGCAATGTTGGTGATGCTGAGGTGGTGTCGATCATTGGCACAAACTCCATTGCGCCCCTTTAAATACGCGCTTGTGTGGCGCCATCGCCATTCCTTGCATTGAATGGGTTGTCTTGTATTACAATTCGTTGCCGCAAGAGTTGCGCCATAATTTGCACCGTTGTGGAGAGCATCGTGTGCTCAGTTGTCCCAGTGGCCGTTAGGGTTTCTGTGTCAATCAGAGTTTCGTGAAAGTTCTTCCTCCAGCGCCTCCTTGTGGGCAATCACTTCTGTAGTGGTGTTTCGGCATCGCGTAATGAAGTTTGTCAGCAAGATCCTTCAAGGCCGTTGTTGCTCTTCTTGCACCTTGTGCTTGGACTTGGTATTTCGACTTCACTGACACGGCGGAGCATAAAGACATTAGGATTCGCTTGATTCCGCGTCGTTGACATCGCTTAGCCTATCTTGTCGTTACATAAGACAAGTTGCCTTTGTTTTTACTATTGAGTACCACTTCTGCTAACTGGGAGGCTGTAGACGTCTCGGCATGCCCGTAGACGTCTCGGCAGCCAAGGTCCTAGCCGAAAGCTTGGCTCTGAGCGGGAACTCTACACAGGACCGGGCCAGAGAGGCTGTGCTCACGAAGCAACGCCTCCGCCTCTGGGAGCAGCACTGCCGGCACGCTGACGCCGACAAACTGCGACGCAGCAGCTAGCCAGACACGAGCGGCCACAAGCCCCAGAGACTGCAGTGCCGATTAGACCAGCGAAGATACACACTACACAGTGACAGTGTCTTCGATGAACATGGGAACTATTTGGCACACTCGTACGCGAAAGCAAGCCACACGGACTACGAAGGTCAGCTGACCCATTTGACACCGCCGCCGACTCGACATGGCTCGGAGCGGATTGGGAACGGAGAACACCGACCGTGCAAAAAGAAACTTGAAAATGCGACGAACAAACTGTAAACTGACACTCTTTCCTGTGGCGCTACCTAGCGCCTGCCCCGCATCAAAGGGGACGAGGAACTTTTACTTTACTTTACCGTGGTGCCGACAGTGCTGGGTCGGAGCGCCGAACCTCCGCTGCCGGTCAGCGTAGGCTTACCATCGCGGCAAATATCTGAACGGCACTTTTAAATTCAGCGCTGATAACAACTCCTAGCACAAATTTTCAACACACTAACATCCAGTTTCTCGCATGTAGAGCTTCTTTTTCGTGATGAGATTGATTAGAAGAGTGGCGACAAGCTGTTGCTATCACGGTCTGCGCCGGTTCGAGCCGCAGTGATATTAAAAAATGGACGACGGCAAAGACATCGCCGGCCTATTTGCCTGGCCAAATAAAGTTGTTTTGTCTGTCGGGTGCCAGTGACTCATCCGAGTCTGAAGATTCAGACGATATGTCGACTGCGCGGGCGAGTCGCGGACCATGTGCAATCGTAGCAGACGATGCGGCGAACGCATGGATGAAAAAAAACGTCCCTGACGTCACTCACGGGTGAGACCGTGACGTAAGACTGCCCGCTTGCAGGCTGGCCTTCGAGCGGCCATTTTCCCGCGCGGCGACCAAATTTGAAATTGGTTGCAATAAACGTGTTATAATTAATTCTGTGTTGACGGCTGACGGCTTTCGGTTCGATTTTCGTAATTACTGGGCCAATAGGTATTCTTTACAAATTTCGTGTCAGTACTCCTTTAAAGCAACGTACATTGGCATCGTCAAGAAGTCTCACATGCTGACGTGCTGTAGGAAATGTCCCTTCAGTTCACCTGTGGGTGCCTGGCTCTGCTGGAGTCTTTTCAAATGTGCGGCGTCGGTATTTGTAGGAGTCATTCGCCTATCGAGGTGCTGTATTGATGATGAATCCCAACTGCTTCCCTTTGCTCATATCGTGAAACGCGGGGAGTACGGTCATTGCCCTGTCTGATCGGACACCTTGGATTAACCACTCAAGGAATCTTCTATTATGTGGTACTTGCTGCATTTTATCAGTTGGGTTACCCGTACATATAGTCGATAGAAGTTTCGCCATCTTTCAGCTGCCATCCATTATTGTTCTCCTCCCATTAGTTCAACAGGTGTTTCTTGTCAAACGCCTTTCGTAGGATTGCTACTTATGCCTAGCTCTTGAGGCTCAGGCCGTCTCTTCTAAGACAAGCTGCTTCGCGTACACGAAGTCTGCCGATTCCGGTGCTCGGCGAAGGAGTTTCAGTCCACGAACACATTCGACCTTGCCATCCACTGCAGTCATCAGTCATCCTTTCCCAGACGTTCTCGTGTGCACCGTACAATGTTGGTGATGCTGAGGTGGTGTCGATCATTGGCACAAACTGCATTGCGCCCCTTTAAATACACGCTTGTGTGGCGCCATCGCCATTCCTTGCATTGAATGGGTTGTCTTGTATTACAATTCGTTGCCGCAAGAGTTGCGCCATAATTTGCACCGTTGTGGAGAGCATCGTGTGCTCAGTTGTCCCAGTGGCCGTTAGGGTTTCTGTGTCAATCAGAGTTTCGTGAAAGTTCTTCCTCCAGAGCCTCCTTGTGGGCAATCACTTCTGTAGTGGTGTTTCGGCATCGCGTAATGGAGTTTGTCAGCAAGATTCTTCAAGGCCGTTGTTGCTCTTCTTGCACCTTGTGCTTGGACTTGGTATTTGGACTTCACTGACACGGCGGAGCATAAAGACATTAGGATTCGCTTGATTCCGCGTCGTTGACATCGCTTAGCCTATCTTGTCGTTACATAAGACAAGCTGCCTTTGTTTTTACTATTGAGTACCAGTTCTGCTAACTGGGAGGCTGTCCACCTAACTGCGCAGCAGCCGGTCCCAACAGGACCTCACTTGGTTCCACAAGGGCGGCAGGTGGTCCCACAGGGCTGTAGTTGGTCCCATATTGCGTGGCAGCTCATCAAAGCTGGGCGCAGCTGTCTCAACTACATGATAGCTGGTTCCACCTGGGCGGCTAGTGGTCCCAACCAAGCATTGTCTGGTTCCGAGTGGGCAACAGTTCTAGTTAGGACGCCTTTCGCAAGTGACCATCATTTGGTGCACCGGCCTCTCTGATACACCTGTGGTGAAACCAGTTTTGTACCGTGCTATTTCCCTTTCACTGTTCCCAATGGTTGCCCACCATGACGAAATTAGCGCAGAGAACCAATGAGTCCTTGGCATTAAAATACCACGAACGTATGCGATTAGCAGAACTCATCATTTCACATTCCAGCACTGAGACGTTTGCCAGTTGTAGATGCGATATTCCCGCTGGCACTTGTGGTCTTCGGCTTTTTGAACTTTCATTTGACCCTCCCCAAAAGAGGTATGGATACTGCTTCACGGCCTTTTTGTGTTTGTTTTCCTCCGTAGCAGTCGTGGAATGTCGTTCTGTCGCTGTTTCCGTTCCCGACGCCTTTTGAACCTTTGTTTCCTATCCACAGAAGCGTCAGCATTCCAATTGAGTAAAGATTGATCAAATCAACTATAATTCATTTCAGCAGGAAGAGTCCTTAGCGACGTCCTATGGCAGGTGGTTGATCATTTTCAAATCGACGGTTGCACATCAATTCTTCACATCAATGCACTCTTCAGTCTTCCAAGAGTGGCTGTCTTGTCTCAGAATGGTCTCTTGAATACGCTTTCCGTATCTGGTAAACATCGAAAATACGTTGTTTTTACAAATTGTGGATATGACAAGATGCTCCGTTCATCCCGTACCCTATACACTAGCAGATCGAGGGCATTCATCTTCGCAGTTTCAAACATTCGGTTGTCTTCCGTGCACGCCATTACGATGTGGTTGGTGCACAGATCTTTGCTTTCTTCTCGTTAACTTTTCCCGGCGGCTACCTTCAACACTTCGCCGCTTGTGTCGGCTGTTGCGTGGTTCCCGTGTTTAAAGCAACATACATTGGCGTCGTCAAGAAGTCTCACATGCTGATGTGCTGTAGGAAATGTCCCTTCAGTTCACTTGTGGGTGCCTCGCTCTGCTGTAGTCTATTCAAATGTGCGGCGTCGGTATTTGCAGGAGTCATTCGCCTATCGAGGTGCTGTATTGATGATGAATCCCAACTGCTTCCCTTTGCTCATATCGTGAAACGCGGGGAGTACAGTCATTGCCCTGTCTGATCGGACACCTTGGATTAACCACTCAAAAAATCTTCAATTATGGCGTACTTGCTTCATTTTATCAGTTGGGTTACCCGTACATATAGTCGATAGAAGTTTCGCCATCTTTCCGCTGCCATCCATTATTGTTCTCCCATTGGTTCAACAGTGGTTTCTTGTCAAACGCCTTTCGTAGGATTGCTACTTATGCCTAGCTCTTGAGGCTCAGGTCTTCTCCTAAGACAAGCTGCTTCGCGTACATGAAGTCTGCCGATTCCGGTGCTCGGCGAAGGAGTTTCAGTCCACGAACACATTCCACCTTCCCATCCACTGCAGTCATCAGTCATCCTTTCCCAGACGTTCTCGTCTGCACCGTACAATGTTGGTGATGCTGAGGTGGTGTCGATCATTGGCACAAACTGCATTAAGCCCCTTTATATACGCGCATGTGTGGCGCCATCGCCATTCCTTGCATTCAATGGGTTGTCTTGTATTACAATTCGTTGCTGCAAGAGTGGCGCCATAATTTGTACCGTTGTGGAGAGCATCGTGTGCTCAGTTGTCCCAGTTGCCGTTAGGGTTTCTGTGTCAATCAGAGTTTCGTGAAAGTTCTTCCTCCAGCGCCTCCTTGTGGGCAATCACTTCTGTAGTGCTGTTTTGGCATCGCGTAATGGAGTTTTCAGCAAGATCCTTCAAGGCCGTTGTTGCTCTTCTTGCACCTTGTGCTTGGACTTGGACTTCACTGACACTGTTCTCGTCTTCACCGTACGACGTTGGTGATGCTGATATGGGGTCAATCATCGGCACAAACTGCATTGCAGACCTTTACTAAACGCTTGTGTGGCACCATCGCCATTCCTTGCATTGAATGGATTGCCTTGTAATACAATTCGTAGCTCTAAGAGTTGCACCATAATTTGTACAGTTGCGGAGAGCATCGTGTGCTCAGTTGTGCCAATTGCCTTTACGGTTTCTGCGCCCATCGGCGTTTCGTGACAGGGCTTCCTCCTCTGCCTCCTTTCCTTGCGGGCAGTCACTTCTGTAGTGCTGTTTCGGCATCGGGAGCTTGACTTGATCCTTGAGATGCTTCGCGGCCATTGTTGCTCGCCTGCACCTTGTGCTTCGTCTAACAATGTTATTTGGACTTCACTTACACAGCGGAGCACAAAGACATTAAGATTCGCTTGATCCCGCGTCATTGACCCCGCTTAGCTTATCTTGTCGTTACATTAACCAAGCTGCTTTTCGCGACGATGACGTGTCGTGTGCCACCTTGTCAGTCGGCATGGCATGTTCATCACCCTTCACTCACATGGAGTTCAAAGTGAATTTCCTCTTGGATATCCGCGTTGGAGGCGTTCAAACGTACCCATCGCCCTGTGAGGGGTTTACGAACATCATGGCGAGTTCGCGTAATTGAACTCCGTTTCTTTACGATGATTACAGAGGACATGTCACTAGGTTTGGTCAGCTTCCGAAAGGCACATTCCCTTCAGCCAACTAAAATTCCATCACATCAAAACACATGATCTCCCTCTCTGCTTGAAGCACAAATCTCGCGAAGCTTGCTCGCCGGTTTCATTTATTACTGTCCTCACGTGGTCACTTTCAGTACAAACATGCTATGTAGCAGGTTGGAACCCAAAGCACTGTTTGCAAAATTAAACTGCCCATCACAAAAAACTACAATTAGGAGCACCATATGTATGTTTCCATGAATATGATAAGGGTATTTCCCCTTCGTGCTTTGCAGTGGGACCGAGGACTAAGCACTTTATGTCATTATATCCTTATCCCTATCAGAAACCGCCACGTTTACGTCCATACCCATCGCTTAGCTCAGTGCCATTTCGTAGTTATCACTTCCAGAGATCTTCAGGGGACGATTTCCCAGTAGTTCGATAATCCAATAACCCCAACCATAAGCGAAAACCTGTGATTTTGACACCCGTATAATTTTTTAGCTAGGTAACTTGTCAGCTTCAAGTGAAACAATACGAAAATTCAGTGTGTTAAGGTATTACGCCATTCCGGAAAAACTAATTATCGCTTGAAAAAATATGGGTGAGAGTTTGTACTATTGCGTACCGCTTTTGCTAACTGGGAGGCTGTCCACCTAACTGCGCGGCAACCGGTCCCAACAGGATCTGCACTTGGTTCCAAAAGGGCGGCAGGTGGTCCCGCAGGGTTGTAGTTAGTCCCATGTGGGCGGCAGCTCATCAAAGCTGGGCGCAGCTGTCCCAACTACATGGTATCTGGATCCACCTGGGCAGCTAGTGGTCCCAACCAAGCAGTGTCTGGTTCCGAGTGGGCAACAGTTTTAGGTAGGACGCCTTTAGCAAGTGACCATCATTTGGTTCACCGGCTTCTCTGATACACCTGTGGTAAAACCAGTTTTGTACCCTGCTATTTCACCTTAACTGTTCCCAGCGGTTGACGCCTATGAGGGAATGATCGATAAATGCGTTTCTTTGCAATTTCTACACTACATGTTGAAACATTCGCTGTTTCCGTAAATTCAAAGCACTACACATAACACGAAAGGAGCACACCCCACAACTGTGCAGACTTCCAACGCCGCCTGTATAAACATTGCCTAACGTGTCGCGCACTTTTCAATGGGACCGGTAGGGACGCTTAGTTCAGGCATTTATCCTCTATGCGGCGCACTCCGGCGGAAATCTCGCCTTACGTCACTGCTCGCGAGTCGGGAATGCTGCACCCACTTCTACGATGTGTCTGTCAGCTTCCCTGTTGTGTTTCAAGAGCCATTTTGTTCACATCTTATCCGCGACGCGGTGCTAGTTCTGGGCGCACTGGGGATCTCGGGCAACGTCTCGCTCCCTTTATACTTGCTCCATTTTTTCAAAGATAATTGACCGAGGCGGAACTGAAATAGTGTAAGAACATAATTGTTGGAGTAGCCAAATAGCGAACATAAAAACGATATTTTCGGATGGTGCAGCTTGTGGGAATTGCGGAGGCCGGCCATCTTCCCTATCTCTCTCGGCTCGCCGCGGAGGCGAGAGGGGGAGGTCCACCTCTCCCCCTGCGGCCACGCGTTTCCCCGAGGCGGGAGGATGACGGCGGGGGGCGCTCCAGAACCCCTCACGTGACGGGTTTTGCCCGGAAGTTCCGGGCGGCCTGGTCCGGGGCGGTGACACGTAGGGTGGTCCTCTTTGGATACCAGCCGTCATCGGGAGCGGCCGTAAGTACGTCTTTCTCCTTTTTGGGTCTTCCGTTGTCCGCCCTCGCGCCTGTTTCTCCTGTCCTGGCTAAGGTGGTCTTGGCGGTGGAGAGCGACGCGCCCGACATCCCTTATTGCAGTGCAATAAACGTCGGAGTGGGCGAATTCTGTGTCCTGTGTTCCTTGCTTTTCGCTGTCGCTACGCCAAGTTGGCGATCCGTGGCGGTGTTCAGCGGAGCTAGCCTTCCGGCCACATTTTTGGCGCTCGAACGTGGGACTCGTCTTCAAATGAATTCGAGGTTCGCTAGCTCCGAGGAACATGGCACAGGATTATGAGTTGGAGAATTTGATGCTGTTGGCCGACCTTTGTGATCATGCCCGGAAGGTCCCGCGATGCTCTTCATCAACAGCGCCCACCGCAGCCGCAGGAGCGGCTCGGGTCCCCCTTCTCCACGGCCCCTACGCAACCGCGAGTGCGGCTTGTGCGGCGACGAGAATTTCGGAAAGTTCCGAATTCCGCGAGCGCTCTACGTCAGGTGACGCCGCGCGTTCAACCCCCATGCGCCGGGCCTACGCGGGTGCTGCGGCTTGCGCGGCAACGAGAATTTCGGAAAGTTTCGAATTCCGCGAGCGCTCTACTACAGGTGACGCCGCGCGTTCAACCCCCATGTGCCGGGCCTACGCGGACGCTGAAGCCCCATACGGCGCGCCTCTCGTGCAAGTGAGCACGCAGGTGCCCGTAAGCGAAGGAATGACTGTGGAAGCAGCTTCCATCGCGGACGCTCTCGCAAGTGCCATGCAGCAGGTGTTGCAGGCAGGCGACGCGCTCACCCGCTCCCAGGGTGCAGCTACCGATGCCGATGTATGGCAATTACAGCGATCAATTGAGCGCCAACGCTTTCCTTACAGGCTCTGAGCCTTTACGAGCAGGCGACCAGCATCAGCGAGAGCGAGGTGCTGCACAGAGTTCTCCCCACAGCCCTAGTCGACCATGCCGCCCGGTGGTATCGAAAGATAGACCATACGGCGCGCACGATGGACGAGTTCCGACCGATGTTTAGGGAAGAATTTCTGCCCGTGGACTACCTCCCGCGGATACACAGAGTTGGAAATGCGCACCCAAGCACCGAACGAATCGATGATCGAGTATGTCCGTGCGATGCAGGAGCTTTACGAGTACGCCGACCCACATGCACCGAACTCGGAGCGGGTCGATCGGGTCGTGAGGCAATGCCACCGCACCTTTGCCTTGTACTTGAGGAACTGCAGGTGCAGGGATCTCAACGAGCTGGCGGCCGAAGCTCGCCGTGTGCAGCGGCAATTGCGGTTGCACGCGCGTATCGGCCACCGCCGCCTCCGGTGGGAACACTGGAACCAAGCTGTGCTTGGCGCGGCTTTACGGGCAGCGGACAAGTCGGGGACGGCTCTACGTTTATACCTAGCCAGCAAAAAACGCTCGGTCTCGGGGACCGAGCGCTGTACCCCTACTTGTATGGGTTGCGCAACGCGGAGGCGATACGGCCGATGGTCCTGCCAGCCCCGCGCGCAGTGCACACAACGACCCGGTCATGTTATCGGCCGGCGAACGCACGACGGGATCGGCGCTGCCGCAGTTGCCTGCACACGCTCACAACTCGCTTTCGGAGAACCGGATGCGGCCAGCTGGCCGTGGAGCGTACGAGCAGCCTCGAACGGCGCACCAAGCAGCACGGAATTCTGTTCGCTGTTTCAACTGTGGCCAAGTGGGTCACATGATGCGAATGTGCCCAGGTGGGCAGGGAAACGCAGGGGGCCGCCCGTGAAGTCGCCGGCGGCTGATCAACGCGCCCGAGAGGCAAACATCACCGAGTCGGAATTCCGACCCGCGTGGTGGAGTTTTAAGGCGCTGCTGGACACCGGGGCAAGCACTTCACTGATAGGGGAAAAGGACGTTTCACATCTCGAGCGCAAAGCCGTTCGGCTGCGCGCGCGGAAGTTTCCGCTCCAGTTTGCGTGTGGTGATGTTACGTCAGGCGGTGACGCACGCCTCGTCGTGCGTTGGAGTCAGCGAGTACGGCGAATGCCTTTCGTCCACTTGCCCGGATTGACGGTCCCAGTCATTCTGGGGAGAGACTTTATGTGCAAGTTTGGACTGGTCGTGGACATCGGCCACGGAGGCTATAGGGAGGGCCAATTTACGCCGCTAAAGCCGTTCGCCGAGCCGCCGCTTGCAGCAAGGTCGCTGTGTGAGCGCGCCGCTGAAACGTCCCGCGCGCCGAGGGAAGCAAAAGCTTCAGGCGCAGCCGATAGCCAGCGCGCGCAGCAACCTCCGCAGAGACGCAAGAGCGGGACATATCAGCATCACATGAAGCTGGTCCAGCTCATCGCACAGTCCCTGGAAAGCATCCTGGCCAAGAAATGGCCCACATAGGAGACACCTGCAACAACAACACCGATGGCCGAGGGAGCCCACCACCGCCATTGCCATCTCTTCAGCAGGCCACAGCCACCACCGTGAAGCCCCAACCCAACAGACCAGATACATCCCGCAGAGGGAGAGAGCACCTCCTACTGACCCCCGGAAAAGTGCCCAACAAAAAGGAAGCGTTCCTGTCGACACCGCACAAAGTGGGCAGGAACAGTAAACATCGGCTTCCTAAACATGCACGGGGCAAGGAAAGCTGCAAAGTGGGAAGAGTTGTAAGCAACTCTTGACCAGGAGGCCATTGCAATCTATGCAGTAGCTGAGATGCACCTTCGGGGCTCTGAGGAACCTCCGATACATGGAAATTGGCATTGGGCGGGTTGCAACCGGGAAGCTGACTGCAGAGGTAGAGGGGCGGGCGTGCTGTGGCGACACAGTGATGCATGGGCGAGATTGGAAGGATCGTGTCGGGAACATCTATGGATCACCGGAAACATATTTGGTAAGCCCACGATCATCGGTGTTGTGTACCTAGCTGTCACCCAAGGGCCACACGACGGCAACTGCAACATACTGCAATGCATAGAACAGGATGTGGCACGGTGGGGAACCAACAAACAAGTGCTCCTGATGAGAGACTTCAATGGGCACATTCAGGCGATCGATGGGTTCCAGGACTATAATGGCAACCTTATGATTGGCCTGACTGAGAAGCTCTCTCTCGAGATAGCCAACCTGCGAGGCGACTGTGAAGGTGACTTTACGTGGTGTGCTCGCAACAGTCGTAGCTGCATTGACTACGCACTGATATCGTCCTCACTGGCAGCACACATCAGACAAGTCCACATCGACGAAGGCGGCCTCTTCAGCCTGGGGAGTGACCACAATCGCATCAAGCTGTCGCTCTCATCGCCCCACCAAAAACGTGTGCGACAGCTTCGAAAACCTGCAAAGCGCTATCTGCGGGCACCTGGATACAAAACAGTTGCCAGCGAATTCGAGTGCAGCCCCATCCACGCAAGGAAGGCAACGTACTCAGAGTTTGTCGATGAGCTCAAGAGAATCATGCGCAAGCATGAGGTTCGCACAGGCTCTCGTGGAGGTCCTCAACGAAAGCGGTGATGGGACAGGGAAATCAAAGAGGCCCTTGAAAAGCGGTGTGCAGCGAACCGGGCACACAGGCATGCAGTGAAAAATCTCACAGCCAGTGAATGCCTCCTAGCCTCGGAAGAGTATCTGCGCTGCAAACGAGCAGTGCAACAACTGGTCCAATGTAAAATCGCAGAAAACGACCAAAGGCAACTGGAGGAGATCACTACAGCAGGCCGCAGCAGCGCCCGGAAGTTCTGGACCTATGTTTCCTCACTCGACCGCAAATCGCCACTGGCAACGCTCCGAGATGAAATGACGGTTGACAGTGCTGGATATACGTCGGCACCTCACATCGCATCTTGAGAGAATCTTTGAACATACACCCAACCAAGGTGACGTCCAACACAAAGCCAGCCCGGTAGGAGAGCCGTCAAGCGAACAGGACTCTTACATGGCTGACCGCCAATGGGAAGTGACACCGCTGGCTCTCAAATGTGCTCTTGCCCGCATTGGGGTTCACACGGCAAGCGGACTCGATGGCATCCCTGCGGAACTGGTCCCATGTCTCACCTTCGCGAACGCTGTGGTGTGTGTGTCGGCGCCAACACGTGGGTGGCTCGAGCGTGGTCAGCGAGAGGTGGGCGGCCTTGCCTTGGGCTGCCATGGCCGAGTGGCTGTGGAGGCCATACAAGGTGACTTGGGATGTTCAACATTTGAGTCTCGCGAGGCCACCAGCAAGATTGCATTCGAAGAGCAACTCCGAGTCATGAACGATGAACGCTGGGCGCGGCGACTGTTCCTCTACATGACATTCAAGGGTGTACGCACACAGTGGTGCAACCACCTCTACAACCTCCGTCGAAAATTCGGCTTCACTACCAACCCGATCGAGGAGGGCCCGCCGCACAAGATCACGGAGAAGGTGCGCTCCAGAGTGAAAGAGGAGGAACGCGCTCACTGGCGGACCGCAATGTACCAAAAGTCTACCCTGGAACTATACCGCAACCACAACCAGATACAGGCCGGATGCGTGTCTACGACAACAGCAGCGGCAGCACACTTCTCTTCGAGGCCCGTGCGGAGGCACTGCGCACGCTGCTGTACTGCCGGCGCTACGACAGCACACCACAGGTACAAGCAGCAAAGTGCAGGGCATGCGGCGACCACGAGAAAAGCATGGAGCACCTGGTGATGCACTGCCACAAGCTGCGCCCACCCGCCAGAGTCAACGTCACTGTACAACAGGCGCTAGGGTTCGAGGACGGCGTCGACAATGCTATGGACGTACACACGACGAAAGAACGACTGCAACTCTGGCAGCGATCGGTTCGGCTGGGTGCGGCTCTGGTGACGGTGCAATGAACGCACGAGTGAACAATGGTGACAGTGCAGTGGACGTACATACGCATGCAGTGTACCATATGCACAAGACTGCAGGAAAACTGCTACGTTTAGTTTTCTCGCTGGTGGGGACGGTGCAATGACTTTAGACATTCAGCCGTTTTAGATGCGACTGCATCTCATTCACTCGCCTTGTCCCTCCATACGGCGTTCTTGTCCGTATGCACCGCTGACAGCGGTGCAGCGTAACCGCGTCGTGGACATCGGCAACGGAGGCTATCGGGAGGCCCCGTTTATGCCACTAAAACCGTTTTCCGAGCCGCCGCCCGCAGCGAAGTCGCTGTACGGGCGCGCCGCCGAAACGTCCCTCGCGCCGCGGGAAGAAGCTTCCGGCGCAGCCGGTTGCCGGCGCGCGCAGCAATCTCCGAGCTCGGTTATGCCGCTGCCGCGGCTGATTTCTTCTGCGCTGCGCGCTTTCCACACCGAGGTCAGGGCGAGGAATTACGCGCCCTCCTAGCAAGCGCTAGCGAGCTGACAGCAGCGCAGCGTGACCGCGTCTTGTCGTTGTTATGTGACTTCCGCGAGATATTCACTGAGCAAGCAGGTTGCACAAGGTTGGTGCAGCACTGCATAGACAACGGCGATGCTCAACCATGGAAATGCAATCCCCGGCCCGTCAGCCCCGCCAAGAGGCAAGCAACTGATAAGGCGCTGGAGGAACTGCTGAAATCAGGCATTATCCGCCGCTCGACGAGCCCTTGGGGATTCCCAGTGGTGCTCGTTCGAAAGAAAGACGGTAGTTAGCGTCTATGCGTCGACTATCAGCGGCTGAATGCGGTCACGAAAAAGGATGCGTACCCCTTCCCGAGCGTTGACGAAATCGTCGCGAATCTCGGTGGCGCAAAATAATTTTCCAATTTGGACGCCATCGATGGGTACCTACAGGTCGAGATGCGTCCCGGCGATGAATGCAAGACAGCGTTCACTTGCCATCGGGGGCTGGACGAGTTCGTATGTATGCCCTTCGGTTTGTGCCGAAGTCCGAGCACATACCAACGCCTGATCGAACATGTGCTCCGTGAGGCAAAGTGGCAGCATGCCCTCGCTTATTTGGACATCGTCGTCTACTCCCGCACCTTCGAGGAGCACCTCTCCCACCTGAGAGACGTCCTGGGAAGACTCAGGGCGGCTGGCATAACCATCAATCCTGCCAGGGCGCAAATATGCAGCGCTTAAGTGAGCCTGCTCGGCTATCGGATCGAACGCGGACACTTGTCCCCCGATCCCGACAAACTTCGGGCGATCTTGGAGTTTCCCACGCCGAAGGATGTCGCCGGAGTTCGGCGCTTCCTAGGGATGATCGGCTACTACCACCACTTTATCCCCGCTTGCGTGCGCCGGCAAACACCCTTGACAAGGTTGTTGAGGAAGTACGCCCCTTGGGAGTGGGGAGAGCAGCAGGAAAGCAGCCTACGCCAACTGGCGAAAGCTTTTGCAGACACTGCATCGCTGAAACTGGCGGGTCTGAACAGGCCGTTCGTGACTCAAACGGACGCGAGTGACCTCGGCGTAGGGGCAGTGCTCCTCCAGGTGGATGGAAAACTGCGACCCGTGGGTCTTGCGAGCCGTGCGCTGACACCGGCAGAGCGAAACTACTCGGTCACCGAGGATTGTCTGGCCATAATCTACGCACTTCGAAAGTTCGAGATAAACGTAGAGGGGGCAAATTCACGTTCGAAACTGATCACATCGCCCTCACATGGCTTTCCCGCCTCCATGAGCCCAGCGGGAGGCTCGCGCGAATCGCGATGTGCACTGACATTGCAACGCTTCGAATTCAAAGTTCGCTACCGCAAAGACGCCACGAATGTGATTGCGGACGCGCTGTCACGGGCGCCGGTGGACGACACCCAACTGGCCGGAGAGGCCGAGGAGGACGCTGAAGGTCAGCGACCCTTCTCGGCGCGGGGAGAGCGCGGAATGCGGGAAGATCCAAGTTTCGAAAGCTCAACGCACGTGCATTTCGTCGGGGGAGGACTTCCGCTCGAGGTTGCGTTCAGTCGGGAAGAGCTAGTAGAGGCTCAGCACGAGGACTCGTTTTGTCGGGAGGTGATCGCCAGTCTTAGTGGAGACGGACCATCAGGCAAATCGAACACCGGAGAATGACGGGCGCCGGGAAGCTGCTGGTATTTCGGCTGGCGCGAGCTCTAATGCAGCTGGTATTGCTGTGAGTGAGCTGGAGAGTTACCTCCTTGACGCCGACTGCGCTCTGCTGAAATACGTGCCCGGCAAAAATGACTCAAATGAGTGTTTTAAAGCCGTTATCCCGCGCAAGCTCAGGTGTGCTGCATTGCAGCACTAGCACGACGCAGACGGTCACGGTAGCGCACCAACGACATGGCGGAAGCTTTGTCGGTATGCTACCTGGCCCGGCACGAAGGCACAAGTATGTAGGTACGTACGCACATGCCACGTCTGCCAAGAGCGCAAACTGCGAGGCGGTAAGGCGCCGGGCTTGCTTCAGCCTATCGTGAGTACGAAGCCATGGGAGGTCCTCTGCCGCGCAGAAAAAGGGGGTACAAAAGTTATCACTTGTGGTGACATGCCACTTCAGTGGGATCCCTGAACTTTGTCCGCTGCGCAAAGCGACAGCACAGGATGTCCTGCAAAAGCTGTCCGAGGTGTTCTGTCGCTACGGATTTCCGGAGCGGCTGATTACCGACAACGCCGCCTATTTCACATCAAGGTTGTTTCGTGAAGCGTGTGCGGTCACGGGTGTCAGGCAGCAAACAACATCGTGCTATTACCCCCAGTCTAACGTGACGGAGCGCCGAAATCGAGACGTAAAGCCACTGCTTGGAACGTATGCCCGGAGGCAACAAGACTGGGACGAGCGCCTGAGCTCCATCTCCTTCGCTCTGAGCACAAGCATGAATCGGTGCACGGGCTTCACGCCTGCGTTTCTGGTGTTCGGCAGGGAGTTGAACACACCGACGGACACGGTTCTGGCCAGAAGGTCGACCGCAGTCCCCGCGAAAGCAGCAGATGCGGCTTACGCGTGGCGCTTGCGCGAGCGTTTGGCAGAAGCCACCAAGGAGGCGAACCGCAGCGGCGGTAAGGCCAGGGTCGACCAAAAGGCGGCCTATGACCGAACTCATCGAGACGTGGCGTACCAAGTGGGCGACACTGTCTTGAAACGTAACGAGGCGCCGAGCGATGTCAGCGCGGGGGGGTTCGCAGTCGGTCTCGCACCCAAGCGGGTCGGACCGTTCGTAGTCGCCGAGAAGATCTCGCGGCTAAACTACAAGCTGAAAGATCCGCGGCCTGGTCGGCCCCGTTCACGTGGGCGAGCTGAAGCAGTACTTTCCAAGGGGACAAACTGCAGACGCTGCTCCCACTTCGGACTCGCGAGGTCGAGGGAGGTTCGGAAGGAAGGTTCCCGACGCACCGCTACAACACCCGCAACCGGCGAGTTCGCTCACCACCGCCCTCCAACGCGCGAAGTCGCGCACAGGAGGCGTTGCCAGAGGAAGCTCCTCGAGGCGCGCCAACGGAACGCACAGCCTACGCCGTGAGGTCCGGCCATTTCTACACCAGCCATCCTCATGGTCTTTTACTGATTCTAGTTTCGTCCTTATTGAATGATTTTAGTGTTCAGATCTTCGTCCCTCACAATGACCACTGTTTTGGCGCTCTTTGCCACAGTTGGCCTTGCGCCATTAACATCCAACCATCAACATCATCATTTGCTGTTTCCCTTGCCCTGCTCATCACCTCGTAATTTCACGTCATCCCTCCTTCCCTGCTTAAAGCACCAATCATACGCGATGCTTCTTCCACTTACCTGTTTGAGTTGCCAGTCTCTTGCCAGCCAACGTCCGCAAAAACAGCCGTGACAAAAGGCACAAAAAGACACAAACACCTACAACACAACGAGTGGAAAAGAATATTTGATGCCCGTTGTACATAGTGCGACTTTACGACTTCGGTGCTGCGACACTGGTGTAGCAAAAGTCCTATGTCGCTGCTCTGGTGTGTTGCCGAATGCTAAGGGCCGTTCACAGGGGACGTTCGGCCATTCTAAACACTTCACAATTTGCCGCAACAATAATAGATGGTTTTGCCTTGCGAGCGGCTGAGTAACAATGAGGTCGAGGTTAAATTCGCATCATGTACAACGGGCTCGTGACGCTTTGCTAGTAAACACGACACTCGTAACATAGATGGAAGTAAAAAATCTACATAGAATATGGTTCACCAGTAGACACGAGGCTGTCCCCAGAGCTGTAGCTGAGGGCGAATGTTAAGCCATTCGCTTTTCGCCCCTAATGCGGAGGTAATTTCGAAAATACGTTGCGTTTGTGCCGCCCTCACATTTTAGTCCGTTTCAAATTAACTCGAAAGAAAAACAATTCGTCAGTTAAAAAAGGTGGGGATTCTAAAAAAAACGTGATCATAGCAATTGCTCTTTTTCATCAAGCGAACAGCGACAAAGCAACCAATGTTCACAGAAACATCACCCCAACCACCGGTCTAGGAACTTCGCATACTGGTGAACGCGTTCAACCTGCGCTTCTGTGCATTCTAAAAGGTATTTAAGGGCAAAAGACTGGAGCAACAGACCAGGTACGTACAGCGCGAAAAGACGTGAGCGAAATGTTGAGGTGTGCCCACGCCACTATGCACTCGTCCTTCCGCGCTGTATTTAATGTGCTTCATTCTTTTGAACCAAGGCTACTAAGAGTCATCTGTTTTCCTCCTTCTCTCAAAAAAAAAAGAACGAGTACACTGAGAAACATTGCTGCTTCACTCACCGTTTGACGACTCGACGACGCTTGGCGGATGTTCTACGCCCAAGCCCGTCCTAGAAGCACACACTGCTGCTGGTCGCGAAACGTTCGAACGCGCACACCTCAAATCACGAGTGACGAGTCTCGAAACACGGCACGCAATGTTACTAACTCCCTCGCTAGCAGATGCCAAAGGTTTGTGGCGAGGGGCGCTGTGACAGGCGCGGGTTTTGAGCTTCCAAGCATTCAAATATTGATGGCAAAACCCACCGCAAGAAAAGACGGCACCAAAGTCTCAGGAAACCTGAAGCACTCCTCGTGGATCCCAAATGAGAAAGTGTGAATGGCCCCTTGAACGGCTTTCTTTCGCCTCGCGTTCTTGGAGACTCTTTGCCATCTGCCTAAAAGCTTTCGAATGGCTCCGATCTGTGTCCCTACGCGTTGTGCCGCTGCTCGTGTCTGCCACCTCGTAATCGGAGACGAGGAGGTTGCATTTCGCTGCTTTGTCTGTTCGCTGTTATGGCCGCCTGTTCCTATCTTTTCACCCGGGGGGGGGGGGGGGGGGGGGGCGTGGACAGCAGCCTCTGCCTACAGCCTAGTTGGGGCTCACTCTATGGAAAGCTCTTTTCTCCGAAACGCATCCCAATTACGTTTTACTGTGGCAGACGCCGCCGTCAGATGTTAATGCGACAGCATTAAATAACCCATTCAGCATCGGCGTCTGTCTCAATGAAAGGGTTCCTTGAGAAGTGTTCTGTAGCATCGAGCTTTCCACAGCACGAGCTCCAACTCTGCATTCGGCAGAGGTTGCGGTCCACACGAGTACACCCCAGGTGTAAAGAGTGGAAGCGGCGGCCAAAAGAGCGGACAAAGCAGCGAAATGCACCCTCCGCGTCGTCCACTCGCCGATTACAAGGCGGCAGAAACGGGAAGCGGCGCAAACCATAGGGAAGACTTGAATATCATCATCAAGGCTCTTGGAGCGGAATACTGCTCTTTTGCACGAGCGCGTGTTGCTTATACTTCATCAATAAACGTTCACAGTTCTACGTCGTCACTGGCCTCGCTCGTCTCAACAAATATGCCGTCACCGTACGCTCCCTTCCCGCCCGCAAGGAACATCTACCTGCAATTGAGCAGCGCGGACCTGGATCACGCGACGAGACAGAAGTGGGCAACAAAGGCATCGGATCGGCTAACGACGCGTCATAAGTGCCCGCCGAGAAATTAGCAAAGTAATTACGAAGAAACGGAAGGTGCTTGCACCGACATCACGTAGCTTATCAACGCAGCAGAACAGCAAATTAATAAAGACGCCAGCAGAGAATAGCTGCTCGGAACACCGGCGCAGACTAATTAAATCAGCGAAAGCCTCGAGAACACCAACGTGCAAATGGAGAAATATCTGACCGAAGAAACAGCCGATGCCGAATTTGACAGAAAAAATTGAGTACCGCATGAAAATAACGCCACTTTTGTCTACTATCGAGTACAGGACCAGAGAGCCTGCACGAATGGACTTCACCAGCAGCGAAAGGCAGGCGGCTTCACCAAGTACAGCGCAAGAAGCGACCGAGCTAGTTAAACTACAGATGCTCCAAACGATAATGTTCGGCGGAAAAGCTTAGGAGTGGTGCCGCTTCTGGTTTCAGTATGAGTCAGCACTTCACCTCAGTTCTAAAATCACCGAGGGATGAAAGTTCAGTTTCTTATCTTTAACCGGAAAAGTAGTGACTGCGATATGAAGGCTTCAGTACTCCGCAGAGGAAAATTACGATGAAGCTATAAAAATTCTGCGTGGCATGTTTGAAAATCGAGAACACTCTCGGTGGAGCTGCACGTGAGTGAGCTATTACACTCACAGCAAATAAATTCGCCACAACAAGCTGATGACCTCCGCCCGCTCGGTCAGAAAACACAGGTCAACACATTGGCAGTGAAATCACTGGAGGTGGCGTGCCACAGGCGGCACCGATATTGTTGCCAGTGTTGACATATCAATTCCACCGGAGCTGTCACTACAGTTCAAGTTCAACGGAGCGAAAAGATGCAGCTTAGTCGCGGAAGTTAAGGTTTGAAACACCTCGGCGGGAATAGCTAGGCGTATAACATTTCTACGGGAGCAGCCGTGTTTTCGAGAGGAAACAAAGGCTGCGAAGGCCAGAGATAACACCAGGCAGCTCCGCACAGCTTCCAGCTTTTGCAAAAAGCACAATTGGCAGAACCTGTCCTTTCTGCAAGCAGAAAAACCATGCCACTGAATGAAGACTTGGGAAGAGGCATTCCAGTCACCTAAAAGAAGGCCATTTTCACCGGGAATAAAGCATGCTTCGGGTGCACCCTACTCAATCACACCTCACATTTGCGTAAGCGCGCGTCAACTGCGAGCAATACGAAGGACGACGTGCTACATCAATTAATGTGTAGAACGGTGCGGCCACAAAAGCCGATGCAGGTCGAAGCACAGCAAGCGAAGACGACGACGTCTACTCTGCATGCTGCTGTAAATATACAGCATAGTTCTGTGCTTTTCCAGACTGCTGTAGCATGAATAGAGGGACACACGAGCGGCCGACATTGCCGTTTGCTTTTGGACAGCGGAAGTCAGCGACCATTCAATTAAACTGGGTTGGCAAAAAATCTACGCAAAGCTGATACGAAAGGAAAGGCTGACAATACGTTCATTCGGAGGGGACGAGAAAATCAAATTCGTGAACATAGTTCCCGTTACTGTAGCCCACCGAGACAACCAAGCAGCAACAGTAATAGAAGCTCTACAGGTCACGCTTGTGAACCACGTTAAAAACACACCAGGGGCGGTATTCTCGTAACTGTCCCTTTTGAAAACGTCCCTTTTGCGTCCCTTTCATCGTGACGTACTTCCGGTTAAGAAGTGGACGTTGGCAGCATGGAGGAAGGTTGGCAGTAGGTTTGCCGCGCTTGCGTTACGTCACTTCCGGTTGTTTGCTTTTAGCCAATCAGGGCTCGCCAAAAGAGACATTTTTGAAAGGGACGCAAAAGGGACAAAACTCGAGAATACCGCCCCAGGACTATAGTCCCTGTAACCTAACCAAGAAGCCGAGCAGTCCTTTGGACACAGGTTTCAAAATAAAGCCTCTCTCTCTCTCTCTCTCTCTCTCTCTCTCTCTCTCTCTCTCTCTCTCTCTCTCTCTCTCTCTCTCTCTCTCTCTCTCTCTACAGGTAGAAGTGATATACCACAGTAGGCTGCCTGCTCCCAATCCGAACATCAACGAAAAAATGAAACTGCAGCTACGAACTCACGACAGGACCAAGACAATAGATGCAATAGGACCCCTAGTTGGCTCAGACTATTTTTGGGAGTTTCCTACTGTTAGAACACACCTACTCTACAGCAGGCTGATGGCGGCCGAAACGCCTCCAGGTTAGGTAGTGCAAAGCCCTTCGGAAGAAACGTAAAACGAGACAAACGCAAAACCAAGCATTCGTTGTTTTGAAAGTTGGAGCTGCGGAACTTAAGCAGACCATCAGCAAGGCGTGCAGACGTTTTGGAGCCTAGGATCGGTTGGCATCCTAAGAGACAGTTGGTATACTCCAGTAACCGAAATCGTACAATTTCAGGGGAGCAGCTAAACGCACTCTATGAACTCAGCTTGGCGCAGGGTAAGGGTGTTAATTTGGAGACCAATAAAGAAAATGCGATGAGGACTCTTCCAACTTACTAAAAGGTTAACGATAAACGAAGCCATGCTGCGTCAGTACGACCATGTGATCTCAGAATATGTAACTTGGGGAGTCGCAGTATAAGGTTCAAGAATCCTCGGAACCGCCTACTGCGCTATATAAATACATGACACAGCACGCGGTTATTGGAGAGGACTGAGTCACGACAAAAATTCGCGCGATATTCGACGCCTCTTTACACATGACGAAAGGTAAGTCGTTTAACGACAACCTAGATGCAGGACCTAACTTCAATGAGTGCATGCTGGCGCTGCCCATCAATTTCCGCAAAGAAAAGGTGGCCTTCTTAAAAAAAAACAGACACAGGTCGAAGCCATTCGAAATCGTTCAGGCAGTTGGCAAAGCGTCCCCGGTGGCAAGATCACAAAGTCCTTTCGAATACGCGAGGCGGAAACTTAGGGCGTTCAGCTGGACATTCACGCTTTCACACTCAGTCAGTCTACAAGAAGTGCGCCTAGGTGTGCTCCGACTTTTTCGCTCAGCTGACCCTTCGTGGCCTTTGCACCGAAACCCGTCAAACAAGCAACCGAAAAGAAGATTTAACATCGTTCACCAGTATCCACGAAACTTTTCTCCAAACTGTAGCTGACTGCTACCGCACTGAATTTCAAGTACGTCTCAAAATACCTCGAAAGAAAAAGCCGATTCCTCCGTTAAAACAAGCAAGCTGGGTTTCTGGAAAGTTCAATCGATATTTTTTTTTGTTTTTTGCCAAGTGGGCATCAACGTTTTTGAAAAACATCAGACCAGCTACAGGTACAGAAAATTTTCGAGTACTGGTGAACGCTTCTATGTTGCACAGAAGCGCAGGTTGGCATTACTAAATTAATAAAGACTGAACACATAGGAAAGCACTTCGCATTTGTCATTCAACATGTACGGCACATGAGTGCTTTACCTAATCAGTTGGTTCAACAATGCGGTTCGTTAAGGGGCACTACATGATCACATTCCATTGGGACTTGCTGGTCCCTCACCCACTGTATAACGGGTCCACGAAAACTTTCCTAACGACTGAGTTTCCACAGTGTAAAAATTCTTAATTTTTTTTTACTGAAATACAAAATTAAAAAGAAATTTAAGTTGTTTACATAGTTGGCAATAGCTTGCGCTTGCATATCCGCAAGGGCCAGTTTTATTTTTCCCTTCGGTACAGAAGTGCATTATCCATAAAATAAGCAACTAGTCCGTTGGGACATTTTTCGTGCATCTGTAATACCTTTTCTATTCCAATACGATGATTTTTAATAAGCCCATTGGTAGTGAATGAGTAAGACCCGTACGAATGTGATGAAGTGATTCCCTTCAACGTGTACTCGTTTAACACTGGTAGGCGCTGGTGCGCGCCAACTGGTATTCTTTTTATTTCTGGCGTAAAAAAGCAAAGCTCTCTATTTCATCCTGTGCAGCCTCACACTCGACTCACGTCGATCCGACCACGCATAATTGCGGCTTCATTATTTTGGCCATAATATGGCGAAAATCGACTGAACCGAAGTCGACTTTCGTAGCGTTGAAGGGAGGCAACAAATTGGCTTGAAATTGGCCGAAAAATCGAATCACGTTGATGTCGGATTGACGAGCGTCAAAAAAATGAGCTAGTGGGTCGCATAGTCATTCCCTTTTTTCCTAATTATGTAGCTTATTTGAGCGAAGTTTACGTTAACTCGCCGCCGAGTCTGTACACAAAGCAGCCGCGTCGGCGGATTGCCTCGAAAGCGCGTCATCCCTATTTCATATTTGCCGCGCTTTCGAGGCGCTTTTTCAAAGAAAGTGCTACGAGTTGTGCCGCGCCTCCGCCAGATGGCGCCACGGGTCCCGCGACCGAGAGAAGACGCAGTGAAACATCCCCCTCGCGAGGGGCACGATCAAATGCAGAGCATTTCCGGGGGCGCACGACGTTAAGTAGTTTGCGTTACGTTAATGTTGTTGCACTTGTGGCAACTGCTGACGAGAGAGCGCTCGTCAGCAGTAATTTGAATGAGTCAACGATATAAGGCGCGTTCGTAGCGTCCCATTCTGTGTCGGCTTTGTGGCGCAGTGGGTAGAGCACCATGTACATTGCGTTCCGCCCGCAGGGTCGAGGGTTCGAAACCGGGCGCCGGATAGTATTCTTTTTATACAGTAGGGAGGGGTGCGGTGCGGACTACGGACGTCAACGCGGGTGACATCGTGAGTTACTGAAATGCTCTGCATTTAAAACGCCTTTCACCTAAAAAAAAAGGGAGAAAACAGGGACGTCTACGGACTACACGACTACGTGAAGCCTACGACCACCCATGGTAGACTGCTGTACCGTGAATGCAAATATACCATTCACATCAGCGGCTGCTGTCGATAACGCATAAAATGCCAAAGGCGCGGAAACCGGTATCGGCGCCTGCATTCACTTTGCCGCACCACGAATTTGTGACAATCTTCAATCCGGAACCGCGGTATAGGTGCAGTTTGGCTGAGCGGTTTTCTGGAAAAAACACACGGACTACGTTTTAGGAAGTTTTTTTTTTTTTTCCATTTATTGCATGTGGTCGTTCCAGAAAACTGCTTTGGCAAGCCGCACCAAGCCGGCGCTTCAACAATAGAGATTTGTGGCGTCACAAATTCGCGGTGCGGTAAAGTGAATGGAGGCGTCGGTACCTGTATTGACGCCCTCGGCATTTTCTGCGGTAATAAGCAACAGCCGTTGTCGTGAACGGTACATTTGCATTCACGTCACTGTAATCTACTGATAACGGCCAACTCGTTTGCACACTCCAGCGTCCCATTATGAATACTAGTGCTCGGTGGTTTCAGATAAGGGCAGAAAAAGGGACACCATGACCATTTTTTTAATCGAGATGACACTTTATCATTGGGTAAAACACTATACTCACCAAGGATATTAAAATATTGAACACTATGACTTGGTTTACTAAAAAAAATTACAGCCACATACAATATCGGGAATTGAAAAAACAGCGACACAAGTTGAAAACCTCACAATACATTTTGCAATTAACAAGTTGAACTATGCTAAACACGACTTCACCTGCAAGTTTGGTGAGGTCAGTGTTGAGGAACCAGCTTTAACGCATGATAAGGTGACATCTCGCACAAAAACAAATCGACACAAACAAAAAAACAAAAACAAACAAATTGAATGCACGGTTCGCGGCAGTATGGTCATGGCGCCACTGCGGCTGTCCTTACATGAGCACACGCTGATGTGTGTGTTTTTTTTTGTTTTTTGTTTTTTTAGCTACGTCTACTAAGTTTATTATACCTTCCACCGGCCTAGCACACAGCATTTTGCTGTCTCTTTAAAACGAAAGGAAAAAACGTCTCGAAAGAGAGGCAGGCGACTCTACTCACGGCCCGACGACACGACGCACGGCGGACGACCCACGATCGAAGCACACCACGTCCAGTCACCGAGACGTTCACACGCGCACACCTCACATCACAAGTCCACAACGAGCCTTGAAACACGGCGCACAACGTTCATTCCTCCTGCCTCACTGGCGAGCCGATCTCTGGGGTCATTCTGCCGAAATGTCCGCGCAGGGAAGGTAGCGGCACACAACACGCACGCTGAACCACAGCGCTTCTCAGGACGAAAATGTACGGGTTTGTCGAGAAGCGCGACACTGCACGAAGCACTGGGCACAAGTCGGTGAACCAGCCGGCGTGAAGGAGTCCGAAGTTGAATCTGCAGAAGAAAAAAAAAACGCAACTCGAACTCAAAATCCAGAGTCACTGGAGAACAAAAAAAAAACTACGGTGCAATACTATTTTAACAAAATTGCTCAAGCAACCGTTGCCGATTCTCCAAGAGCACCAACGGCGTAACACCGCGAATCGGCCCGCCCAGTCGAAAAAAAAAAAAAACATTCGAAGTCTTATTACAACGGCTGAAAACACCATTAAACCAATTGGAACCATTCGGAAACACAATCGGTCCTAATCAGTCGTTTTCGACAGGTCCAATTTGACCTCCAATGGTTCTTTTTTTTTTTTGACCGAGAGTTAGGTCCGCGCCTTGACGAATTCGGCGCAATGGGGACAACATTCAACTAAGTTCGATTCGAAATATAAGCCCCAAAATATTTTTAAATGAAAATAACGCAATGAATATTGAAACTTCCAAATTTCGCGCTTCACTAACGTAATATGGGCAAGAAGGACGTAATATTAGCCAGCAATAATAAAACAGCGTAATCAATGTGTTAGTGGCACGTTAGCATTTTCTTCGATATCTGATTTGAAGTTCGCGATCAATTCCCATCATTTTATTATTTTAACGAAATAGAAGTTGATTTAATTAACTAAATTCGCATTTTGCCTTCATGGCGTCTTCAATTCACTTAATCATTATAAAATTCTACAAGCAAATGACACTACAAAAAGCAAGGACCTAAAAACTAAGGAGGAACTAACAAAATCGCAGTATTCAATCATCTGCGGTACTTACGCGATTGAAATGAAATTTAAAAAAAACGAACAGAAACGGAGCCTAGTACAAAGCAGCAAGTGTAGGGCCTTGTATCTAAATAACACTTAACTGACTAAGGCTATTTATTACAACAGCAAAATAATGAACTGCTTAAGGAAAGAGAAACGAAAAAGGAAGAAATCATCTAAATATTACCTTAAGGAAATTCAATAAAAAAAAACGAAAAAAAATAATCTTTGTAAACACATAATTGGCGCTTGTCGGCATTTATACGTAACAAGAGTAATTATACACGGCTGGTAAAAAAAGAATACAAACAAGAAAACAAGAAATGTAAGCGAACGAAATGAAACTACGACCCATATAAGCCACCGCGATCTGTAAAACACGGCCCCAGCATTTTGCGACCGTGCAAATTCAGCACCTCAGACCGATTAGCAAAGTCAGAACGCGCTTTGACGCGAAATTGTACCGGCCAGGGAAAATAAATTCCGGATTGGAGATGCCAGTAAGAAATCCGGCGCTTTGGAGCGAAAAGGCGAAAACCCGAAGAAAATCGTGCGACGGTACGATTAAAACTCGCTTGGTCACGGCGTAGCAACGCTTCAGGGCGTACTGCGCCCGCCAATGCGTCCCCCCTTTCCTCCCCCCTTCCTCCTTCGTCGGGGAGACGATGTCACAAGATGGCCGCCTGGACGAGCCGACGACCGGCCGGCCTCCTCCAAACCGCTGCGCCTCGACTCCCCAGGTACCTCGGTGCCGTCACCAAAGCTAACGGATAAACGATTTACAAGCGCCGCTAAACCACTCATGCGCCTCAAAACGTCGAACCAAGTGACTTTCCTCTACTTGAAGTTACCAGTACAAAGTGAAATGTTCTACGGCCGCCTCGGAGGGGCCGCATCGCCATCTTGCCTCCCTCCCCGACATATCAGGAAGCCGCGCCGCCATCTTGGACACATTGACCTCCTAGTCGCTTTTGCGGACTGCACTGTCTGGGTTCGCCGTAATTCTTTGACAAGTCCTCCGGGAGAATTTTAACGCGCCCCCGTGTTTCTGAGGACTGGAGAAACTACAAGCGCAACTTCGTTTTTACCCGTAAAAGTATTGCAACAACAGTTCGCGATATCCGGCACCGCGCCGCGAATTCCGCAGGAGAACTCCACCGCCGAGTCGACCGCCTGACCCCAAACCTTGACCACGGCTCGAAAGCGAGCGCTGGTTTGTGCAGAAACAGCAAGACGTCGCAAAAAAACTGCATCTCCTGTAACTACGCCGTGTGTAGAGAGCAACCGCTACTGCAGAAAGTGAGGCCTATTTGGACACAGAACGCTGCACGGACGAGCTGCGTACACATTCTCTTACCGGAGCTTCGTATATGTCCCTCGCAAACCGCTCCGCAGACGAATACTAGATAACCCGTTACATCCCCGCCAATACTACATTCAAGCAAAAGACAAGGCGAAATGGCCGTTGAACTCACCGGCAACCGAGGACGCAGTATCCAAAAAGCTCCAAAACGCATATATTTACGGTGCAGCCGACACGTCTCGTCAGCCCGGAGGCGGCAGGACGTCTGACTAACTTGTCCCTGTGTTTTTTTTTTCGATAACGGCAATTACACCAGATGCGAATCTTCTCCCTAAATCTAGGGACACCACGCTTTCCCGCAACGGTTTTCTTCGTTTTTTGAATTGTGCGCGGAGATTATCGGTCTTCGTCGGGAGAATCGGCTGGTTGGCTGGGTGCCGTTTGAATATCGTCTGCTACAGTATCCGTGGAGCCGCCTACCTGGATAACAGTCTTTTTGGCTGTGTTTTTGGCCCATTCCATGCGGAATAGAGGCCCGGGACTCTGGCTGGAGAGGGCAGCCTGTTCACGGGCTGAACTCTGTTGCGACCAATGTTACGACTTTAAAAGGGACTGAAAACAGGGAATTCTTCGAATAACAGAAATTGCAGCAGATGCGGGGTTACACACCGCCCACTTCTCCCTACATCTAGGGGCGTAACCTGAATGTCGTCTGCTACAGTATCCGTTTGTTTCGTTTGTTGTGTTTTGTTTGTTTGTTGCGTTTGCAGCGCGCCCATTGCATGCGGCCCGGGACCCTGGCTGGAGAGGGGACCCTGTTCAGGGGCTGAACTCGGTCACGACCAATGTTACTACTTTAAAACAGACTGAAAACAGGAAAATTGGTTCACCGCAGTGACTACTGACGTATCTATGGCTTTATTTAGCTACAACCCGGATAAGACATTAAGAAGTAGTGGCAGAGGGTCGCAATAAGAGCGTCAATACTCTCGCATGCAAGCTAGACGGATTTGTACGGCGATTGTGATTGACTATGAGGTTTAACGCGCTGACGCTTCAGAGGTGATGAGGTGCGCCGTAGTGGATGGCTCTGGATTAATTTTTACCTCCTGGGGATCTTTAACGTGGTTCAATAAAATTGACAGTTGGGCTAGTTGGTTTTGATTCATCGTAAGTAGCGCTAGAGACGGGACACAGAAGAGGAGACACACACGACACACATAGCGCCGTCGTGTGTGTCTCCTCTTCTGTGTCCCGTCTCTAGCGCTACTTACGATGATCTTTAACGTGCACCGAAATCAAGAACACACGGGCGTTTTCGTTTTTCGCCTCCATCAGAAAAGCTCCACCGAGGCCGCGAATCGAATCCGCGTCCTCGGGCTCAGTATACGCCTCGAGATTCGCGATCGCTGCGCCGCCTGCCGCCGCTTCTCCGCGGCGTTTGCGGGATTAGCGCTGCGTGGCTGATAGGTGGTCATGCAGTGTTCTGGTTCTCTTTCGCTTCTCTTTGCCTTTCCGCGCTCTAAACAACTTGTTATGGTGACGTCTGTAAGCTAACTGCACGTTTAGGGCACCTAAAAAAAACAGCTGCGTCTTGGTAGAGCGCTCTAACGCCAACAAGAGCTACCCGGGGAGGCGGTTCTGCGCGCTTCTTGGCCGCTCTTGCGGGCGTCGGCGATGGCAGCAGCATATCACCGCTGTCACCTTCGAACACGTCAGCACAAGTGAATTCTATTTATTGTCGCCTCGCTTAGACCTGATATTGGCACTGTAAGTGGTTGGTTCGTTTTGCAGCGAAGACAACAAATGCGGCTTTGCTTCGAATATGTACGTCGTAGAAAAATATGTTTCGAGGACGTGATAACCCAATAGCTGACAAAAACTTGTGCCTTTTATGGGAATATAAGCCACGCGAAAATGTTAAGTAGACTCAAAGGCTGTGCATTGTCAGATATGTGCCCACTCATGCCTTATAGTAAGAACCAAGGTATATGTTAATGAAACCACGGGAAAATGAATGGTCTGCAAGTAAGGAATAAATAGAATAGTCGTACGGGAATGAAAAAAAAATGAGTGCAGCTTCTGAAATGCTAAAGACGTTTGTTCGAGCAAGGTAGTATTCACCATACCAACTAGATGCGAAATGCACTGATATTTCGCTAGACATTGGGGGGGGTGAGGAGGAGGACGCTTAACTATCGTTGTTTACAAATGCGGAGAAGAATCAACGAATGAACGTTTTAGTAATCGCACACACAAGATGCGTGTTCACTTTTCGTTTGTTTTTAGCCTTGAAAAACGGCTGGTCACTCGGCGGACTCATTTTTTGAAGAATACAGGATAGGCAGTTCACAAGCGATACGAGGTGTCGTTGGAAGAGTTGATTGATTGATTGCAGGGTTTAACGCGCCGACGCAACGGAGACGATGAGGCACGCCGTAGTGGAGGGCTCCGGATTAATTTTGACCACCTGGAGAGCCTTAACGTGCGCCAAAATCTCGTATACACGGGCTCGTTGGAAGAGTGTCGTATCTGATAAGGGCCTCTGATTTCGGTTTATGCTAGATTCTGCAGTCTCCCTGTGTCATGACTCTTACGACGATGTTTCGAATAAGAGTTTGGTCACGGACGCGGAAAACTCTATAAGCCCATCTTCGCGCTTCTCGTGGAGGATAAATGTAACAGATGAATCTTTGGGAGCGCTCACCTCGGGACAAGACGACCCAGCATTAAATTTGTCGTCGTGTGCTGACTCCGGAGTGTAATTTTGCATTATCCGTCCTACTTCTTTGGTACAATGTTTGTGAAATTTATGCCGCATTGGCTTGTTCATGGTACTGATCAATATCTGATATGTGATATTGGCAGGCGTAACTTGCGTGCTGTGCTCCGCTAGATTTTGTAAGTGCACAAAGTCGATTTACATCATAGTGTGTATGGCCGCAACATGACCATCGGAGGAAACACTGCTTACGGAGACACTGTCACTAAATTTCAGGGCAGCGGAATTGCAATCAGCTGCATGCAAATGCTGGCTTCGGGACGCCGGACTGTGACACACGCCCGGCGCTCATATAGGATTTTTTGCCTTCTTGATGACCAGTTCATGTAACTGAAGCAGTACATCATGGGTGCTCAGATGTCTTCGGAAGCCGTACATGGTCGAGGGCATTTGTTCGGTGTTATCTAGATGCCTTTGGAGTCTCTTGTATATCATGCGCTCCACCACCTTCCCTACGCATGACGTAAGGGAGATGGGCCGCAAGTTGTCCAATTGTGGCGGTTTCCCTGGCTTGGGAATGAAGCGGACGTCTGCGTCCTTCCATTCTTGTGGTAGCTTTCCTTTCTTCCATGCCTCATTAGCTAGCATCAATAGCTTCATTCGGTCTTTGTCGTTGAGGTTTCTGAGCAGTTTGTACGTGATGTTGTCTGCTCCCGACGCGCTGCCTTGATTGCTTTCCTCGATGGCAGCAACTAACTCCTGGTCAATGATGTCTGCGTCCATTTCTGCGTTGGCGGCTCCCTCATACCTGAGTGGGGCCGTGTTGCTTCTTTCTGTCTTGAGGTATTTATCCGTGAGGTCATGGATGAGTTGCGTTACGCTTCCGTCATATTTGTTTATCGTTTTTGCAAGATCTCTTGCGTTGGCGTTCTTGCTTTTGAGTGGGTCGATTAAATGTCTTAATAGTTTCCATGTCTTTTTCGTCGATAGAGTAGCCTGGAGGCTGTCACATAGCTTAAACCAGTTTTCCCGGCATAGTTGTACCGCATATTCGGCCGCTTTTTTGTTGAGTTCGTTTATACGTTTTCGGAGCTTGCGATTATGCCGTTGTCGCTTCCACCTTCTTGTGAGACTGTGCCTGGCCGCCCACATGTGGCTGAGTCGGCTGTCTATGAAGGGTGTTTGAGCGGTTGTGGCTATCGTTTGCGTGAACTTCTTGATTTTTTCTCGCTGTCTTTTGGCCCATTCATCATACGTCTTGCAGTCTTGGCTTGCCTCGTTTTGTTCTTCCTCTTTCTCTTTTTCTGTTTCTTTTCTCAGTCGGTCCCAGTCCGTAATGTTGGCGTGGCCTAATCTTGCCCTGATTTCTGTCCCTCCCAGGGTGATGCAGATTATGTCGTGGTCCGATCCGAGGTTTTCTTCCGTATTGCACCAGGTGGCGTCTAGGTTTCCTCGTATTAGCGTAAGGTCCGGGGTGGTGTCTCTAGCTGTGCTGGTGCCTGTTCTGGTCGGTATCCCTGGTTCGTTGATGATTTCGAACTCGTGGTTTTCTATTGCTTTGAGCAGTTGGTTTCCTCTTTTGGACGCATATTTGTAGCCCCATGTCGTGTGGGCTGCGTTAAAGTCTCCGACCATTATAACTGGCCTTGTTTTAGCTTCTTTGATGCAGTCTATCATGGTGCCCTCGAAGTCTATGTTCTTGTTTGATGGTCGGCAGTAGGCGTTTAGGATGAAGATATTCCTCTCTGCTTTCACTCTTCTGCTGTGGATTTCTATGAGCGTATGTTCGCAGCCCCGTTGGGCAGTTACGTGTTGTGTGGCCGCCACGTTGCTACGTACCATGGTTGCTGTGCTTCTTTCTCCGGGGTCCGTGTACGTGACGTATCCCGAGAGTTTAGTTTTGCCATTCGTTTCTTGCAGTGCTATGATGTCTGGTTTCTGTTCCAGTTTGTCTATATATAGATGTAATTCCATTATCTTATTTTTTAGTCCCCTGCAGTTCCATTGTAGGATTGTTGCGGTCTCTTTCTGTTTTTCTTTATTCTTCATTTTTTGTTTATTGGATAGTGTATTTGCGTGCCGAGCTTACTCCTCGTCGCTTGTTTCTTATCTCTTCTTTCGCTGTTCTCTTGCTAGTCATTGCCTTGTGTTTGAATTTCGCCTCTAGCGTCATAATTCTCACTGTTAATTGGCCGCATTTGGTTTCAACGTTTTCCATTCTTGTTGTTAAGTCGTTCACTTGGTTGGAGATCTTCGTGAGCATAGCTATGACCGTCTCGAGAGTCGGAGGAACGGTGGTTTCCGCTGTCCCTTCTTCCATTGCTACTGCTGTCGTCTCTTTGTTGGTATTTTGCGTCATTGCTTGCGTCATTGGCGGCGCGACTAGCATCTGTGGCGTGATTGGCGTTGGTGATGAGGTTTGCGTTGGCTCTGCCTGCGTGGAGCAGGTGGTGTCTCTCTTGGCTACTTTTCTCTTTGCTATGCTATCATCACTGCTTTTGTTCTTGGATTTACTGAGCGCTTCTATGCGTTCCATCATTGCCTTTATCTGACCATTCTGTCTTTCTATCATTTGCTTCAGCTCTGAGCACTGACTGCAGTCTTTGTTCTTATGAGGGGGGGGAAGCGGGAGTGAGGGGAGGGAAGTTGCTGTTGCTGAGAGCGATGGGAGACCCCACCGCCCAGCCCACCTGTTTCTCGGCGTCGTTGCTCCTCCGGGGCTTCGACTTAGACCTCTAGCGGGACTCCCTCTTGCGAGATCCGGTTGTCGATGGCGATCTGGTGGCGCTCTTGCTTCTGTCCCTTCTTGTTTTCGAGCGGTTCCGCCGTTCGCCCGTTCCTCCTGCTGCCGCCTGCTGTTGCGCGGGTCCTCTGGGTGGTGTTAGTGATGATTCTAGTTGTTGCATTAGTTGTTGGTCTTCGTCTTCACTTGGGTGTTGCCTTTCCCGGCGTCGTTTGCGTATGGCGTAGGGGGTCTTAAATCTTGCCTTGCATTCTTTGTCTGCGGTGAGGTGGTTCCCTCCGCAGAGGCTGCATTTCGGGTTTTCGCAGGCGTGATTGTCTTCGGGGTTCTTCATTCCGCACCCTCGGCATATTCGGTCTTCAGGATTGGGCATACGTCCATCCTGTGGCCGAGGCGTCCGCACCGATAGCATAGTTCTATTTGCTTGCAGTACAGCGCGCACTCTACCAACAGGTTGCCGTACCTGATGTAATTTGGAACTTTGTCTCCGTCAAAGGCTATAACCACCGTCGTTGTCTTGCCGATGCGATTGGCTTGTAGGGCGGTGGGGTTGTAGTCTTGGACGATGAATTCGTTGATCTCTTGATTTGTGTCTGTTAGCTGCACTCCTCTGATGACGCCCTTGACGGTCCCGTGGGGGGCCGTTTCATAGGCGCTAATTTCGTGTGCTGCTCCGTTGATGTTGAGGATTCTGACAGCCGAGTAGCGATCTGCGTTCTGTCTGCTTGGGGTACTGACAACGATGATATTTTGTTGCTTATTCGGGCAGATGACGTCATGAACAACTTCTTTGGCGCTAACTCCCGCAGCTGCCAGTATGGCGCGGCTGACTTCATATCTTGAAATTTCTCCGACGTTCAGGCCTCCTCTGGGACGCATGACTATCTTGGTGTCTTCTCTCGGTAGAAACGGCATTCTTGCCGCTTTTAGTAGCTTTCCCTTGACCGTGCCTCGCTTTGGCTGACGTGGGCCGGCGACTGCCGCTGCCTGTCCAACGTTAGGCGACGATAGGCTCAACTTGCTCTCCTTTCGTTGGGTCCTTTTTTCACCGGCAACTTGCCATCCGAACGTTCTGGACATTTCTTCCGGCATAATTTCCTCGCCTTCAACTTCCACTCGCATGGCGGACGCCATTTTCTTGAGTTAATTCGTCGCTAGGGGCCCCGGTGAGGTCGATGGACCCGCCAGGGCTGCGCCGCAGAACTTCACTGAGCGTTAGGCTTAGCTCTCGGCGGCGTGGTGTTCACAGAAAAAGTTCGCTAAAATCGAACAAAAATCACTTTCCCACCTGAAATTTGGTATCTACGTGGTCCTTGCAACTTCGCGGATGCCGTTGTGCCAAAATTTCGGCGATTAGGGATGATGGTCCGGGCCTTTTGTCCAAAAAACTGTCGAGCCGATGCGAGACACCTTGGCATTCCACCGCGCCTCCTTTTAAATGGATGCAAAAAGCTAAAACGCCGGTGAGTCAGGAATTTGGCGCATGTTAAACATCGTCAGGTGGTCAAAACTAATCTTACCCGCCGCGGCGGCTCAGTGGCTAAGGAGTTGCGCTGATGAGCACGAGGACGCGGGTTCGGTTCCCGGCCGCGGCGGCCGCTTTTCTGATGGAGGTTAAAACCATAAACGCTCGTGTGTACGAGATCTCGGCGCACGTTAAGGTTGATTGATTTATCTGATTGTAAGGTTTAACGCGCCGACGAAACGCAGGTGATGAGGCGCGCCGTAGTGGAGGGCTCCGGATTAATTTTGACCACCTGGGGATCTTTAACGTGCGCCGAGATCTCGTACAACGGGCGTTTTTGCTTTTCGCCTCCATCAGAAAAGCGTCCGCCGCGGCCGGGAATCGAACCCACGACTTCGTGCTCAGCAGCGCAACGCCTTAGCCACTGAGCCACCGCGGTGGGTTGACAAAGGAATCAACCATGTAGCCATGAATAATCGAATGGTGCCAAGAGCAGTGGGTCTGAGACCTTTTTTGACAACTGGGACGCCGGAGCCCCCCTCCCCACTTAACCCCCCCCCCTCCCGATGCTTCTGGCCTCAGTTGAAAACGATACTGTTTTTCAATGTCAACAATTTCTTTGTGATCTCCAGAAGAACACCCCTCTGTACGACTTTCACGCTTTATGTGCCACACCTTCGCCGCCCAAGACATGCTCATTAAGAAAAAAAGGTTCGCCGATATTCAGGTTTGAACCTCGGTCTCTTGGGTTTGAATACAGAAATTTTCCGCGAACACTACCGATTAGTGTGTTTGTGGCCTGCTTAAACATGGCAAACACAACAGACTAATCAATAGCTAAAAGTTACCAGCCCAAACCAAGCTGAACATTGCCACTCTAAAATCGCTTCATGACACGAGGTCACTCAATAAAGACTCCGAATACCCCAGATTTCTCGCATTTTCCCCGTATTTTCAATGAGGTTTTCGTGAACTTGCCTGTCATTATATCGGCATGGTGAACACCCATCCTAGTCTTCCACAGACTGCGATGGCCCAACAGCATGAACATGTCGAGAGAGAGAGAGAGAGAGAGAGAGAGAGAGAGAGAGAGAGAGAGAGAGAGAGAGAGACTTTTATTCTGCTCAGCCCCTTGCGGGAGGCCCAGCAGCCACGGCGTTGGAGTCTCAGCGGTGGGCCTCAGCCGGGGCCTATGTTGCCAAGCCTCCCTCACCACAGCGACCCGTGCGAGAACGAGCAAGTCCCCCCGGTCCCACGCGCCCCGACCCCCCGGTGCCCTCGTGAGGGCGGGCCAACGGTACGGTGTCGGCGCGTCCAGTCGAATAAATTCCTCCGTAATTCACAACGGACCAACACTTGATACCATGTGGTGTTTCTGGTAGTTCTCTTTCCAGCGCTCTTGGCAGCACGTCCCAGAAAATTGTTGAGGAAGCGGGTTTCCATTTTTTTTTGCAAGGAGAACAGTTCATTCTTTACAGAAAAAAAAAGCCCTTTCCTGACAGCCTTGCTTAACCCGTGGATTACTACTGTACAGTTTGAGAGAGAGAGATGGGAGGGAGGGAGGGAGGGAGGGAGGGAGGGAGGGAGGGAGGGAGGGAGGGAGAGAGGGAGAGGGAGAGAGATGGGAGGGAGAGAGAGGGAGAGAGAGAGAGCAACTTTCTTAAAGTGCCTGCAGCTCGGTTTGATGCCCTTACTAAGGAGGGGGGCGGGGTCCTTCCGCGACACGGCCCTACTTCTCTTTCAACATTACACTTTTATGTTTCATATCGAACAAATTTTTTATTAAAAACACAGATGAAGGTCAAGCTTAGTTTTATAAAACCTTTATGAGAATACCACAAATTGTTTTAAACGTGCATGGGATAGTGTCAGTGAAGCTACCGGAGCACCCATCTGGGCTCTGTCTGGTGCAGTGATTTCCCTACACCCCCCCTAGGAGGTGTGTAGACCCCCCCCCCCCCTAGTTTTTCTGGACACCCCCCCCTTGAATCCCCAAATTTCACTCTTGCCAGTCCTTGTATGGACCTTTTTCAGTATCGATCTGCGCATGCGCGGGCTGCCCGTCTGCTACTCTTGGCAGTAGCCTCGGGCAAAATAAACAAGAGTGCGCCCCCCGAGCTTGCTGTTAGCGTTGCACGCATTTATTTCCTTTTTTTTTTTTGACAGCTCGTGGCAAGTTCGTATGTGCACACAAAAAAGGCTTTCAAAGGAAAGGGGCAAAGTGGTTTGAGGCTGACCACGCTGCGAGCACATTGCTACCAGCCAGGGAGTAGCGAAAATGAAAAAAAAAAAAAGAAGTAAAGGAAAAGGGGAGCTTCAACGGCCGCAGATTAGTCACGGAAACTTTCGCCTGCTACCGTGATATTTATATGAATGGTACGGGTGACGGGTGGGTGCTGGAGCAACTGCAGGACGAGAACATTTTGTGCACGAGTTCTCCGAAACACAGATATTTTCGGGGGTGTGCCTTACTGCCATTTTTAATACGCCGAAGTAGAATACCACGCGGGGGACGCAGCAATACCCCACTCGCTTGAAGTGATTTTGGGAGTGACGTCGGGTGCCCAGGGAAAAATGGTCCAATGGAGGCAGCGGAAACGCCAGTATGCAGGACAGTCCCACGGTCGAGGGAAGTTTACTTAAGGGGGCGCCAGAATTGTCCGCGGGCGGTAGGGTGGAGAATCTGAAGATTGGTCAATGTGGAAGATTGGTCACTGGCCCTGGTAACAAGTTCGAAAATGTCCTTATACGTTGAAAAATGGCGATAAATAAAAAAAAAACTGAACATGGACCTTTCTTGGTAAAAAATGAATTTCTCTAAATTTGTTTTTTTCTTAGATTGAATAGAAAGCACCGCCTCTCAGGTATATATATATATATATATATATATATATATATATATATATATATATATATATATATATATATATATATATATAGAAAATGAAAAAAACGTACGTCACGGAGATGAGCGTTTGATTAACAGACGTCTATTATTTAACTATTGGGATAAAAAAAACAGCTTTTCTAGTTTATGAACCCCCCCCCCCTCCCCCCAGAGCCATTGAGACACCCCCCCTTGATTCGATGCCTGGGGAAACCCCTGGTCTGGTGGCGTCTCCGTCTGGTGTCGGAACTTCGCCGATCCGGACGGGTGGGCTCCCAGGGTGAGGCACGTGCATTGCACTGCGCTCGTGTTGACCCTTGCCACATCCCCAAACTGGGGTAGATGGGGCATGCAATTTTTGGTTGGGGGGGGGGGGGGGGGGGGACTGCGTGCGTGCTTTCCCCCCTTCCATGTGCAAATCCAAAATCAGGCTCACAATTCAGTAGGTTGAGCTATCTTTCATGTAGCACTCCCATGCAGCGAAAGTTCGTGCAGTGTGTAATACCTATACATGCAGAGCAAATTCAGACGGACGCCGGCTCTCGTGTCTTCCCGTGCCCATAAGTGTTAGGTTACACGTTCTGCTTGTATTATTTCTTTTGAGGTAGCGACCACTAGATCCCTGTTTCGGCAGCCCTAATATAACGATATACCGCAGCTGTAATTCGGTTTTACAAGTACAGTCGGTTTTACAAGTACAAGTGTGGTATGGGTATTTATAGGCGGCCAGGTTTGTTAAAGAGTCATTCCTGTCACTCACTCTCTCATCTTTCCCACAACTGACGTCGTTTCCGTCCCCCTCGGTCTTCCCGTGAGATGAGCAATGTATGTTTACCTAATTAGACTTAATTTTCCCGCGTAATCGTGCTGCAGACAGACAGACAGACAGACAGACAGACAGACAGACAGACAGACAGACAGACAGACAGACAGACAGACAGACAGACAGACAGACGGCCGGACGTACAAACAGACAGTCAGACACAGGCAGACAGACAGAGAGACGGACGTACGTACTAACAGACAGACGGACGGACGGACAGACGGACGGACGGACGGACGGACGGACGGACGGACGGACGGACGGACGGACGGACGGACGGACGGACGGACAGACAGACAGACAGACAGACAGACAGACAGACAGACAGACAGACAGACGAAAGGACGGACGGACGGACGGACGAACAGACAGACAGACACACACACAGACAGACAGACAGACAGACAGACAGACGAATGGACGGACAGACAGACGGATGGACGGACAGGCAGGCAGACAGACAGACAGGCAGACAGAAATTCCGCGTTTAGGTATCCCACGAAGACAGTCGTCTTTAAAATATTCGCACGCACCCACCTAATAAGGAAGTGTTCAGGACAGTTAGAGGACTGTACACTCACCGCATGCGCCTAGTTGACGCCTAAACCAGCTAGTTTGAGCCGACGCAGTAACACAAGAAAGAGCTAGCGCACAGTTCACCATAGACCATAGCCGGAGAATTCAATGTTTCCTTCGCAACGCGCGTGAACACTGTCTCTTTGTTTCTGCTCTCCCTTCGACTTGTCCACTTTTTGTGCCCCTATTTTTCCCCGTCTCTTTAATTTAACTCCTCTTTTTTCTAACATCTGTTTCGATGCCCCCTTTGCTCAAATAGGGCGCGGAACGACTGTACACGAGAGAATCTGCGTTCATCGCTAGTCGTTTATGTTGTGTATGCATTCTTCTGTCGACCAGACTGCATTACGCCGAAAGTTACTCTTTACATAGGCCGGACCATGACCGAAACTTAGAATAAATATTCAAATGTGTCCAATATATACAGTCTAGTCCATTTAAAACGATACCGTTTATAGCAATATATCGGATATAACGATCTACAGCTATGGCACCGTCAACTTTTGTATTCTTTCTATGGTAAAATAAACCGCTTATTACAATGCTCTAGTGCCACGATATCGGATATAACGATTGGATTCGGTTATATTGTGCACCAATTAAAAGTACAACAGTGATGACTCTAACGACGCGGTTGCGCAGCCTACTCAGGTAGTCTCTTCGTAGGAGGCCCAATGCGTGACACAGAACCTCGGGGACTTTGTTTCCGCCAACGACATTGACCTCAGCTAGGTGAAGCACCCATAGATGTTCTTGGAAAAGATTTGCACTAGCTTCACACGCGGCAAACAAAGGTGGCCGTCTGTGGCTTCTTTTCCGCAAATTAGTAGTAGCACGACCTTGCTGGCATGCGAATAAAGTGCTTTGAGCTCTGTTCCGTCTTTTTATTTCGCAACCCGCTTACAACAATTATCGGTTATAACGATGGGATTTCCTTGGCACTTGGATATTGTTATAAGTGGGCTAGACTGTATAGCAGATCTTTATAGAATCGGCTTTCGACCCACGCACTTCGAACACTTGAACAAACACACTCCGCTTCAGTGCTAATGTTTCAATTAAAATCCGGCTGACATGAGCGGTAAAAGCAACACATTATCGCGTGTGTTGTCCTTTCTTTCGTGTTTTCTCGCTGTTTTCTTTTAATAACGTCAGAATGCACCATCTGGCCCAGCAAGCTACGCTTCTACGGTATAGCATCTACGCCTGGCCACCAACATGGCATAACCTAGAGCACATTCTCGTATGCCTTTGCTTCGCCTCCACATCCTACGCCGTCCACCCCTCCTCCACTATACTATAGAGGCCTAGAACTTCTTGGGAAGGTTAAGTTAACGAGGAGGTTTTAGAAGAAAAGATGTTAGGGCTGGGCTAGCTAATACGTGAACTTGCATCAATTCTAAGGCTGCGCAGATGTCGCATATTATTCCACAAGGCTTTAATTAAAAGACCCGCCTTCGTGGCTCAGTGGCTAAGGCATTGTGGTGCTGAGCACGAGGACGCGGGTCCGATTCCCGGCCGCAGCGGCCGCTTTTCAGACGGAGGCGATCAAAAGCACAAACGCCCGTGTGTACCAGATTTCGGTGCACGTTAAAGATCCCTTGGTGGTCAAAATTAATCCGGGGTCCTCAACAACGGCGCGCCTCATCACCTGTGTAGCGTCAGCATGTTAAACACTGTAATCAATCGCAATGCTTAATAAAAAAGCGTAGCGTCAGCGTGTTAAACACTGTAATCAATCGCAATGCTTAATAAAAATAAAACATGCGTCGGCCGGGAATCGAACCCGGGTCAACTGCTTGGAAGGCAGCTATGCTAACCACTATTTTTTTTGGTAACAGTAACTTTATTTACAAGTATATAGAGAGCCGTATGCAGTGATTACTGTGGTTTCCGAGCACATCAGAACATGGCTTCACTTAAACATAAAAATGAGGCGATCGGATGATCATGCGAGGAGAGTGTCAGAATGCTTTGCCAAGTAACTGTAAGCCAATCGGGGAGTATTGCCCGCGAAGTCACAGAGCGTTTGTGAAACTTAAGCAAGAGAGATTGCCAACAGGGCTACTGTGTCATTGCACGAAGTTTGAAGTGAACGGGATAGAGGGAAGGGAGAAATTAGAGGTCTTGGGTGAAGCCATTTCTTGGTATAACTGGGCACCAGCGTTACCCGGGGCTAGCCCTCAAATTGCGTCCCATCTCCTCTGCTGTTGTGACTTGAAATCCATGAGAGCTCGCGTTCCCCGATCCAGTGCATCGCGTAGCTCGGAGTCTGCCTCATCCCCGTCGAGGGCGGCAATTGCCCATTGTGCCTTTTGGACAAAGTGCCGCCACGCCGGTCGGGGGCGTTCAGTACATTCGACGGCATCGACTCTCGCCCTCCATATTACGTGGACACAGTCGCGAAGGAGCGGGCGTTCCGAGGCCGCGTCTAGGAACTTCAGATTTGTCCAAGTGATTCTCCAGCGCGTGTTGAAGGAGCACTGCAGCTCATCCCAGAAATAGAACGCCGTGTTGGGGGCACCAACGGACACATAGAAGAGTCACTACAACGGGCGATAGACGAGGTCGAGGCCGGACTCGCAGACACCGAGCTCCGGTGCTCGCCGCAAAAGTCTGAGCTTCTAATACTCACACCGCCCGGCCCACGAAGAAAGAAAGCCGCCGAGGACGCTTCCCACATCGCCCTCCACGCGCACGACGGATTATTGACTGCTCGTTACGATTGATCGTTAGGACCCGTTTTGGCGTCGATCGCTGGTCGAAGGAGATGCAGTCGTGCCATCGTTGCAATCGTCGTGAGGCCACAGCCAATGAGAGCCCGCTGAGCCCCAAGCCCCCGCAACCGGCGTGCGTTGCTCTGGTCGGCTCGGGTGTTGGAAACTTTAGGCTTAGCATTCTGGCGGATATTTGATCGCCGCTATAGGCCTCCTGCGCTGGAGTTTTGGCGACATACAGCGCCCCTAGCGGCCAACGCCTCTGGGTAGTACAAAAGCAGACGACCCTCGCCGCCCTCCATGTGTTTTCAATTACAAGCCAGAGTGAAAGTTGGTTGTGGCGCTTTGTGGCGAGTTTAAATGACTGCATATTGTATGAAATAGCCCTTAAAGTAGTTGCAGAGGCTAAACTAAATAATGTCCGCTAAAAGAAGCCGATTTGTCGGCTTTCTTTTAGCGAGCTTTCGCGATGGTCGCGGCGTGGGACAGTATCGCCAGGTCGGGTGGTTTAACTGTTTCACGACAGTTACAGTTTTTTCTTCTTGCGTGCGGTCGACAAAGGAAAGTTCACGAGTAGCATAAACAGGGAACGCTGCTCATCCTATATACTGAGGTAACTGCAAAAGAATTGCTTCAGCGGGAGCATGCAAGCGAACGCAAGAATTGCGCAGCCGACTCAGCTGACACTGCTGGCCTGGCACCGCCTTTGAAATGAGTGGAAATTTTGTTTCGAATTTTCGAAAACTAAATGATTCTTGCGTAACGTTTTACGCCGCACGATTTACGAACGGGAGGGTGCATGTATACTAGCGAGTAGGTGGGGCAATAGCGCCAAATAAACAAATTAGGCGCTATTAAAGGACGCAAAACATGCACCAAATAACACGCCGGCTGCCTGCAGAGATGTGTACTTCTATAACACCACATAACACAGCATAACATTACACAGCCGCATACACGGCGCGGGGCCCCGAATATTTACATACGATCATCACTGACTGTGTTGGTTTTCTAGTGCTGGGGTCGTCGAATTTGAACGCCGACACGCCAGTTTTGACTTCAAATGGAGTTAGACAGCGAGGCAAGAACAGAGAATTGGCGTCCTCCAGTTGAATTGCACCCCCATCTTCACACTTCGCCAGAATATTGTCAAATATTATTAGAAATTTGATTAATTTTTTCTCTTTGCATTCAAAGCCCCCCTCCCCCCCCCCCCCCCCCCCCCTTCTGATTTGCCGTCCAGCCCTCCGCCGTGTCGGCTGCATGGAACTCGGCCGTTGCTGACCCTCATTCTAGGCTATTAAGTGCGAACTGGGAATGTATACTGCAAGAGCGTAATTAAGTAAAGCGAGAGCAAGCAAGGAAAGCGAGCGGCCTCTTAGTTCGCCCGACCACTTTGTTTTACGGCCACTAATTTCGGAATCGCAAAACAGATTTCACGCTTTTGACGGTCGCGGCAATTTGTCACTGAGACACGCAACAAAACGGCAAGCTAACGCTGCACCGTGTATTTGTAACGGCGACGCAAACGAGCACTGTTTAATGAAAGTGCACGCATAGTGTGCAGGTACGCAAAAGAGCGGCGCACCGCAGCAGGCGAGCCTGCGGTCCGCCGGACTCGCTGGCTTTTTAAAGCGCGATCATCACCGATTGCGGCACTCTTCTTGGCTGTTTTTGAGAAGTCTCTGTCACCTAGAGTATTAGCTTAAACTAGAAATTTCACTTAAAATTTCACTTCGTACGACCATCGATCGGTGAACCTGCGAGTAGCAGACGCCGTCACGGTCCCGGCACTTTCGTCGGCGCTGTAAACGTGTTAAGCGCTGCAAAGCTTTTTCCCCTAATGCCAAGTTGATCGCTGAAATAGATCGGACGCGTCGGGGATGAACTGGTGACCACGTCGCAAAATAATCGGGAGCGTCGAGCTCACTTTGCTTCTGTCAACACGGGATCCTATGGGACCCGCGCAGCTTTGTACTACCCGGAAGTACTGCCCGGAAGCCGCTTGCGCAGCGCCCCCTGGGCAGCGCAGGAGGCCTATCTGTGTGACTGCGAATGACAATCCGTAACACAACTTTTCACCACACTATCATCCCTTTTCTCGCATAAGCTACTTTTTTTTTTTTAGCGATCAGATTGATTCAGAAGAGCAGCGACAAGCGCGGTTGCTACCGTGGTCTGCGCCGGTTCGAGCCGCTGAGTGTGCCAAGCTGGCAGGCGCGACCGACGTGTGCGCGGACTGTTTCCGAAGGCAGAAAACGCTTCGCGATTGCCTGCTTTATCAATTTCTTGCGAACAAACGCGCGGAATCTAAAAATTCAGCTCAGCGATCGTCGTAGTTGAACATCTGCGTAGCCTGTTTCGATGCTTCCGCGCTCAACCGGTCGGCGCACCGCCCGCCGCGCGCCGCAGCGGCCGGTCAGCGTAGGCTGCATCGCGGCAGACATCTGATCGCCGCTTTTAAAATAAGCCCTGATAACAATCCCTAGCACAATTTTTCCCCACACTAACACCTACTTTCTCGCATGTGGAACTTCATTTTAACGATCAGATTGATTCAGAAGAGCAGCGACAAGCTGTTGCTACCGTGGTCTGCGCCGGTTCGAGCCGCTGAGTGTCCGAGCTGGCAGGCGCGGCTGGCGTGTGCGCGAACTGTTTCCGAAGGCAGGAAACGCTTCACGATTGCCTGCTTTATCCATTTTTTTTTTTGCGATTGAACGCGCGGAATCTACAAATTCAGCTCAGCGATAGTCGTAGTTGACCATGGAGCAAAAACGGTGGGCGGAGCGACGCCGACGACGCATCGCATGCGCGCATCGGGTCATGTGTCTCAAATTCGCGCGTACGACTAGTCGTGGTGACAGTCGTAACGATCAGTCGCATGCGAATCGCGTGTACCAATCGTACATGTGTCTAGCGCTGTTCTCGGGTACCACATTGACGAAGGACGAAGCACCAACCGTACGGCCCTGAGCAGGCTATTGACTAGTATAGACAACGCCGCTCGACTGGTGCGCCGAATATCCACAAGAAACGAAGGCATGCGCGAAGCCAACCTTCTCCGCTTACTACAATCGTTCGTCGTTGGTCAGATCTCCTATACCGGCCCCTCCCACACGTGGTTGGCGCAGGAGCGAGACAAGATCAATGCTGCTATACGCAAAGCCTACAAAGTCGCCCTCGGACTACTACAGTGCACCAGCAACAGGGCGCTCGAAGCCCTGGGAGTCCACAATACCCTGGACGAAATATGCGAAGCGCAGAGAACTGCACAAATCGCACGCCTCCGGGAAACGCCGACCGGAAGAGAGATACTACACAGGACCGGACACACCAGCTCCGCGGGAAAGGCAGGATGTGGAAGGCGGGGCTGACGCCGCCAGACCACGCGAACGACTACCACGATCGCTGTGCGAACAGATAGTCGTCACACCCTTACCTCGTAACACGCATCCAGAGAGGAACAGGGAAAGGCGAATGGCGAGAGCTAGGACGCTGGCAGAAACATACAGCACCGACAGCACTGCGGTGTACGTCGACGCGGCCCGCTACCCGCGCCGACCCCCGAACCTACGTTGCGACCGTCATTCGAGCCACGGACGGTACCACCATGAGTGCGGCGAGCTTCGCAGCGGACAACGCTACACAAGCGGAAGAGGCGGCGATCGCGCTAGCCCTGAGGAGTGCTCCAACAATCACCACCATATTAAGCGACTCCAAGTCAGCTATAGTCAACTACAGTCAAACCCGGTTATATCGAACTCGCAAAAAAACGCCCGCAAGTTCGATATATGGCATAATTCCATATATATGCATTCTGAAGAATTGGACAGCATAAAAGCACCTACCGTTTATGAAAGCACTTTATTAATGAAACGAACTCACTTCCGCACGAAGTAGTCCTGAATTTTCTTCTGTTCAGGCAGCTTCGCTGCCTGCGAAAGCACGCACATTTCTACATTGTCCAAGGAGTCGGAGCAGCTGAGCCCGCAACCTTCCACCTTCGCGCAGAAACGACGAACTAGCGCGAGCGCATCAATAACTTCTGAGGCTGTAGGCAAAGGCTCTTCGTCGTTTTTCTCGTAGCCGCTTGAGCCCGGTCAGCTCGTACAAGGATGTGCTTGCGTGGTACAGAGAGACTAGGCGCGCCTTCCCGCCGCCACACCGTAAGCTCACCAGGAGGGAAGGGGTGCTCGTGCGACAGCTCCAAACGCGGGCGATATGGACGCCCGTGGTCGCCAAGCACGTGTGCCCCGAACTATACCCAACGGACGAGTGTGCGCTGTGCAGGAGCGCTCGTGCGACCATGCAGCACCTGCTGTGGGGTTGCCTCAATCAACCACAGACAACAACAACGGAGGAGGACGATAATCCGCTCCCACCAAGTGTGAGGGACGCGGTCACCAGCGTCAACTACGAACTCCAAAAGATGGCTGCCGAGCTCGCGCTCGCGGCCATCGAACGCCAGCGGCCGAAAGTGCGACTTTCCACCACCCCTTGCACGGGGTCCGGCGAGTAGCGCCAGTAGGTAACCCACCGGGTTTACGCAGGCCTGAATAAATGTTGTTTCTCTCTCTCTCTTGAGTTCGGTGCACCGTCTGAAACGTAATCTTCGTTTTCGAGCTCACCCGTGGTCGCGACACCCGCATCCACGCTTACGAACTCGTCGGCCGTTGATCCATCAATGGCGTCCGGAAACTCCGAGAACTCTGTAAACACTTCCACAACAAAGAGCGAGGTGAAGGAGCTCCACAGGAACCGTAGGGCTAAACCACTTTTCGAGGGTGTGCGGCGGGTTTCTCCTCTGCCGCGAGGGAAAGCCAACTTGGGGGGGGGGGGGGGGGCACTTTTGCGCCGCTGGCGTTCGATATATCGGTAGTTGCTGCTATTTCTGTTCGATATAAGCGTACTTTTTGCTATACATTCTCATAGAATACAATCTGTGCGCCGAAATAGTTCGATATAGAGGATAATTCGATGTAAACGGAGTCGATATAGTCGGGTTTGACTACAGCAGAGGCAGCGTGGGTCCTCCGGCCCATCGCTTCCTTCGACCACTACCCTACCCGAAGACCAACACTACACACCTCAGGTGGTTTCCTGCCCACGTCGGCCTCATACCCGGCGGAGTGGCCAACCGGAACGAGAGGGCGGACGCCGTCGCGCGCGAGCTTACACACCGCGCGGCGCCCCCCCGCCTCTCGAACACGGCGCGGGCCGCAGGGTATGACGGTGAAGGCGACGAGGAGCAAGGAAACGACAACGAGGAGAACAAAGAGGAAGAAGACTACGAACCACTACTGGAGTACGGGGAAATACTCCGGTACTACAAAGAGCAAAGAAGGACACAACCCCCACCTCATCCCGGACTCAACCGGCACGAGCAGGTGTTACTCCGACAACTGCAAACAAGAACTGTGATTACACCGGCTCTGGCGCGCTACGTGTGCCCAGGACGCTTCAAAGGCTACATGTGTAGTGAGTGCGCGAGTGAACCCGCTACCCTGTCCCACATCCTGCAAGCCCACCACCACCACCGAGACGAACAGGGTGGCGGACGAGTGAATACCGGTTCAGTGCGCGATCCCCAGTGCTGTGACACCCCAAACGTGGACACCGCTGACGCGTGCGCAAACGCGGAGTGCGCGAGTGATACGTGTGAGAACACTACGAGTGCGAACACTACTCCGACCGACATCCCACCGGATGTAGTGAAAATGATCACATCGCCGAACTGTGCGCAGCAGAGGCAAGCCATCCAGCGGCTCGAGGAAGCCCTGGCTCGGCAAGAGCGAACGGAGCACTCTGACGCCGGCGCGACTCACTACCGTGCCCATCCAAGGGTACGGGGGAGAGGCTGCGTGGCTGGAGGAAGCTTAGTAGCTCGAGCCGGGCCACTGGCCCAATACCCCTCGAGGCCTTAACCAAGGCAGGAATGGGAAGAGGACACCGCCTACTTCACAGGGTCTCCTGATTCCCCATCCCCACGCAGAATCATGCAATAAAGTCTTTCTCTCTCTCTCTCTCGGCCGTTTCCCTCCCTCCGAACAGCAGACAGTTGGCCCCTCCCGGCAAAAAAAACCGCGTTCCTCCTGTCTTGCCTTGGTAGGCAGTATACACGTGTGAAAGCGGAAGAAAAAGTCCTTCGAGCCGGTCGGGACTCGCCGCAGGACGTCACTTTTCGGCCGACCAAGGGGTGGCAGGCGGTACATGGGCGGTGGGAGGGTCTGCTCTACGAGGTCCCAATACAGCTTCCTTGGTTTCACTGAGCAGAGGTATTCCCACGAGAAGCGCTCCTGTAAGAGGGCCACCGCCCCCGCCACTTCTCTGTAAAAACCTGTTGCACGGGCACCACTTATAGCTCCGCTGTTGTTGCGAGCCAAGGGGCGAGGTGCAACGCGCCTACCTTTTGCACTGCCGCCTGGAGGAAGCCATCTCGGTGATCTCGGAAGTACAAAAATCGTTGCACGGTTAGTTTAAGCTCTACATTAACGAGCCCAAGCCCCCCGGCTTCAGCGCTCCAGAAAACGTTGATGCGGCGCATGGGCTCATACGTGGATCGCCAGACAAAAACAGCGAACAACCGATGTAACTTGGCCACTGAGCCTGCGTCAATGGTCGAGACTCGGGCCGCGTACAAGATGGCTGGGTGTACCACGGCGTTGCAGACATGTGCCCTAGAGAAGAGGGCAATATGTCGCGCTCTCCAGGGTTCCAAGTTCCTTCCAGCAGCTGCCAGTTTCGTCTGCCACCTGGGGGCGGTGGCTGTGCGGTTTTCTAGGTTTACCCCGAGGTGGCGGGTGATGGCCTCCCTCCATCGAACTCCGTAGAGTTGTTGTGGTTTCGTGGACCATTCCCCTAGCCATGCGCCCTCCGACTTCAAAAGATTGAGTTGGGCCCCCGAGAATCGACAAAATGCCTCAGCCAGTGCGACGACCACCCCTGCCTGCTCTCTCGAGGAGCACACAAACACAACATCGTCCGCATAGGCCAACACCTTGAGCTCTTCGTCGCCGAGAACCAAGCCTTTGGTTGCCTTGGACGCTATTGCCATCCTGCAAAGTGGTTCAATATACAATGCGAAAAGGATCGGGGACATAGGGCAGCCCTGCCTGACTGACCTTCCGATGTCGATGGGCGCCCCCACCTCCCCGTTTATGATGATGCTGGTGGTGATGGCGGTGTAGCAGATTTTTATCCACTCGACCATTGTATCCCCTACCCCACATTGACCGAGGAGCGTGAACAGGAAGGCGTGGTCAACCTGGTCGAAGGCCTTTTTAAGGTCGAGTTGTAGGACAGCTAAGGGGTGAATGCCTGATTCCGCCACCTCACAGATGGTCCGCATGCGGTGCAGGTTGGTGTTGATGGAGCGTCCCTTAAACCCGCATGTCTGGTGAGGACCCACAACACTACTGAGGGCTGTCTCGAGGCGTTGGGCCAGGATGCGGGCTAGGATTTTATAGTCGGTGGAAAGAAGACTGATAGGCCTGAAGTCTTCCACGTTGGGTGGCGTGTTATGGCAGGTTTTTTTGGGAATGAGGACTAAGTTACTGCTCCGCATGGAGGGTGGTAGCAGTCATGAGCGTGAAGGTACTGAAGGAGGCGAACAGGGGGCTTCTGGTTATGGCGATCTTCGGAGAGTGCTGTCTGGGGGGGATGGTGCAGGCATTCGAGAGCTTTGCACGCATGCTAATCCGAAACTATATATGATCGACTCGCTCAATCCCACTCTCTCCGGCTGTCCGGCCGGACCCGTAGCCAGCGCAGTTTAAAGGGGCCCTAAATAGGCTTCCGAAGGTCGCCATTTCAATCGCGCAATCGCTAGAGTACCCCTTCATGACAACGTGTACCAAATATTACACCTCTGCGTAAAGCAGGGGCCGCACAAACACGAAAAAAAGATTTCACTTTCTCTCCTGGCTCACCAGCCATACCTTGCCGCCACACTTGCGCGCTCTGACGCAGTTCTTTCCCGCTCTGACGCGCCTCTATGACGCACGAGACACTGCCCAGTGCGGCGCCGCGAACGCGAACCACAGCGACAGCGCTCACCGTGCAACCGGAATCTGGTGGGCGGAGCATGTGCGTCGAGTGCTAAAAAAAAAAGCGCGCGCAGGGCTAAGCGCAGCCAATGACTGCACGTACATCAAGGAGGGTGATGGATTGCCCTGTTTCTCTCGGTGGTCTTGCGCCGGGTCGATGACGTCGCGGCTTCCACAGTGCTTCGGAGGAGCTACTAGAGGAGGAGAGCCCCAGACCTTATGGGTGGCCCCTTTTAATGAGCGATAACTCGGCTAATACTTAACGCATTTAAACAATTTTTGCGGGATGACGTTCCTTGGATAGTACTCCAGTGACTGCGCACGCAAAATCGTAACATTTGGCAGCCTATTTAGGGCCCCTTTAAGAGAGCGTACGAGCAGCGATCAAGGACCAGAGCATGTCGGACGCTCCCCACAGAGCCGGTGCTCTCACCATCATGTGCACCAATGAGCTCGCAATTAAAGATGCGTACTCTCTCTCTCTCTCTCTCTCTCTCTCTCTCTCTCTCTCTCTCTCTCTCTCTCTCTCTCTCTCTCTCTCTCTCTCTCTCTCTCTCTCTCTCTCTCATGCACCCTAGGCGCGCGCCCGTATTTACTGGCGTTTCCTCGTCGTACCAGGGTCCTTTTAAGCCGAGCATACATATGCCACCCTGCTGCCCGTGTAGCGAACGCCGTACACACTAAATCAGCGGAGTTCCGTGGACCCTGCAAGTAATCCCCGTAATAATCTTCCGAGCCAACGGGGCACGATCAAGGAATTCAAGTATACGTTCTTCCAAACTCATACCATCCGCCACTGCTTCCGTACTTTCAAAGTTGAATGACTCCGAATATATACGTACAGGCCTGTCCCACACGCACAAAAAGACAGAATTACGAAAAAGAAATTCCCAGTGGCTGCCCGTTCTCATTTCAGCATGCGCACCCAATTAAACTGCTTCCCACGTTGTGCAACCGAATTGCTCAGGCAGCCGCAAAGGCCGGCCTACTTTCGAGCGCCAGCGTACATGTGTTTACGAAAGCCGTAGACCGCGAGCTGATCCGTCGAGGTCACGAAATTTCACCTCTGCTCATTGAATTGTTAACAACGGAGTAATAATTGCGGAGACGCATCCGCCCTTGGGCGATTGCGAGGTTCTTGCGGTTATTATTCTGAATTGTGGACCACGCGGCAAGGTAATACTGCGACGCGGCGTCACCGCCCTCGCGTTTCGTTGCAGGAACGACACATCACGTTAGGATTGTCCTTATAGCAATCCTTAAAGGAAGCATTTGCTGCGTTGACATTTCAAGGGTGTTTGTTATAGCTGCGCATGGCGCAATAAAAATGTCGGCGATTGACCGCCACATGCTTGCGAAGGGAGTCCGGAAAGCATGGAGCTGCTGGGCCTCGATTAAAACTGCATTGCGTTAACAGAAGACGTCTGAATTCCACGTCCTGCGATGTTTTAGCGCCGCGAGTTTTACCTTTGTTTTTTACAATGAACGCTTGTCAGAAGGCAGAGAAAATACCAGCACGATTGATTTGTGCGAGCCTGCCAAAGAAGATTTGTGCGGTCTATAGCTGGTTTCGTGAGCGAACGCAGATCTGTCATTCCTTGCCGCTCAGCGTTTGAAGAACCCGGTGGCTTCGTACAGAGGACGTTTCAAAAAGGCCGATAAGATATGGCCTAACCATGTTGTTATTCTTTTATGGTCAAGCAAAATAAGGACAGAGAGACGTTTACGCCCGCACGGAACAGTGTGGTCCTTAGTGAAGAACGCGTGATAAATCGTTGATTCTGCCCCTTACTCCGCAAGCTCCGGCTTTTGTGGATATGATATCTACATGACTATACTATCCTCGACTATACTATCCTTGAGGAACGGGTGACAAATCATTCATTCTGCCGCTTACTCCGCAAGCTCCGGCTTTTGTGGATATGATATCTACATGACTATACTATCCTCGACTATACTATCATCGAGGAACGGGTGACAAATCATTCATTCTGCCCCTTACTCCGCAAGCTCCAGCTTTTGTGGATATGACTATACTATACTATGACTGTACTATAGGAATAATCCACCCAATCAAAAGTGAGAACCGCTCAGGTCACGTGCAAAGGAACCATAGGTTCTGGCCACGCGTATTATATTTTGAAACCAGCTGCTTGTATCAGGCACGAGCATAAAAAGACAATCATTGCACAACTCCAGGACCAAGCTCATCTCTACGGCATTTTAGGCGTCACGGGGCGTACAAATCAATCAATAAAATCGCTATGAAAGGAATACAATAAAGTCGGATTCGGAACAGCTAGCAGCCAGGCATGGCATACCGTTGACCGAGATTTCAGAATTACAATTAATTAGCATGATTTCATTATTTCATTTGTATTTATCTTTTATCTCCTCCAGTGTGCGTGCGAGCAGCTTTTTTTTTTTAACTGGTTACAGAAACAAACAAACAAAAAGACCTGCAAAAGGGCAACGAGTTTTGTATGTACATTCGACCTCCAGCGTGTTTCAGAGTATTGCGGATTGTTGCAAGCGCGTGAAAAATACGCTTCCGCGTTTGGAGGCGGTTCGTTGAAGGACTGGCGACCGCTGAATTTGTTAAATATGTATAACTGTGACCGTGGAGCAGTCTAGCTCTTTCCGATCGTGAACTGCATTTGTGCGATGACGCTCACAGCGCGGAAACCGACGAATAAGCTGCTGATACTTTCAAGAGAGGGACGATAACAAAATAGCGATTCCCCAGCCGCCATCACAGCACAGTGCAACAGATAGCGCGCGCTGCTTGACACAAAGTCGGGGCGCGGGGAGTGAGTTTGGTCCAGTTTCGACATCTCGCGACATTGTGACCTCTCTCTCGCAAATCGACTTCAGCGTGGCAAGGCGACGCGGTTTAACAGTCATTTCAAAGCGTTCTCGCGACGCGTGCGGTAGGGTGCCACGACAGTGACGAACCAGGACAGCGGAGCGTGAAGAGGTATATTTAGAACGCCCGCCGCGCGGCCGTGTTTCTGGTTCTTCGCCGTGTGTTTGCTTCAATTTCTTGTTGGGTTTCAGTTTGCCGCTGCACGCTTCCTCCTCGAATTCTTCTCTCCCTGCAGTTGGCTCAGCAGATCTGTGAGCAGCCTGAACGTTTACTCGTGTGCCTTGGTGTGCTCGAAAGTTGAAGTGAAACTAGTGAAGCCAAAACAGCGTGATATTGGTGACCAAGCGGAGCTTTTCGCCATTCAAACTCCATGATTTTCCCGCCATACCCTGGAAGCAGTCACCAGGCGGTTCACGCTCGCTCAGCTGTCGTCGTTGTCGTCTGCTATCTGCGGCTTAGCTGGCCGCGTATCGATGCGAGGCTGACCTATGTAAGCACTAGTCTTTGTACTTGGCCGTACCGGCGCGCGTAGCGTTGCTACGTTCCCATAACCGACCCTGTCGTGAACCGCACCTCGCAGGAATGAAGATGGAGGTTGAATTGCGTGTGTTGACCCTCAACTGCTGGTGAGTGCCTTCATGCGAATCGAGCTGCCGCTGCCGTTAGGCTTAGCCACGGCAGCAGTAGCAGGTGCGTGTGTGTGTGGCTGTGGGTAGATTCTAAATGTCAAGCGATGTGCACTGCTGTGAAATAATGACGAGGCGCCAGATTTCGTCAGTCTAAGCTAAGGCACGACGCTCCAAGTTCGCCGTTTGAATCGACGTATGCAGCTTTGCGAATTGAATCGATGTTTCTAAAACTTGCAGTGTTTGTCACACGCGCCCAAAGTTTGGGTCGCCAAATGTAGCGTGCCTGAACATACACGATATGCTTTTGAAGCTCGTTGATAATTAGTTGTTGCAGCTGATAATGCAGCCCATGGTGACGCGGCGCAGATTCGCCGGCGCGAAACTGGTACCCAGAGCATTCTGATATCTGGAGCATTCGTCACGCTTAGTAAACTGGGGGACGAGTTGCGACAGAATTGGTCCTGCAGCGTGTATCGGGACAACCTATCAGTTAACGTTATCTTTCTGCAATGAATTATAGACTCATCGACCACTGTCAGTTTCTCATTCGCAGAGATAGTGAGCAACTAACGCCTCGTTGTAGTATCGTGCGCTCAGAAAGTGAAATTGGACGTACAACAAAAAAGAAAAGATAAAAGAGAAGGAAGGAACTAGCAGACAACGCTTCCTCATAGCAGCGTCACCCTTCATTTTACTTTCGAGATGTGTTTGACTACTTCAGACGTGCTCCCGTCTACACACACGTACGCGCGCACGCACACAATACGGCTTCGGGGCCAATCACTGGCATGCCTTCGCCGCGAGCGAGCCGGCGTTTTCTAGGTCAGGAAGACCCTCTGTGGTTCGCTATATTTAGATTCTTCACCGTACTCGCCCGCTAGAACCGACTTCCCTTGATATTGTTCCCACTTTCCCCGCCGACTGCGGACGTAGGCTGCTCTTCCGGGCGGAGACAGAAATACCACCGACGAAGCTAGTGCAGAGAGTGCAGAGACAAATTGTGTCTTGGAGGAAGAGCGTGCTTGTTTACGTCTGCGGTCGATGACCCTTCAAGTGCACACGGAAGCTCACTGCGGCGTATCAGGCGAATTCGATTGATTTAGCAGTGTCCGAACTTGCACACGAGTTGCAATGTAACTGCGCAGATGTTCACGTTTAAACGCCTGCAGTGTCACCCACTGAATGTGTAGAATGAATTGTCTGCAGGGTATTTGTTAGTGTCGATTCCCTTTGACATAACCTGAGGTTGGGATAGGTCATGTGGGTGGCAGACTATCAGTGACCAATTATGTAGAAATTGAACTCTTGGAGTCTGCGTTATGTGTGCCTTGAAGGGGCAGTTCGTTCCTCGCATAGGCCTCAATGTGAAATGCTTGCTTCGCTTCGCTCAGCTAAAGGTGAACACTTCACAATTCCGCTTCGTTGTTTTCTTGTTACCGGAAGCATTTTTGATGTGTAAAATTTCTGAAAATTTTGATGTGTACATCTATGTGTTTCTAATTCGGAGTGAGATCTTGGCCCCTCTCCTGCTTACACTCCCTCCAGCGATCTTTGCATAGCCCTATCCTTAGGGACCGAAAAGCCTGCCAAATTTTTTTTTTTTTTACCATAGAATACAATGTATACGTAGCTCCCAGAAAGATGTGCATGTCTGTGTGTGTGCACTAATTGTGGAAACTGAAGTTGTGTAAAGTTGCGCATTTTAAAGTGCCGGTGGAGACGAAATACAAATTTGGGTCGTTAAAAAACAATGACTCCAATTTTAAAGAAAACATATGTAGCAGTGGCGACTCTGCCACTTTCTAGTGATTTTCCCACGACGCCACAGAATGTCGATCGTGTGATTAGCGACCACTGACCAAAGCCATCGCCAAAAAACATGCCCTATGATCGTAGTTGGGCCTCTACTTCCACATGACCGCATCACTTAAATGCTAACGTGGGGTTAACACTCTTATAACAACGCTTTTAGTGCGCTCGTCCATATTATGTCACTCCTGCCCATATTACATCAGTGCATTGCGAAATTTAAAACTTCTTAATATATTTTGTGTTTTTTCCGGTTAAAAAACCGGCTTTCGCGGCTCGAATGAAGCTCTTTGAAACGAAACAAAGTACAAAATTGTGTTTTGTCTTCAAGTCCCTTTCAAGCATACTGCAAGGAGCTGCTGTCTGGTCGTGAAATCACCACAGAGGTTACAGGCATTTGGCTGTATCACCTTATGTTCACCGATGTGGGAGGGTGCTACGCTGACGTTTATGTTGGAGGCTGCTGTGTATGAAGCTATCTTGTTAGCGCTGCAATTAAAATCAAATTACTATATATGTTCTGTGCAACGCATGTTGTTCATACTTTATGTGGCTACGTAAAAGAAGGAAACCGCGTAATAATGTCACCTCGTAAAATTGTTGTCGTCACAATTTAAAAAGCATTTCTTTTTTATTTCGATGCTGTTGAAAGCGTGAGGTTGTACGTGCATTCAGTCGAAAACTTCAGTTGCTACAAATTGACATGGATCGATGTAATGTTCGAGGGTGGAATATATGTTGCACATTAAACTTTCGGTTTTTGCACTCTGTGGGAGAAGCTGTTTTGCATTTTCCACAGAAGCTTGCTATCGAAGCTTGCGTTTTTGTGTGTCATAGTTAGGGTTCAGACTGCTCGATTAAAACCGAAATAAGCCGACAGAAGCATGACGAAGGCATTTGTCAGAACTTGGTTATAGCCCAGAGAAGACAGAATTTAAGGTGAGCTGAGCTTGAGGATTATTTGCATTTTTGCAGCAGGTCGATTGCTGCATGGTGTTTTGAGGCGGATCAGAGGAGTGTGTAGGTGATATGGATCCCTGTCATGCTGGCTGTGTCTGCGTAGTAGTCCTCGTTTCTTGCTCTGGAGCAGATGAAGGTTATTAGGTTATTGTTTGCTAACCTTTAATTTCTCCGATCCTTACTTGTGCCCCCTCCGTCCGTTTTGCAACCATTATTGCAAGTGGCAAAGAAGCTCAATAAAAATAATCCATATTTTACTTCGATATCGCTGTGCCATCCAATTCAACAGCCGATTCGGTGTTCTGTTGGTTTAGTTTTTCTTCTGGCTGTCTGCACTTTACGGGTTCTTGCTCATTCACTGTCTCTATTTTGTGTGCCAGAAATTTTAGAAGTCTGCACGGCAATCTGTTTTATTTACAATCTAAAATGTTGCATCAGTCACTTAATTCCTATTGCATAACATCTTCTTATGCTGATTGCAATTTTCTCATGACAGCTCGTTCTGAAGTGTTTGCCTCTTCGCACTCATTTTTAGCTTTAGTTTATGTTTAGCTTCAGTATCGATATGTAGCCAGAACTATAGACATGATACGCAGTGGTATATGTACTTTGGAAATATATATACCACTGGAAGTACACACCCGCCGTGGTGGCTCAGTGGCTAAGGCGTTGTGCTGCTGAGCACGAGGTCGTGGGTTCGATTCCCGGCCGCGGCGGCCGCTTTTCTGATGGAGGCGAAAAGCAAAAACGCCCGTGTGTACGAGATTTCGGCGCACGTTAAAGATCACCAGGTGGTCAAAATTAATCCGGAGTCATCCACTACCGGCGCGCCTCATCGCCTGCATTGCATCGGCGCGTTAAAGGGGCCCTAAATAGGCTGCCAAATGTTACGATTTTGCGTGCGCAGTCACTGGAGTACTATCCAAGGAACGTCATCCCGCAAAAATTGTTTTAATGCGTTAAGTATTAGCCGAGTTATCGCTCATTAAAAGGGGCCACCCATAAGGCCTGGGGCTCTCCTCCTCTAGTAGCTCCTCCGAAGCACTGTGGAAGCCGCGACGTCATCGACCCGGCGCAAGACCACCGAGAGAAACAGGGCAATCCATCACCCTCCTTGATGTACGTGCAGTCATTGGCTGCGCCAAGCCCTGCGCGCGCTTTTTTTTTTAGCACTCGACGCGCATGCTCCGCCCACCAGATTCCGGTTGCACGGTGAGCGCTGTCGCTGTGGTTCGCGTTCGCGGCGCCGCACTGGGCAGTGTCTCGTGCGTCATAGAGGCGCGTCAGAGCCGGAAAGAACTGCGTCAGAGCGCGCAAGTGTGGCGGCAAGGTATGGTTGGTGAGCCAGGGGAGGAAATGAAATCTTTTTTTCGTGTTTGTGCGGCCCCTGCTTTACGCAGAGGTGTAATATTTGGTACACGTTGTCGTGAAGGAGTACTCTAGCGATTGCGCGATTGAAATGGCGACATTCGGAAGCCTATTTAGGGCCCCTTTAAAACCCTACAATCAATCAATGATACGCAGTGGTAATAACAACAATAACATGGCAGTTTTGTTTGTGTTTAAAATAGGTCAGCAGTATTATTATTATTATTATTATTATTATTATTATTATTATCATTATTGTTATTATTATTATTATTGTTACTACTACTACTACCACCACCACTACTACTACTACTACTACTACTACTACTTACTTACCTGTTATGTCAAAAGTGTGTTCAAATTTTTCTTTTAGCCTTGTTAACCTTTGTGTCTGCTCTGAAATTTGTGTCCAACTGTGTTCAAGTAATCCTGTAGCGTCTTCAGTGTCCGTGTTAATTTGCTGTGCAGGGGCATTGTTGGTTTGAGCAAGCACCGCGTCGAGCGCATGACTGCCATTGCCAATTATCTCTCGACGGCTGATTACGATTTCGTCTTCTTGCAAGAGGTGAGTAAGTGCAGGTGGATTTTTGCATCCTTTACTGCATATTTGAAATATCCGTTGCAGTAAGACACTAGACTGCAAAGGGCACTTTTTTCTATACTCTAGCAATAGATGACTGCTCCAGACTGCACCTAGAAGGGATGTAAATGCCTACACGAGCTAAACTACGTGATGCAACTCCAAATAAGAACTTGCCTTCTTGTGGTAAACAGACCCAATGAAATGGAAGTACAAGTTTGGAATTGTGAAAAAGAATTTGTCATGTGGAAGAGTTTAGTGTGCCAAAGATGTAAAAATATTTGTGACAGAGATGTAGTGTGCAGACAGTATATGTTCATGATGAAGAACATAAGAACAGTATATGTTCTTCATCATAACATTTAGAGTAACGGAAATTTCTTTAAAAATATATAATTTATTTCCTAGCTACTTTTTAAGAATATACGAAAACCATTGGCCTGACCGTAAAAGAGCCCTAGACTTTAAATCATTAAAGTGCAGCCAACCTGCAGATATTTAATTTATTTTATTATTGGTAATTAAATATGCATTTAGCTACCTAGCTGCTATTGTAAGGTAATTGGCTGCTACGATTTATTCGCATAAAGCAAAACATCCCTCACCGCAGGTGTTTGCGGAGACATAATTGTGAATTGTTCGTTTCCACTTTTGTAAATTTGTTTAATAACAAGGTGGGTGGGGTAATGGGGGATTGCTGCATAACTAACTTATTGAGTGCCTTTGCATCCAAAATATGTTTTGAATATGTCGAGGACAGCACTAGTGAACCCTTGTTGCACAAAACTGTCAGGGCAGATTTGGTCACACTGGTGTGTATGTGATGATCACGTGCTCCCTGGGAGACTGAAGCAAGTTTCTCGCCTCCATCAGTTAAATATAACAAAGGTTGTAGCTGCCAACGTTGCACCATAAAATGAAAAAACGGTGCTTGTAGTGTAGCAACTCTTAGGCACCCCACAGCTGAGACAAGGTGCTACTGTTAGTGCTGTATCATCATGGCCTACACAAGCTATTGTTAAAATGGCTGTAAAGTGATGTGTCAAGGGCTTTAACTTTAATGCAGGGCACAGTTCATCTAAATGGTTAATTGGGCTGACTGCTTAAAGGTTATGACCAAAGAATTCTACAAATTTAGCTTGGCAATCGTAGCTGTTCCCATTACTCATTGAAGTGGGGGGACTCGTGGCATTTTTGCATGCCATTTTATGCCTTCTCAAACGCACACAAATAAACTGGCAGTATGCAGTGCAAAATGCGACGGGTCCTTGTCTTCCTTGCTAGCCCTATGGCTTTCAGTTTGCTGCCTTGAAATAGAGGCGTATTTCTCCAACTTTGCGCTTTTTAGCAAAGCTTAGCGTAAATGGAACAAAGTTGTAATTCCCTTTGAATTTCATCTCGAGTAGGCTCACCGACCTTGACTCGTGAATATGCCATTCTGTCCCGCAGGTATGGAGTCAGCAAGACTTCAAGCGCATTCGGCGGAAGACCAAGCACAACCTACCGTACGGCCACTACTTCTTCAGGTTGGTCTTTTTCGCCGGTGCCATTTCAGCTGGGTGTGCGTCATTTTTTAGGATAATGATGATGATGGCGCCGTCACGGGCATTTGCGCTACTCTGTTGAGCTGTTCCCTTGTGTGCCACCCCCCTCCCCTTCGCCCGTGCAGTGGGGTGATCGGCAGCGGCGTGTGCATCCTCTCCAAGGGCCCCATTGTGGACTCGGGCATGCTCAAGTACAACCTCAATGGCTACGCGCACAAGATCTTCCACGGCGACTGGTTTGGCGGCAAGGTGGTTGGCCTCTGCAAGGTCAACTACCGGGGGCTCAACATCAACCTTTACGTCACCCACGTGAGCGGGCATCCCCTCTTCCTTCCCCAGCCTCCTCCTCCACTACCTCACTGGCGAAATCCCTTGCAAGTAGTTCAAGGGGCCCCGAAACATTTGTTGTCTCGTAGCACCACCGAAGCAGAACCCAGTCCCAGAACTGCTGCATTTTTGGTGCCTCTTTGGCGCCATCGAATTTGGTGTTTCTTTGCTGCCCTTGAATTAAAAACTTTTAGCAGAATTGCTTTGTTGGAAAAGTTATTTCATCTTCACTGACCTTTTAAATCTAAAATTAGAGAGTGATGGTTCAATTTACCCTGGAAGGGGCCATGAAGACAAAGCACAAGTTTGTTTTATTCAAAGGATTTAGTGTTTTATAGTGCCCCCAGCGCTTGTCCGGATGCAAACGATGCTTTATTCATTGAGAAATCAATCAATTTAGGTTAAAATTTTGATTTTTGTGCTAAATTGTGTGTTTTGGCATCACAGGAACCGATTGTGAAGCCTTGTTTACGTTAGTGAACATAGATGGCGCCACCATACCGCTGCAAGCCGTTTTCTGCCTTTGGTTTGTTTTGGACCATATTCAAACCTATACACGGTGACAACTTAAGAACGGCACCGGAAGTTGCACTGCCTTATCACCGTAGCCGGATGTTTCTCCGCGCGGCGCAAGTAGGGCGTTACTGGGAATATTTTGAACATGGTGTGAGCCGTTCCCGTGATTTTTTGGACTTAATATGCTTATAAACGACTCCAGTGACGACAAACAAACTGCGTGAGACAAGGCAGACGATATCGCGCATTCATAGCAAACTTCTTTCAAAACGCGCGCGCACTGACGTCACAGGTCCGGCGCTTTGACGGAGTGATACACTACATGAGGTGGTGCCGTTCTTGAGTTGTAACCGAGTATAGGTTATTTTTGTTCTGGGAGAAAATCGTTTCGTGAAACGCAGTGCTCGCTCGACAAATACGGTCACGTAAGCTTACACCAATTGGCCAGTGTCATCTGAGACAACCCCAAAGTGCTGCAGTGCTGTGCAGCTAAAACAAGCATAGTGCACAGAGTGCCAACAGCAGTACACATCGGTACCTCTATGTTTACGTGTGCCTCTGTAACTTACACTGTTTGTCCCACCATTCTTACTGCTTTAAAAAGAATGTGCCCTAAATTTAAGCACAAATAGCTAGTTCGGCAAGCTTATAAGCCCTGCCTAATTTGCGTTTGCTTTTGCCGGCCTCCGGTGATCGCAGAGCTGGCTGGTATGGCATCATAGGTTCTGTTGCAGGAAATGAGCTGGTGGGTCGCATGGCCATTACCTTTTTTCCTAATTATGTAGCTTATTTGAGCGAAGTTTACGTTAAAAGTGGTGTCAGTTTGATTCTAACGAGGCAGTCTTTTGAATGAACCAAACTCGTGCTTTGTCGTCATGGCCCCTTTAATGGTAATGGTATGTACTTTGCTGTTGGAAAATTTGCCCCTTTTAGTCTTTGGCCCAAGTTGCATGAAGCACCCTGCCGTACATATGGGTTTGTGCGTATGGGTACAAGTTCATGTGGGTCCTCGTACTTTTATGGACGAAGTTGAATGAAGCACCCTGTCGTACATATGTGTCCCCATACATACAGATCTGTACAAGTACGTAGAGATCTGTACACGTACGTATAGGTCCGTACCAGCATGCACGGGCCCACCTGCCGTCATTGTGCCCCACTTCCGCAAATTGGTGACCTCGCTCGGTGTGTCTGTGTGTGCTGCAGCTGCACGCAGAGTACAACCGGCACTGCGACGTGTACCTGTCGCACCGCATCTGCCAAGCATTTGAGCTGAGCCAGTACGTGAAGCACACGAGCGAGAACTGCGACCTGGCCTTGCTGGGGGGGGACTTCAACACGGAGCCCCTGGACCCGCCCTACAACATCATCCTCTACAACACGGGCCTCGTTGATTCCTTCGTCGACCAGGAGGCCATGGGCAGGGTCTGTTCCCCTCCCCTCTCTCTCTCTCTCACCATATTCCGTTCCGAGATGGGTGCAAGCCCCCGGAACTTCCTATGCAATACAGAGCGCTTATTAAACGTGTCGATATGCAGCGCTTTGCCCCTGAACCGAGCTAAGGGATACCAAACCACCCTTACTTGCGAAATGAATGAGCAGAATTGAGCCAAGAGAACATCTTACAGTAAGAAAATTAGGAGTCCTAGCAGGGAATTATAGCATTGCTGGGGCTCTGACACGGGCGGTTCGCTCCAGAACATGCGATTCTACCCCTAGGCTATTGAGGGCAAACAGGGGGGTTCTTTTAGCAGTTGCTGAAAACAGTAGAAGCGGAGTTTGATGCAAACCAGTAGATGGCACTAGGTGTGCACAGGAAGTGGGTGGCTTCTACCCATCTGGGAACAGAATGTTTCCTCTCTGTCCATATGTGTTCATGTGTGTGTGTGTGTGTGTGTGCGTGCACATGCATTCTTTTTTTTTTTATATAGAAAATATGCCGATGCATTGTAAGACGATACGAACAGCTGCATGTTGCTCAATTTTGTATGTAGCGCGTCATGGTATATTTTGTATCCTCCTTAACTAGATAATTAGTCCATTTTAATTAGCCAACGTTCGAGCCAAGGAAGCTAGGCAAAAAAAAACATTAATTACGAAGCTGCAGAGCAGTTCGAAAAGCGTCTGAATGAACAGTTTCCATCTTTTTATGTATTCAGTGTTAGTGTTTTTCAGCTTACTGAAGATGCTCACGAAATACAAAAAATACCACCACTTGACGTGCCGACTTTCGCATTGTGATTGCAGTGCTTCCAAGCGTACCGCATACAATCATTGGTATATATATATACACACACATACACACGTGCGTGCATGCATGCACGCGCATTCATTCAGGGTGCCACAGCTAACGTTTACCAAAAAATAAGGGAATACAGAAGGCTTTGCATGTGAATATTGGAGGCGTTAACACAGGATATGTATTTTTTGTTTCTCTCATTAGGCTGAAATAATCAAGTTTGGCGAGCCGACTTTTTAAATGCTTGTTTAAATGGTAATGTCGATGAGGAGGCTGTAGGCTACATTAAACAAAATAATCCAATTCAGTTGGGTCCTCCAGCACAGTGAGGTATTGTGGTACTAGTACTCTCTTATTTTTGGAAAGAAAACCAGAAGGCTACTGTGTGTGTCGTCGTTGCTTGCTGGTGCAGGATAGTTTGTGCGTGGGTGCGACGTGCGGCCACCCTGACAACACCTACACGTCGTCGTACGAGAAAAGCACCTGCCCAACGGGAAAGCGGATTGACTACGTCATGTACAAGGTTGGACGGGGTACGTGAGCTTGTGCCTCGCTTTGCGAGGCATGTCTGCTGCGTTTTGGATTGGGGTATTGAACTAGGGTATTCTTGATTAGGGTATTCAGTATTCTTGATTAGGGTATTCAGTCAATTTCACTGGTGGAAGAAAATGAAGGGGTTGAAGGTGTGTCACGTAGATAGGCAGATGGTTTAAGGTTATCTGTTTACTACATATTCAGTATTCTGATTGCATGCATTTGTTACATGCATGTGAACATTTTCGGATAATGCCACAGGTGTTACTGACCAAAATGTGCTGCGCAAATGTGAAAACGAGGGTTAAATTGGGCCTTCTGGGGCTTTCGAAGGGTAAACATTTTGGTGTCATGTTTTTGATATTACTGCTGAAAATTTAATGAACACAAGACCAAAGTCTGGCGTGCAACAACTCTGCACGGGCATGTTGCATTGCAACTAAATTTTTCTCTTGTCAGTTCTTGAATGCAGTGAGCACCGACTCCACCCTTGAAGGCGGCATATAAGACAGTACCTCTTATTAGACAGAATTAAGCAGACACACAAGAGCCAAAAAATACACCTTGCAAAAAGCGAACTAAATTGTCGCTACAAAAAAAAGAAAAAGAAAACAAGAACAATGCAGTTACATATGCACACATCAGCATGTATAGTCATGGACAAAAAGAAATGCAAACACGGAAATATGAGCCAGAACACGCAAAATTGAGAAATACTGTTTGGTGAGGTCTAGTAATGGCGCGCTATTGGTATATTTAGTGAGTCACAGTTCCAAACTTTGTTTGCGTAACTAAGGCACGCGTCATTTTGATTTGCATGGAAAGAAATCGCGCTGTTTTTGTGTTTTGATTCGTATTTTCATGTTCGTGTTTCATTTGTTCATGACTAAATTTATACATCCAAGGAGATAGACACAGCTGCGAAACAGTAATGCATTAATGGTGATGCTGGGTTGCAGAGTAATGCTGGGTTGCAGAGTAGGTGTATTCTGATTGCAAGTAGTAGGTACCACCCCTTGACCGGAAGGCTTCTGTTCCTCAAAAGACATCTTGCCAGCTTGTCCTGCGTTTCTCAAAAATGTCTTTTCCCCCCTGTCTGTTTTGTGCATCGGACGAAACGTAGGCGTCACTGCCGAAACCAAGTCGTGCACCACCCCCAAGCTGAAGACGCCGTCGGGGTTGCCTCTTTCGGACCACGAACCGGTCGAGATGACGATGCGACTGATGAAGTCCACTGCTGGTAAGCCAGGGCCAGTTTTTTAAACTGCTCTTAATTCTCATTGATGATTTTCATTGATGCTGTTAATTCTCAGATAATGAGTGGCAGCCTGCCATTGTCCCTGAAGAAGAAAGTGTATGACAGCTGCACCTTACCGGTACCAGAGTCCTTCAATGCTTTACTGGTGACGAAACTGGTCCGTAACTCAATGGGAGAGCTTCATATGCTGCGTTTGGCCGCCGCGCGGTGGCGCCACCCTCTCACTGAGGTCACTCCTCGGGCGGCGTTGCGCTGGCTCGAACGGCGGAGCCGCGGCGAGTTGTGTTTGTTTTGTGCGGGAAAAAAATGTAACGTGCAAATCGCGCTCTTGTGATGCGACTTAAGTAGTGCAACGACGATGCCGAACATGTGTTGCGTCCCGGGATGTCGTTCCTTGTACAACGATACCACAGAACATGTTTCCTTGTTCTGTTGACCGAGCGACGGGCAGCTGCGTGAGAATTGGAGGCGCGCCATTCCAAGGCAAGCAACTGATGATTTCAGCTTCGATTATAAGTGCGACAGCGTGTGAAAATGCACTGTGTGTGAGAATAGAAAAAGCAATGTACCATTTTGAGAGCATCGTGGACCTAGAATTGTACAAGGCTAGCTTGAAGCCAGATTTTTGTCATATCAGTCAGGTTGTAGCGGTGCTTCATTACTTGTTTGCAAACTTGTATTACCTTGCGCTCAGACTCGCGTGTAAAAAAGCTTTGGGACGTCCTTGTGCTTTTACTTTTCATATTTCCGCACATTATCCCTCAGGGTTCGTTTCTTTTGTTTTGTAACCGCGCGTGGCAGATTCCGGTTTCTTATCTGGCGTTTCAACCGGAGCGCCCATTTGCTCTGTTTGTCGTACGTCCCAACGTAAGGCAATATTGTTTGATATGGAAAGGGTTGCCACCTTGTCGCTAACTTGATTTTTTGTTTCTTCGACAATGTTCTTGATCCTATTTCCATGGATCTGAAATAACGTTCCGAGAGTAATGCATGCATAGCAAACGCCGCGCAACTCCCTTTATCGACGTTCATCTGTGCACGTCACACATCAGACTGCTTCTTCGACATTTGTGTTTCATTCTAGTCTTTTGAAGAGCAGGAGCTCTCTTTATTAAACGTCGTTCAGAAAAGCTTTGCGTCGTTCTTGGCTACGTGGCAATATTCTGTTCCCTCTGTGTGCTGCACATCGCAGCACGAAAAAATAAATTTTTGTACGCTGGACCACGCTCTTTTGTCTCCCTTCGTAACATTGAAATTTTTTGTTGCATGTGATAAAATCAGTTTTATTGTTCTTTTTTCGCTTCCTGTTTTTTCAAGTATTGCAAAGCGTGGATGCATAACGACACATGGTGCAACATATATCTCTTCGTGTTTTGATCCTTCGCGTTTCTGCAGCGTTTTTAGATGTTCTCAAGTATGTACCCACTTATCGAAACGGCAATACTATCGGGCTCTCTCTTTTAGCGTTCTGTGCATTCCAGAGCAATCAACGGATTCATTAAGCGTAGTCTGAACGATGCGTACTTGGTTTCTTTCAGTTTTTTTATTGTATTATCGATAGGACTGCAGCAGTCCGTGAATACACAGCTACCGTATATATGGTAATTACAACTTTGCTTTAAGAAAAGAAGCAATATATATTTAAAAATCCATAAACACGACGGCGCAGCGCTTTTGCCAGAGCACACAGAAGCCGTTGCCGTTCGCGGCCGAAGTCTACGGTAATTTACTTCGAAAAATAAAACCACATTGAAGGAAGGTGATATACGCAATGGCTGGACTATTCATCACTAACTACTGCGAAAAAAAAACACACTTAATCAGCGCGCAGACACCAAAAGCAGCAAGCGTTTGCACGCCAAGAGCTGGCCAATACGCTGCACGCGCGGTGGCTGGATGACCTTCGTGCGGCGGTGGCGCCTGTAGTGGTGCGCGCGGTCCCTATATGAAACGAGCGCCGAAGTTTCGTGACCAGTAAAGCATTGAAGGACTATGCCGGTACTCACCTACGGGGCAGAAACTTGGAGGCTCACTAAGAGGGTTCAACTTAAATTGAGGACAGCTCAGCGAGGAGTGGAACAGAAGGTGATAGGTGTAATGTTAAGGGACAAGAAGAGAGCGGAGTGGGTCAGGGAGCAAATGCGTGTTAAGGACGTATCAGTAGAAATTAGAAAGAAGAAATGGACGTGGGCAGGGCACGTAATGCGGAGGCAAGATAACTGTTGGTCATTGAGGGTAACCGAGTGGATCCCTAGAGAAGGCAAGCGTGGCAGGGGGCGGCAGAAAGTTAGGTGGGCAGATGAGATCAAGAAGTTTGCAGGGATAAATTGTTCACAGTTGGCACAGGACCGGGGTAATTGGAGATCCATGGGAGAGGCCTTTGCCCTGCAGTGGGCGAAGATGGGCTGCTGCTGCTGCTGATGATGAATTCTCATTGCATGAGGCCGAGTGCCCCGAATTGGTTGTCAGCTGTGTTTTTGTTGAAGCTGGGCCACCACAAGCATGCGGATCACGGATTGTGTGACGCCCATGTTGCCGGAGTTTGTGTTCCTTCCCGTATTCATTGAAGTCCAAGAGTTAGTGATCGATTTAGTCTGCACTTTTATTCGACCAGTAGCAAAATCCAACTTCGTTGTCCAGGTAGGGTTGCCACCTTTCCCCGAAGAAAAAATCGGCCCTTCGTTGGGGGGAGGGGGTTGAACTTGTGTTAAAAAACAGACGTCACTTTTTTTTTTTTTTTTTGACATAAAGTGTTATATATTGTAGCGTTTTCCTACTGAGGAATCTACATAACGTTTGTACTCAAAGTGATTGAGATTTTGGTTATTGCTCTGAATGTGCCGCAGTGAACAGTAACCGCCCTTGCTAACCGCGCCGGCGGCATTTCGTGGTGTTATTCCTCCCATTGGTCCCCTTCCATCTGAGGAAGCGCGCTTGGCCACATATTTTCTCGGCTTGTGTGTCTTTGCAGAGCTTGTCGACACATTTATTGTGGTAGTGGCTGTATTGACGTTTACAAAAGGCCAAAAAAGAAATAGCCGCTGCACGATGGCCAAAAAACCGGCCAATGTCGCCCGGTTTTAGGTACAGACTGGCAACCGCCCGCGGTCTAAAAAAACCGGTCGGGCCCGTCCAAAACCGGTCAGGTGGCAACCCTATGTCCAGTACGCATCGGAGGGAATCCGTTTTGTGTTTGCTAAATGCCGTGCCTTGTTGTCAAGTTTACGATGAGTAGCAGCTAACGAACCAAAGACTGAGCCGTGCTGTGAAAATTTTTAATTACTATCATTTCTGTTGTCGAGCTACAGCCATTGCAGCCAGTTAGCACCTTTGTTCATCAGCCAAGTTATAAAGTGGCTCCCATTTTCTGTGGTGTATTTCTTCATCGAAATCGAAAGTGTGGCCATAAAGTTTACGCGCTGCGACCAGAAAAAGCCCCAGAGGAGATCGCATTGTTCATGATTACAGACCAAAATCTCATGTGCTCCAGTTTGAGGCAAAAATGCTAGTGCGGCCGTGAATTGAGGTGTGAATGGACGGTGGTGAACGGCAGTCTACAATGAAGTTGCAGCTGCGAAGTGTTTCCGCAGCATTGCTATGGCGGCTTTCCCTGATACAGAATGCCATTGCATCCTACCACTTTGAAGTGTTCCCCGGCACCACATGTGTTCACATCCTTTGAGCTCTCACAACTTCTTGCTGAATTCTCTTTTCGTGGTACATATTTCTGTTGCCGGGCCTACATAAAAATGGCACGGCGCATTTAAACTTCCCAGCTGCCAGAAGTGTCATGCGTAGCTGCAATTTCAGCTGCCTTTTGCACCAAAACGATTGCTTGCAAATCTGTTGCAGATGCTAGCAGCATCTGTGACAGATGCTGCTAGCCCAACCTAGGCCAAGTGCTTGGGGCTCTATCTGGCTGCCCTGGCAAGCAGCGTTTCCCCTCCCGTCTCTACCCCGAATAGAAGGGCATCACTCGAAGCACCTTCAACCGAAACAGTTTTCCTCACAAGGTTGGCAGAACATTTGAAAGTGGAATTTTTACATCTACCGGCGTTATGTATGGTGCCATAAACGGATGCTGGCAACTATCTCGACTGTACGCAAGATAAAAACATGCGTTTAAAAACGTGTCCCCGGCTAAAACAATAATAAAATGTAGTCTTTCCTACTCCACGCGGTTTTTCTATTCTAGCTGTTTGTATACGTACGGTAGTGTCACGTAAGCCACTATGTGGCGCCACCTTGCAAACTTCGGAAGTATTAAACGAAGAGTATGAAACATATGGTCTCCTCGATTTGGCTACACTTTCTGCATCAGTTGAGGCGGTGCAGCACTCTCGCACTCGATTTGCCAGTGCAGCTAGCGCCACCTGAACTTCGGCCCTCGATTTGACGCTGTGCTGCACGAGTTCTTCTACACTTCTGCGCCAGCCTCTGTGCGATTTCTCGTCTCGTGCAAAGTGCAGCGTGCTTTGGCACGTTTTTTTGGTGCGCATCGTAGCAGACGGCTCCAGCATGATACTTGTGTCAGTAAACGGAGTATAAACGACAGCGTTTCCCGTTTTAGACGAGAATGGTCATCACGTGCAACAAGATAGTGCATTTGAGTAAGAAACACGAGGTGAGTGCACGGTGACGCCATTTTGAAGAAAAAAAAAACGCGAGCGCGCAAACACGGACCGCAGTAGACGACGTTTGTGCACTTTTGCCCTCGATTCGGCCGCTGCACGGTAAGCGCTAGCGTACGGCTGCACTCGCACTGAAAGAGCTGGCACTGCACTTGCACAACACTTTTGTGAACTAGTGCACAAAGTGCAGCCAAATCGAGGAGACCTACAGATATATGCATTAGTTCTTATTTTTTTGGCAAGATGACACGTCATCATCATCAGAAAGTTTAGCGCCAAATTAAAATTATTTCAGCCACTTTATTAAAAAATTCCTCGTGATCACCCCGCTATATAAAACACTGGCTTTCATATGAGCTAGAGTCCCAATGATGCCCAATGCTGCTCAGGAGCAATGACTCAAACAATATTTTTTTGTCTCGCACTTTGAGGTCTCTCTAGTATTTAACACCATCTGTTGATGGGCAAAGGTTCCGGGACCTCCAAAAATTAAAAAAAGAGAGGGCGACAAGAACTTCCATGTGCTAAAAAAAAAAAAGGTCTTGTATATGCATGTCAAGTCGCATTGAGCCCAGGGGCTCAATGGGCTAGTGGCAGGTGAGCGAAATTGTGCAAGTTCGTTGTTATTACAAATGATAGCAGTACAAACTTTGCGTTATTGTCTTCGCTTGAACCATAAATCATGCTGATCAAGGTAGCTTTCTTGTTCAACTGGTATATGGGCGGCCAGTCCCCAGTGTTTCCCAGTGCGCAGTGGGTCATTGTGTCTGTCCTAAAGAACCGAATTTGTTTTCTGACTTTATATTTGCGATGTTGGAAGTTCTTTTAGATCACAAAAATGGTTTCATAATCTTGAGCAGAAAATTGAACTTTTGAGCGTCAAAGCATAAAATAATTTGCTCTTCAAATTAACAAACACTAAATTATGTAATGCTCATTGATGTTTTCATAGCCTTTGTTTAACGACTAGTAGCAGCAGCCACAAGCAGCTGAGTACTACTACAACTTCCTGCCGACATGTGGCCAGTTAGTCGAGTCAGCTTGCCCCTGTCTGTGCCTCGAGCAGGGGGGCCAACTGTGAACTGGTCTTTGATACCGAGGCGCCCATGGGGAGTTTCGCAACTGGCGGATATTGGGCGATTCCGGTTCCAACCAACCCGCAGCCGTGTGCGTGTGTAGCCCGACTCGTAGCTCGTCGAGGCCTCCCTCACTCGGACATTGCGACGCACGCAGCGGCGCTGAGCCCGGAGCTGTGGTTGTCCCCGGGCGTGGTCGGGGGTGTGGGTGGCCAGCCGTTGAGTGTGGGGGCCACCCCCGGCGGGGACAAGGCCCACCTGGGCACCAGCAGCTCGGCGGACTGCACCCTGGGCCTGGTGGACGCCCTGTCCCGTGGGCAGGACCAGCTGCGCCAGAGCCTGGAGGGCCTGCACCTGGACCGGGTGTTCTACATGGTGGCCGCCTGCTTCATGGCCTGCATCCTGGCCGCCACCGTGCCCCTGCACCTGCCACAGGTGGGTCGCTGCCTCGATGGCCGTCTCCGTCTCCACTGGGCGGTGGGGCTATTCCAGTCAGTCTCCGACTCATTGCGGAGAGTCCATGAGTAGTGTGGCAATTCTGCACGCCGTGCAGATACACAGGAAAAAGAATTTCAGATAGGGAGTCCGTGGTGTGTTTGAAACTGTAAAGCCCCAGTACTTTCAGTGCCACAGCGGCGTGCGTCTCTGACGTGGTACGATGCTGTGGGTCTGTCGGTCTGGCTAAAAAGGCAACAAAGACAAAATACAGCTTTGTCTAATTTAAAATAATTAGACTCTAATAAGCCACTCAGCTCTTATTTCAACCATGGAAGGTGGTTTTTAAGCAAAAAGATGCAAGGAATATCGAAACACTTTCAAATCTTGCACTGCTGTGAAACGTTATGGGCAGGAGAGACGTAATAAGGGCCTACTCTAAAAACAAAGTTATCTGTGTGCTACCTGATGATTGGCATCCGGGTGAAATGTTCAAACAGATCTTGAGCACCACTGCCAGTCGTGCTTCTTGGTCGGCTGCCTTCAACCCTTTCGGCCCTGCCATTGTCATTTGATGACACAACACATATCATTCTCTAGTGCCTTAATAACAAAACGAAAAGTGCTAGTTGTGCTAGTTGAACAACCCTAGCTGTGCAAGGGTTGTTCAAGGGTGCTTCTTGCGATAGACATCACCAGTGTTGAGTTGTTGTGGGGCTGGACGATATGAAACACAAGAAGCTACAGTGGACAAGGCAGGTAAGGAAACGGAAATGCCGGTTTGTCAAAATGTCTACAAATTTGTGAATTCTTGGATTACCAGCTTTATATTTTTTCTGTAAGATCAGGATGTCATAGGTTTTAAGACAAGAAGAAAAGCAAGAAAGAACAATTTTAATTGCCTACCGACCTAATGAATTGTCGTGCCTGTAAATTAATAAATACTTGCAGCATGTATTAGCGTAATTTTTTATTTCTGTGCTTCTGAGGTCCACAGCTGTCGAAAACGCACACAAAAACAATTTTCGCTTGAAATAAAAAATTCAGGGCTGAAAGGGTTAAATGTACAAACGACTGTTGCCACGTGAAGTCCTAATGCTTTTGCTTTCAAAGCACTTAACTAAGCAAACTGGAGTGCCCAGGCAATTTTTCGTGTTGGTGTTTTTGATCAGCTTTATTATTACAACTTTTGGGCTGGCAACAACTTTTTACGTCGTGTATTTTATTGTAGTGATGAAGTTTAGACACCGAACGTTGCCACCTTTCATTTTTCACAACGTGAATGTTTATAACAATTCGCAACGCTTGTTTCTTTAGCACGACAACTTTAGCACGACAACGTTTGTAATGCTCAAGCACTTTCAGTTGTTGGTCCATTTAAGAATTTTGTTTTTTTTTTTTTTTGTTTTTAATGCGCCGAAGCTTAAAAGATCCCCTGGTTAAATTCGTTAAAGATCCCCAGGTAGTCAAAATTAATCCAGAGCCCTCCACTACAGCACGCTTCATCGCCTGTGTAGCGTTGGCGTGTTAAACCACGCAATCAATCAATCAATCAATCAATCAATCAATCAATCAATCAATCAGCTATAGCCGCTGCACCACCGTGGCGGGTAATTTCGTTGGTTGGGTGATTGTGACCGCTCTGCAACAAGTGAAAAGGTTGGTGGTGCAGACTGGTTTTAAGTGCAGAGCACTTTAGGCGCTCGCCTTGTCGTCCTAGATCGCTCGCTGGAACAAAGCATATCACCACGGCGTTACGGTGTAGCCTGTCACCCTCCCTTCGCCGCGGTGTAACCCGGAGGCTTCGAAAGCCAAGCGGCTATGCCAGGATATACGTAGCGTGAGCTAAGGTTCAGCTGGTTATTCTTAGCTTTCCTGGTTGTCTAGGATTAGCTGGTTATCATGCTTACTGCTGTTTATCATCCAATCCAAATCCAATCCAAATCCAATGTGATGCAATACAATCCAGAACTCCCGTTCGCGCAGTTTCAGGCAGGGGCGAAGGCGGGAAATTTGAATTGCATAGGGTGGTAGCAGTAAGCGGATAACGGCGGTACAGGCCATTATGGTGAATCACTGCTCTGCACTTCCAACAGGTTTCACGTTGAGTGGAACGCATTTAATTCTTTCCCAGGTGTACCACTGGATCTTGGTGCTGTGCCGGACGCTTGCCGCTGGGCTTCTGCATGATCATGGCCTTCTTCTGGATCGCCATGGAGAAGAGCTCACTGATCGAGGCACGCAAGGCCATGCGCGTCATCTGGAAGGCACACACGAACACTGAGCTGGGCACGGCCCCGACCTCCTACGGCGTCTCGCCGGTGCAGGTGCCGTTGCACTCGCCGCTGCGCTCGCCGCTGCTCGAGCTCAAGGGGGAGCAAAGGGTGTGAGGACGCTCTGGAGGCGTTCGTTCGTTGCACCGGAGCAGTCATGGCACTAGGAGCCGGCATTTGTGCGAGCACAGACTCGTTTCTTTTCATTTTTATCCCTAGGATGCAACGCAGCTCCACCACGTGATGCGGCATCACACCCGTGCCCCGCAAGTGTGGCACCAGTGCTGCCCTGGTGTTGCACCGGGAATGACGTTCAACGTGGTTTTGATTTCTACTGTACGTGGTGTCGCAACAGTGCTGCTGTAGTGTTGCACCTGGAATGGCGTTAGATTGTTGATTCCATTTATGTATTACTAGTGTCACACCCGTGCTGCTCTGGTGTCGCACCTATTGTGGCGCTAAACAAATTGTTTAATTTCATCTCGCATCTGTTTTGCGTTGCACAATGCCTTTGGCGAAGATAGCTGCCGTTATTATGTGACACCCTTTCACGTCGCGATGACTCTGTCAACGTCGTCTTGCGAGTTACGGTCGGCTCATGGTAGCACCCCGTTTTTGCTGTGGCAGTTTTTGGCGCGACTACCCAGCTGACAGGGACCAGTGCAGTCACGCCACTTTTCCATGACCTTCATCTAGAAATTGCAATATTTTTGTTACGACACGCGGTCGCTGTGGCCGGGCGACTTATTTTTTGAGAACAGTAGGGGGGGCTCTCTTATGCTTTTGCCAAATTATTAAACATACGGCACTCTGCTGGAGCTGCGAGGTGCTCTGTTGCAATACGAAACGGTCAATACTAACACCGTTTTCACTCTGGCTTCTAAGTGCCAAGGTGCTATTTTACCTAGATTTAATGTTTCTTGCATAACAAGCAGCATAAAATGTCCCATTGTGACATAACCCAATGTAACCGTGTCACCATACGATGGCCTACAGTTACGGGAGCACATTTGTCTATCACCGGTGAAAAGATAGAAGTGCTTTGCACTGAATCAGAGCCTACTGCTCAGTGTTAAACTAGTCTTCATTTGATTTGATATAACGATCAGCACGATATGTGTTGTATACGTCCCCTCAGTGCCCCATGCTCTATTGCGTAGATCTTTGTTTGTTGGTGGATAAATTAACCATATTCCGGTAGTTTTTATCTTAGAGGTGCTCAAGGGGTGATGTAGTTTAGCCTACTACATGTGTATAAAGATTTTCCATTTTGCTGCTTGCGGAAGAACGTTTTTTTTTTAACCTTCGACAACTCAGTTGCTTAAATCTTTGTTTTAAACCACAGTGGATCGATATCTGGCCAAGAAGGTGTGCAATATCTGTGAAAGCTTTGTACTTAGTTCTGTGTTAATATTAGTGCCAAAAGCTGATAGGTTATCTTTTTTTTTGTCCATGGGAAGCCTGGGCTTTAACCTGACATTCCGAGTTGTCATGGGCGTCGTTAAATCAGGTTTCCAAATACTTTTTGTTGTATATTAATTTAGCCATAGTTGCACGATTGTTCGAACTGGCAGGCTTTGCAGTACAAAGCAGTGCATTATGAAAAACTACTTTGCATATGCGAAGCGAAATGTGGAAAGTATTGCAGGTATTATGATTTTTAAATAGTACGTCACAAGCGTTTGTTTCATTGTAAAAGTGGACATAATGAATTGTGCGTACCTGGGTTTATAGCGATCGGGTGTGACGGTGATGTTTCTAGCTGTATGTATGGTTTCCAAATGTCATGTTTGGTGATGGGGTTTTTTATTGCTGTTGTCATCAACTTGACACTTTGAGATGAAGCTGCATCGCATAGTTTTTGCAGGGATAGAAGGAGCATTATTTGGTAACGGCAAGTCGCTTCAGGTACGTCTAGATTTAAAAAAATAAAGATCTTTATGGGGCTTCATGAAGTACTTTATGGTGCACATTTGACTGGGATAGCGGTGGCATTATATTGCCAAAGAGTGAGTTAACTGGCGAAGTAACGTTGCAAAGCTTGGAACGTGCAAAACAGTGAAGAACAGTGGAACCTTGGTTGTATATTCTCGAGTTTTACAACGGACTAGTTGAGCTCCGCAAAATCACTGTAGAAACAATGCATTTAAAAACGTCGGTTATCTGATGCGATTACATGATTTGCACTGGCTGTCGGCAATTGCGGCAGTGGAATGCAGTACAAGGTTTGTTTTAATACAGAATGATTGGCACTTTCACTGCATCTTTCATTTCGCATTGACTTTTTTCACTGATTTAGGCGTCCGTGCCCTGCCACACATTAGTTGGTAGTTTACATTGAAGTTTCTTGTAAATCCGTCGCGTGAAACTGTATTTCTAGGCGTAATTGTTGTCCGGATTGTTTGACGCTGTTTCACAGTCCCGAGAAAGTCGTATAACCGGGGTTCTACTGTAAATAATAGCATCGACATATGCCCAACGGTTATGCTCATACCTCCAGAAACTTTCTGAAGCTTCTACTCAACTTTCCGTCTACATGTATACAACTGCGACTAAGCGCTTGACAAATGCAATCTGATCTACTGCAAACAGCAAGTGGAGATATTGGTGTGTGCAATTGCCAGCTTTCGCAGCTTCGGGGATTTAGACCCCCGACCATGGCTCAAATTGTGCACCAAGACGTATTTTGGCTACCCACGATCAAACGTTGTCAACCATGTTCCTTCCATACAGCTTGGTTTTTTGAGCAGCACCAACATGGCTGAAGTATAGTTCCTACGTCACTATAGATTTACTGCCATTGAATGTTTGGGGCCATTTTTTGCCTCTGTGGATGCACTTGTTCACGGGAACGTATAATTAAAGGGTCAGCACTACACAGAGATGCTTGTCTCCCTACTTTCAGACTTGGAACACGCAAATTTCACCTAGCCATGAGATGGAATTAAGCGGTTCTCATTCTTTCTTTCAGTGAGGTTTGGACTTGGCAACTTTGTGCATGCTACAGTGCTTTTGCAACAGGCCTGTGATACCGTGTTGCTGTGGAGCCAGGGCTGCATGTATTTTTCACTTGAAATTATAGTTTCCGAGATGGTTAACAGAAAAATAATTAACAGAATAGTGGTGTAGCAAGACAAAAAACAGCAAAACTTGGTTTTTCAAGCTTCCCAGGGGTTCTTTCTCTTTGCCTGGTAGGAGAAATACGAATGAAGTTGAATATGCTAAAACTTGAAGCTGCAACTGCAGTTCTGAGATTGCACACTTTAGTTTGGCATGAAGGAGTGGTAGTTCAGCTGGATACCTGCATTACAAGGACACTGAAGCACTCATTAAGACGCAAATGTGAAATCATTCGTAAAACTACGGCGGCACCTTAACAAAATATGTGATGCCCCATGAGTCGGCATTTGTTCTCTAAATAAGCAGGTAAGGGCAACCTTCACTCTTGGTATTAAACAGAATAGACCGCAAAATGCTATCTTTGTAAAAAGTTACAGCGTGAATGAAGAGCGGTTTACTCAGGGGGGGAGGGGGGGGGGGACGACTTTTATTTATTGTAACAACATTAACTGCACAAACCGCTACTTCATTCAAGCTCAAACTTTCCATGAACGCCAAATTGTTTGGTCACAAAATGCGCTTGCCTGCGTATTTAGAAACCAAACAATTGTAGCTTAGGGGAGGAAGATGGCAATCTTGGAACAGTTCTAGCCTTAGAATAGCAGTGCCACCTGGGGTATCTCCAACAAAACACTTGGTGCCTGTTTGCAGGAGGGTGTGACAAAATGTGGCAGCAGGTCAAAAATTTTGCCGCTTTTTTAGGATAACCACGCGCGTTTCCGAACGCTTCGCTGCACAGAGCACCCATGTGACGCGAGTGAGGTCACTGCGCGCGCTATTATTTTGAGTGCCTGCTAAACGGCGCCTAGCGTTCGCGCTCTGTGGCCTCGATGTAGAGAACTGAGTAACGGCGCTGCCGGCTTGGGTTCGAGCCCCAGCAGGTCTGTCTCGTAGTTATCGGGTTTTTTTTTCACTGCTTACCTTTTTGTCTAATTTTTTTTTTCTAAACACAAATCTACGTGTTGTTTATGTTAATAATAGGGACTTAGTACGTTCTAGGTCGCTTTAGGTTTGGGTCGCAGCCAATGGCGACACTTAATTATCGTTCTGCATCGCACGAACAGGTGTGTCATGTGGGTGCTCTGTGCAGCGAAGCGTTTGGAAATACGCTAACCACGCAGTTACTTTAAAGTGTAAGCAGACTGAAATAAAGTAATCCACCATCCCACAAACTGCACTGCACATTTCGTTCTGGACACCCCAGGTGGCGCCTCCATTTCAAGATCTTTTTTAAGATAGGCACCAGCTTTTCCATACGTAAAGCCCCGGGCACTGGCAGACAGCATCAGAGTTTCAAGCACATCATCAAACCATTACATACCTGTGTTCACATCGCCAAGTAAAGAGGACACTAATTGGCCTGCCTGAATGATTTCCATTTCTAACACATTTGGAAAGTTAAGTTCATAATGCATGCACTAGGTTTATTTTCAGTTGGCTAGTGCCATTGAGCTGTCACGGCATTGCATGCTTATTATCTTGCATTCCAGAGGTCCTGGGTTCGATTCCCACCAAAACCAAAATTTACAGAATTTACAAAATTTACTTCGTTTACTGGAGCTTTCCTGAAAGATATGGCATCAGTCCAAGCCTTCTTTTATCTGCTGTCGTTCTTTGTGCCATCAGCCATATTGTTTGCTATTTCTTTGTTGCGACGTTAGCCAGATTTTTGATTTACAGAGTCAAGTGACGCTGATCCTTGGGTCCAGCTTGGAGGTTTGAAAGATAACTAGAAAAAAAGTTCTTTATTTCTCGGTTACAGCACAAAAACCAAGCACAACTCTTGTACAAAAATGCATGGCCACATCTCTGGAGCAAACGAAATGTGGAATGCAGGCCTGTTCATCGCAAAAAGTGGTCGAACGGAAGACAAGACAAGACAAAAAGGAAGCCACAAATACCAGCTAATACACGGACGTTTAAGGAAAGGAAAAACAAAAGTGCAGGACCGCTCCTCCCCAGAGACTGCAGTAGTTACATGCCCTCTTAAAAAACCGTGTGAGCATTGCAGGTGAGAGAGAGTGTGACAATGCTGCGTGCATCGGTGAGTGGCAGAAGGGTGAAGTAATCCGATCGGCTACTGTTGGCTACTGGCTCTTGGTGTCTCCTCCGCTGGCCGGGAGGCTCTTTCCCAGGAAGGTGTCCTGGATGTTCTTTTTCTTGTAGTACAGCTTCCGGATCTGGAGCAGGGAAGCTCGCGAGATGTTCATGAACACGTCGTGGGGCAGGCACTCCATAAGCTTGCGCTGAACCAAGGCCTGCACGCGTATCGAGGGAAAAAAGAATAATTTAGTGGGAAAACTCCAAGTGAATGCACAAGTTTGGCAGTTAGGCGAGAGCTGGGGTTGTATTGCTGCTTCCACAGAATGCTTGAATGGGTGCCAAGATGCTAGACTTAAAAACCAAAAATTTGCAAAAATTCGCAAAAAAAAAAAAAAAAGTCGAGAAAGAATAAGAAGAAAAAAAGGAAGCTTACACTAACGTATAAGACTGGAAGGTAGCAAAGCTGTACGCAACCTTCACAACCATCGCAGCGGTTTAAGTCCACGATTGCAGCCGATTTGCTTCTTCCTTGCTGCCGCAACGACCTTTACTCCATCATTTTTGCTGTAAGTGTGAGCTTCCCTTCATTTTTTTGGAAGTGATAATCATTAGCCATCACCTTGGAGGGCCGTACGCTATGACGTGTCTTTCTCGTTTTGAGCAAGTGTTGCCATAACTACGCCAAATGCTAGAGTATTTTTTTTTTTTGCCAATTTTGGCCAATCTAGGGATTTCTAAATGGGTATGCCTCGCTTGACAAACATGTGTCCGGGATGTTGGGCGGTCGCCGCAACGCACGCACTCGCGAGCGCTCAGCATTTTCATGGTATTTTCAACTGCGGACACGCAAAATAACAATTTACTTAACAGCTTTGCTGGAAAAAAAAACCCAATTTCTCATATTGATTTTGTTTGCAGTCCAGCCTCAATGTCTCAAAGAATGTACCTGCGAGATACCACAGCTGTACCTTCATTATTAATAAAGCTGTCGCACTATCAAGTCCCCTAAACCGTCTTTTTTGCATACGATTTCAAACGCGCCTTGTTTTCTCAACACTTTTTTTTTTTTCCAGATGAACTCTACTGTCAGGTACAATACCGCTGGGTGTGCTGGCCAAATTCGCACAATTTTCGCTGCATTCGAAAGCTTATGAACTGATCAGTGCAACAGAACCACAAAAATGTACAATTTCTTTTAGCTGATGCAAAATTTCCTGCAATTAACTTTATGAAAAAGACCAAAGCCCCGCCCCCTTCTCCCTCAAGTGATTGCATGTTTAACTGCATCAAGACTGTTAAGAAGGAACCAACAATAACTTCCCTTCTCCTACCATTGCTTAACTGTTGATATGAAATAACTTGCATTCACACATTGCATGACCAAAAATCAAATCCGAGAGTTCATGCTAAAAAATCTTAACGCACATTAAATTTGTAGTTGCACCTCGAAAGTTGCACACTACCGTGGCATCAAACAAAATGAATTCAAGTTCAGAAATTCACGACAAGGATCGTGTCACTCACCAAAAACTTGTGTTAAATTTGTGAATATTTGCTGTTTTTCTTATTCCAGTTAGGTTATTATATACCTGCATGTCGCAATTTAGGCATTCCTCCTAAATCCATCACCATTACTTGCCAATTAGGAATGAAAAGGCATGGTGGCCGTACCCGGAATTTGTGGGGACCGTAGCCGTAGGTGGCGTGCTCCACTCCGACCGTGTTGAGGGCCTCTCGTACGTAGGCGGTGGCTGTGGGGACCATGTAGGTCGCCTTGCGGATCTTGGACATTTTGGTCGACACGTACGCCGGCATGACGGACTGCGAAAACGGAAGCACGGGCGTTCAGGAAGGTGTAGTCGAAATCCCGAGCAGTACACGTGGTTCGTTTGAAGAAATTAAAGCATGAGCTATGCCTCTAATACCGTAATAGTTGAGCTTCTCCAGTAAAACTTTGGGATTGATAAGATCAAATGCCTTCGAGAAATCCAGAAATAATCACAGTACTATTTGCTTGACTTCGAAGTTATGAAATATAAATTTGGCAGTCGATTTCTGCTTGCGAAAACCGTCCTGAGCAGGACTCACGATTTTATGACAGTCGATAAATGACGATAGACGTTTAAGTATAACATTTTCTAAGCCTTCAGGGAAAACAGGCAAAACTGATATGGGGCGACAGTTAGTCTTGTCCGTTTTATTACCCTTTTTTGAATATTGCTGCTACCTTTGCGATTTGCATGTTATAGGGAAAAATTTTAATACGGAAACGAGCCTAATTTAAAAATATGCGTGAGCTATACCACGATAATGTCGATCACATACTTAACAGGTACAGTTTGATTTGCTATTTGAACCACTGCTACTACTAAATACTACTAAATAATGCCACCCACAACTTGTGGCTCTTCTAGCCATTTCTTATGACCTTTTAAATCAAATTGGTTCTATTTGCAAGAACATTCGCGAAGGTAAACGTAAAAGCAGACCTGCACAACAGAATAGAAAACACGTCCTCACCTGAATGTAGATGCCACGCTCCTTGTACTCAGCCTGCAGTCCTTGGGAGAGGAAGTCCGTGTAAGCCTGCAAGAAATCGCAACACAGTCACTTAACTGAAGTCGGGGAAAAAGAAAAATAATCTTTTTGGTATCAATACCTTGGCAACCAAGTTCGGCTTTGATCAAAGTGCGTGCATTATTCAAAACTTCGCGCGGGGGTTATGTGTTGCTGTACAATTCCAACGGTACAATTTTGACTAGGTGCTGTGGCTGTCGGGAGGTGAACCAGATACAGTAAAAACAGCCTAAACCGCAGCTCTGGTTTATCACAAAACAATGGTGGGCTTGACATTTCCATGTCGAATCCACAACCCAGCATTTCTAACCTTGCTGTAACCTGTTATGTCGTACTACCGTTCAGCATTGCTGCATGCACTATTTCTGGCTCACCACCATTTACTGCATAACGAGGATTAACTATGACTGTAACGCCAATCCATTCAGGGCTTGCAAAACCCTGATATGTGTCACAATACCACACATCTTGTTCTCGGAGGTTAAGACACCCGTGCTCAATTCCATACATGTACAAAACACGTTTTTTTTGTGTCTGTCTTTCCTGCATGGCTCAAGTGTTGTGCACAAAGCAGACTTTAAAGGGGACGTTGTGCGGAAACGTCTAACACACATTCGTGCCCTGTGGCAAAGCCACCTTTCCGCGTTGCCAGCAAGGCTTGCCAGAAGGGTGGAGGAGAGAGAGTTCTGCAAAAGGTTTCACAGATTCCTTGTGGTCAGTGGACCTTCATCTAAGAACCACTCGCTGGAATAATACAGGAAGCTCAGCTCAGTGGTGCCTTTCAACATCACCAGACTTGCACTGCCTGCAAAGCTAGAATTTGCCTTTTGACAGGAAACATCACTGCCTTTTACCTTGCATCTACTATTAAGCTAGTAGCTCTGAAGGAAGCATCCTTAGCAACAGATGCAGAAAAAAATGACTCCACAGGCACCATGGCTATTCGGAGTGACCAGTGATGGGCCCAGTACCTTGGAGGCTGCGTAGGTGCTGAGGAGAGGCAGCGGGTGCATGGCCGAGATGGAAGACACGTTGATGATCACCCCCCGGCGACGTTCGTCCATTTGAGGCAGGCAGATGCGAGTCATCTGGAGTTGCGACAACCGACAGAAAAAAACGCGGATGCATCAGATTCTTGTTTTCAGATCACTTCTCTATGTATCATCATCATCCTTAGCTTGTGCTACCTCCACTGCCGGATGAAGGCCTCTCCCATCAACTTTCAACCGCCCCCCTACTGCACTGTCCGATCCATCCCTTTGCCATGAAATTCCATTAGCCCAACTCCATGTTTTTTTCTCTTGATTTCAGCTAGGACGCCTTCCCCAAAGTTTGTTCCCTGATTCAAGACACTCGCCTCCTTTCCCTAAGCATTACTCATTTCACTCCCCTTTCCATGGTTCATTAGGTCAACGGAAGTATTGCTGTTATAAAATCATCTCTTACCATTGTTCCAGCGACGCAGTTGGCTCGGATGATGTTGTCCATGACCTGCAGAAAATGCAGATGTTTATTTACCGTGTTACGCCGACACCTCAGCTGTGCTACATGCTACAATAGCGGCTGACCAGAGTTTAAGCCACTCTTTGGCTGCTTTGCAATTTGAGATCAATGGCAGACAGCTGAAGTGTGTTAGCTCGCACTTCGGAAATTACTAATAAGACAACCTCAGCTGTAAACTTATAAACGGAAAACGATTGAAGACTTAAACAGTGGGTCTCGTATCTCGCACTGCACAAGGCATCGGAGACATTCCTGTTGTCTGTTACGCATCTTTTCTTGGTGTAAGGTATGTTAAGGGTATTTGCAGCTCCATACTGCATTCAAGTGCTTTCTGCTTAGAGCATACCAGTGATAAAATGCTTGGTCAGAGCAGAAAAAGTCAAATAAATGCAGGCCTTATTTACCCTGTCACCATCCGGTACCACACTGAAGAACTCGGGGTAGACATAGCTGACGCCAACGTTGTTCACTGTTGGGAAAGAGGACAAAAGCTAATCTCAGCTCCCAAGCAAAGCAATCTTGCACAACTTTAGCAAGCGAAACAACTTCTACACCAACAGAAGATCACCGGAAGTTGCGGCAAAAGATAGCTTATCAGTTCACAACAGAAGTTGATGGACAAAAAAAACTGCTCAATCACAAATTAATCACTCAATCACTGCGATACAGCATCTGCAAGAACATCGTAACATCAGAGCGAGAGAGGTGAAGTGCAATCCGTCATGAACGCGAGCTCACTACATGGACCTCGATTTTGAAAGCATGCACTTGTTTAATTCTACAAGAGACAATAAGACACCTAATTATGTAGGCCAACACTACTGGTTTCCTTCGAGTTTGCAGGCCTTTTGTTCATTCAGTTTGGACAAACAAAAGCATTCCAATGATCACAAAAGGCTGTATGTGTAAGATTGCGCTTTCTCAACTTAGTGCACGAACATCAGCACTGGGCCAGCGCACGCCTCCAGTCACAATTCAACACAAACTAAAAGTTAGCCTAATGCCCAGAACTTCATTTGCAATCAATGTGGGTGCTTAAAGGTGTGCCTACCGGCTAAGTCAAGCCACACAACTTTTCCAGCACTTCTAAGATCATCAGGGCAAAGACTGTGCATGTAACCACAGATTAGAGAACAGCAATGCGTTGTACGTGTTTCATTCCCTACCTTTCACATAATACTCTCACAGTAGAAGTAGATTCCACATGCATAAGCAAGAGGAAGTACAAGAGGAAATAAAAGTGAAACTTGCCCAAGACTCCCACTTCAAGGCCCTGGAGTTCCCTGCGAATGTGGTCGTAGATTTCGTTGCCAGCAGTGAAGTCCGCGACTATCACCTTCGTCTTGACCTTTGATGCTTCCTCTGCAGGCCAAACAATGCATTCAGTTGGAATCTGCTATGCAGCTAATGTTGACTACAACAGCAAACTACAGCCAGCACCGAATTTCTTTTGTTCAGCACCAATCTTGCACAACGATTGAAAACTTTGGGCGCAACGCATAAGTATTTTGTAACGGCATGCCATAGCGGAACTCTCCAGATTTGTTAGGACTATTGCTCGGAGCTTTCTTGCATGACTACATGGCTTGTACGTGGGCATTTTTTGAGCCTAGGTCTGAGATAAACAAGACTGCATGAAATGTTGGCTGATGTCAGCCAACTTTTCAAAGCCAGCCAATCAATGGCATGCCGTTCAAATAGTGGTTTGTTATTTTTGTGGCCGGGAGTTCTGCTGGTGGCATGCTCTAAAAAAGTTAATATTCTAATAGGTTTGTGACATTCTTTTACAACCCACTCAGTAGTTCATGGCTAATGTCACCAGCGTCACTTTAGCATCAACGCATATCATTTTTCTACGATTTGAAAATGATGCAAATTTGGTCTGTATTCTTCTGTCATAGATCTTTTTTTTTTTCATGCTTTCTTGTAGTTTTCTTGGCCTATCAAAAATTTAAATTATTTTATTGCTATCCACATTTTTTTAATAATCTAATTCACCAGCATAATGAAACTCAATTTAACTTTAACCTCATATCATTACAAACTTCAAAGTTGTAATATCAATTCAAACCATGCCTCGCTGCACACACAAAACCTTGAAACGTTATCAAATCAGCAAGGAGCAAGTTTGCTTTGAAAATTTCAAGCTGCAGAGACAAATGACAGCTAGAAAATAAAATGTTGAACGGCTAGAACGAAGGCAACAGAACGAAAAAAGAACACAGCAAAAGACCACACACCGATGTCCCTGGCTACGGCCTCAAGCTTCTCGAGGGTCCTGCTGATGAGAACGATGTTGAGGCCACGTGCAGCGAGCTAAATAGAATATAAAAGAAAAGAATGACATGTTAGCAATACAAAAACCTAACGATGTCTGGAGTAAAGCTTACCTCTTCACAGTATGCCCGGCCAATGCCATCTGAAGCCCCCGTGACAACTGCGAAGAGAATAACGACATCGATAAACACTGAGAAAAGCTGCCTGGAAATCAAACCTGATTCAACCTAACTTGGACGAGCAACCACATTCTTTTTAGGTTCGGTACATCTTAAACAATTTGAACACACTCGAAGTAAGACTTGGAATCGCTACAATTTCAAACAATAAACCAAAAACTAAAACAGCAAGTGACCAATGTGGGAACAACATACTGAAGCAAGCCTTACGTTGAGAAAAAAAATGCCTATGCCTAAGAGAACACGAGAAGCTTGTACAAGCACTGCTACATGGGCAGTTCAAATGACACAAGAGTCAGTTGGGCTTCGAAATTTCAAATGTCACACATTTGAAACTTCGGAGGCGATTTCACTCAAACGTCATTTCAAAGGCCTGTGTAGCAGGGCTATAATTCACTCAGCGCACTTTAAATAGCGTGGCTAGCCCTTCTTATGCATTGTCTATTGCTTCTCAGGGAGCCCAAATAAGCCAGTGGTCATTTCTTTTTACAGCTGCAAGGCAGAGAGCAGAAAGTCCGCTTAACTGCATGTATTGTAAAGAGGAAAAAAAAAAAAAAAGAAAAGCGACTAAACACTTTCCTGCTTTTCACCGGAATTAAAAATATATGCAAACCAAACAATTAAAACATCGTATGCATTTGTGAGTGCAAACATACACACATAAACAAACGAACACTCATTCTGGTTTCTGACTTAGGCAACACCACAATCAAAACCGAAAGCAGAGGTAGATTGCTAGAGGAGGCAGAAGGGTACGGTAATTGATTGATTGATTGATTGGGGGGGGTTAAACGCGCCGACGCAACGCAGGCGATGAGGCGCGCCGTAGTGGAGGGCTCCGGATTAATTTTGACCACCTGGGGATCTTTAACGTGCGCCGAAGTCTCGTACACACGGGCGTTTTTGCTTTTCGCCTCCATCAGAAAAGCGGCCGCCGCGGCCGGGAAACGAACCCGCGACCTCGTGCTCAGCAGCGCAACGCCTTAGCCACTGAGCCACCGCGGCGGGTTGTCTGTCAAACGGATGGTCCACCTGTTGTCCATCCTTCGCATTACGTGACCAGCTCATGCCCATTTCCTTCGCTTAATTTGAACTATATCTTGAACTTGAATTGAGGAAATTGAGGAATTATGGTAATTATGGTATGGTAATTGAGGAAATTATGTACCCCGCCACACACTAATCTAGAGAGCCGTTAACCGAAACTGCCACTTAAATGGAACGACAACCTCAGAGTCAGTTCTATAAGTGGAACAGACTTCAGTGCTTTCTTCAGGCTTCCACGAATAAACAGAGGGAGTGCAGATAACCAAACGTGGCAATTCCTAGGCGCATATGAACAGGTTAAGTGCTGTACGTGTGTGTTTTCCTTGCACTGAGTACTAGAGGCAGCACATACCATGGCACATTTAGGGCAAGGGCAACCCACAGAAGTTGACAGCGAAGGGACGACAAAAAGGAGGATATAAAAAATGAATCTGCCTCCCCTTAATGTGAATGCATCCACCTAGCCAACCCGTTCGATTCCAACCCAACCGACAAAAGCGAAAAATAACCATCGCCACAAGGGTACATTTTTCTCTTTAAATGAACGCCCATGTGGGATTTGATAACAAGACGAGCTTGACTCTAATGTTGCAGGTAAGAGGAAATGTAGCCACGACGTCGCGGGCGAGTCATTGTCGCCGTTTTTCCTCGGCAAAGAAACCACACCACGTCTTCTTTTCTTCTTTTTCTTAAGGGGCGGCGATGCGGGCGCGCTAAGGTGCTGGTGTTTTCCCGGTTGCTGGGAAAATGAACATGCGCACGGCGTAAGCACTGACGTCATTGCGCGGGCGCCAATACCTTTTTTCAGTCCCACAATTCAAGGTTAACATCGATTTGTCCCAAGACGGTTATTTCGGTTATCAGAAGAGCCGACGCCTCGCTGTTATCGTGTTTTTTATCCCCTTTTGACGGTCAACGGCGCATGACGGTCGGCTTTGCGCGCCGACAGTTCTATTTATGGCGGTACCAGAAGCGCTAGAAGTGTAAGGAATTTTACAACACGGAGTGGACTGCAATAAATTACGAATTTGGCGCCGGAGATCGCGAAGATGCACGCAGCGAAGATCGCAGTTTTATTACGCCCGATTGTGTGTTCAAACAAGCGTGTCTCGCGTTTTCTACGTAAAGCCTCGAGATAACGTCTCATGTTCTTAAGAAACGCCGCAAAGCAAGGAAGTGACAGAGACGCAACTAGCCTTGTCCCAACACAGACTCGCGTGGTACAAGGCTATGGTACACTACCATTTTAACGACTGGTACTACGAAGTCATAAAAACATGGAAGAAAAATAAACTTTTTTTTCCTCCATGCATAAAAATGCCAAGTTAGGATAGAGGCCGCGCCAGCCGAAAGGTCACTTGGATGCACAAAGTGCACAAAACGCAGAAAAAAAAAAAAAAAAAGCACTGCACTCGACATGCACACTTTCCCCATGAAAAACAGTCCAAGGACTACAGGTGATACAGAATGCAAACGACGCTATCAAATACGCGAAAAACGTCGGGCCGGACGAAACACTGCCAACGGCGGCAGATTGTTTTCCCAGATTAAAAACACTGCCCCGATGCCGCACGAGTCACAAAACAAGTCTGGCCCCGCCAATGGGGCGATTATCGTCACACTTACCGGCCCATTCGCCCATTTTGCGCAGGTTGACGTTGTGGCCCAACCACCGGGCGAGGTAGCAGGTGTAGAATCCACGCCATAACGCGTACAGGATACGCGCCAAGAAATAGGCGACGAAGAAAAGTCCCAGAACGGCGAACACGGACACCCACGACGAAGCGTCTGCTACCGGGCACTGGTCGCCTTTCGTCGTCATGGTCCGGGCTTGTCTGCTCCCGGTGATGTATGAGCCCAACACAGCAACCGAACCGGCCGTCTACACTCTGGTTTCCTCCTTCGGCAACTCTAACCTCTTCAAGACGGCCCGGCAAACCCAACCCGACGAGGAAACGACGATCGTACGAGCAGGCGCTGGTACGCGAGGCCTGTGGAAGGGAGGAGCCTGTCGAACTTGACCTGAAAATGGCCGCCTCGGCCGCGCATTCGTTCTCCGCATCTATCACTTTTCCTCCTTTCCCTGCGTCCCTTATCAAAGTTTTACAAAAAGAATAAAGAAAATCATGGTAAGAACATTCAATCCTCGTGCATCGCGTTTCTGAGAATATTTATTGGGGTTTTATCTAGGGTAAGGCACGTGTATCTACAAAGATGCAAGCCTTCTGGAGCAGACGACGTGTGAGAGAGACTCCGCCTCCTAGGTTGTAATTTGTACTTGAACTTTCATTTCAACTTCTAAACAGCTCAAATGTATGACACGCAGATATTTATGAAGTCAGCTGACCGATAATCACCAATAAATACTAGTGTTTGTGTGCTTCAGCAGCTTTAAACAAAAAAAAAGTGATAAGGCAGGTTTCAGCTCATTAAAAAAAGTTCCGCCACAACGTTTGAACAATGGTAATTTAAATAATACTAACTTTAGATTATGTATGCCTTTATTAAAGACTGTTAGCAATTGGCTTTTGTTGGCTGTGACTGTGCTAAAATTTTGGCAGCCAACATAAGTTTGTCTTCTTCTACGTCACTCAATTTGCAAACATGGCTACTGTCGGTTTGGTAAGTTCCGCTGTTCCGCTCTTTACCACAAAATCCCCTGCGTTTATTTCTACTAAGGTATTTACAGTTACTTCCTGCATGTAAAGCACACTCTCACGAGTCTCTAAATGTGAAATTCAGTTCTCCTATTGCCTCATAACGCGACAGTGACAGAGTACACGTGGCGTGTCCGTAGACGCGTACACCCAAACACGTCCGTAACGTCAGCCGGCATTTAGAAGTTTCGCGTCTTCTCTAATAAGCGTGTTCTCTGGCACGTTACTGTTTGATGGGTATTTAACTGGCACGTACATCTGCGTAGCTCGTACTAAGTGCAACGTGGGGACAGGTTTTGCAAAAAGTGCAGCGTTGAGAGCTTTCGTTATCACCGCTGTAATTCTAAACCAGTCATTGCCGACTCGTAAGTGCTTTTGGTAATCATCTTCGTGATGCTACAATTTTAAATAAGCTCTTTTGATAGCTTGTTTTGTAGGCGCAGTCGTGTATTAAGGAGCTGCTGATCGCGTAGCGTGGGGCTTGTTGCTGCGAGTTTGTCTGATGTGTTGTTGCTGGCCGTTTCTCTTATCTTTTGCAGTTGGGCGTCGAACACATGTACAAGTATGTCAGCCCGGTTAACCCGGCTGTCTACCCGCACCTCACGCTGGTGCTCATGGGCATCGGCCTGTTCTTCATGGCCTGGTTCTTCGTGTATCCTTTGCGGCCCTTGTGTCTTGCGTGGCACTGTAGGGCTTCCTGTTGTGCCGGTAAATCACCCCCCCCCCTCTTTTTTTGTGCAAGTTAGTAGGTTTGCATGTGGCAGTTAATAACGGTTTGTATCTGGCGATTAGACGAATGCTTGATCGACCCTCAACATTTCCCTGTTTACAAAAATCAAACGAGCAGGTGACCGGAAAAAGCACGAGTCATTCTGTGCGTCTTTCTTTGCGTCGTTTTCTATTCTTACCTTATCAGTCAGCTATCTAAACAGCGAGGCCCTTTATTTGCACTTTCCTGTGTAGTTTACCTTCAGTTTATCATCCCTTTTGATAACCAACAAGTTGAGTTGAACATGTCTGCGATTGAGAGCCACTGTGAAGATTACAACTTTTCAGCTGAGTCATGAAGTTCCCCCTTGACGCTGCCACGATTAGGTACGAGGTGACCTCGACGAAGTTCACGCGCGACCTCTTCAAGGAACTCGTCATCTCTCTAGTGGCCGCCGTGTTCTTGGGCTTTGGCATCTTGTTCCTGCTTCTCTGGGTCGGCATATATGTCTAGCAGCGGGACAACATCACGCTTGGATGGTGAGATTGTGTACACTGTCCTCTAACGCCTGGCTATGGTTTTAAATTTGTCTGCATAGATGTACAGTCTTTGTCAAAAGTTTGTGGGCCATGTTAAAAACATTGGCGCACTAGTGCTGCAAGGCTGGAGAGAGCAGAGCTGGCGACCCCCCTACCATCGTAGAAGACCCGGCTGTCGCACCTGACATGGATTTCCGAACTTACCAGTGAAAGTTCTCCATGATGGACAGGCCCGGATCTTTTTGTCTGAAGGCTTTCACATCTCCCCCTAAATGGACTGCATTAGCACGCTCTAGAACCCGCGGCAACTGGCTTCACGAACGTGGTGTCTGTAGTGTGAGCTGTTCTGTTCTCCTTTCACTTCAGGGTAGAACGCACATGAACTGGCGAGGAGAAGAGCATGCAAGCGATCACGCCACGAACGCTGGGAAGAATGCTCTCAAAAATCGAGCGGTGGCGGCACGCGCAATAACGTCATAGCCAGACGAAGCTTGATTTTGCCTACGCGGCTGGCCGAAGGTTGTGCTGGGCTCCATGTGCCAGAGAAAAAAAATTTTTTCTTTGTTTTTTTTTTTTTTTTTTTTTTTTTTTGCGAACGCCAACGGACCAAGCTCAAGCTTAAATAGCACTGCTGTTAAAAGTTAATTTCTCATAAACAGCTCACAATTCAAGCTTACATCTCTAGTGCAGTTATTATGTTTTATACCAGAAAGCTGGCAAAAGCACTGTTATTTCTTACTGTCCTTAAATCATTCGTCACACTTCAACTTTAAGCTTTTGCTTTGAATTCTTTATGGCCCAGAAACCTTTGGCGAAGACTGCACATTCCCAAAGCCCCACCACCACAACTTCATGCAATTCATATAACCTGCAGCTGTTTTCTTGACTGGCTGAAACCTGTGGTGCCTTTGCTGTTGGAGATTTTTCTGCACTTCTTCCATAAAAATAAAAATACAGTTGAACCTCATTATAATGCACACAAATATAGCGAATTATTGGCTATAGCGAACTAAATACAAACTTTGGTAGGTCACACTTCACATCAGTGACACTTATTCTTTTTGTAGTGAAACCAAAACTGTGAGAGCCGCGTGCGATATCGGCTGTAATGAAGGAATATTTGGTTTGCGTGAGGCTGAAAACTCAAAAGCTGGTATAAAAAAAAAACGAAATAGAAAAATTGAAAGATAACACAACCATTTTTTTAATTGTTTGAAAAAGTTGCGGAAATTTTGATGGTCAAGGGTGAAAGCGCGTTTGACTGGCCGTGCCACCTACATATTGGCGAGAAAGGTTTATCTCCGAAGTAAGGATTGCCTTGTTCGTAGTGGGTTGGAAGCCTAGAATAAAGCGTTTTGGTATCTAGGGTTTTTGCACGAGCAAGGTTGCAAATTGTTAGAGCCGGTTTTTACCTCTACTGTTTCAACGAATATTGGACACAACAAACTAATTTATTTCCCCCGACACTACTTTGTTGTGACAAGGTTCCACTGCAGATGAAAAGATTTGTTTTGCTCTGTTTGTCTCTTTTGTTGATTGTCTGCCGCTTTCACACTTTTTTTAAGGAATGACTGGTATGTTCAGCTGATGCCACATTGTTAATGAGAGCCACAAACCTACGAAATAGTTCGCACTCTGGTTTTTAGTCTTCACTAGCACTAAGCAAGTCCGATAGGAAATGGAGGAGTGTGCATTGACTGTTTATGTGAGGACTTCACTTGCAAAGTGAGGAGCAAGGCAGGTAGAGAATTGGCAACTTAGTGCCCAAGTCACTAATAACCCTGTCTTTATAAGTGTGATACTTGGGCCCTTTGATTATCTGTTCTGGACTCTTGAAGACCCTATCCGGTATTCATTTTTCGCAAATATTTATATGGTAAGGTGAGACCCATTAGTGTATTTTCGCGCGTATAACCCGCACCCCCACTTTCCGCCAACGAAAAATATATATATCCCCGCGTATTGCCTGAATATATTATACATCAAAGGATGGACCAAAGCTACTACTCAAGCAACATTACCCATTTGTGTATGCAAAAGAACTTGCCTAGCTGGCTACTAACTGGATGACTTGCCGCATACATTTTTTCAGGTTGGTATTCTGTTGATCTGTGTGTGCAAAATAAGCACTGTCAATGGGATAACAGTGGCTTAGTCGCTATTGCTACTGTAGGGGCATCACAGCCCTACACACATTGCGGTGAAGGTGCACCAAAGGAAATACCTCGCACATAATCTGCACCTCTACTTCATCCCTGAAATTTTTGCATGTTTGGTGTGGGTTATAAGTGCGAAAATATGGTATATGTGGTGAGCGTGGGACTAATTAAAGAGTCTCGCTATTGGAGAAACATCGGCATGTAGCCATTGTTCGTGCGGATGCCCTTTACAGCAATTGTGTTAATTCACTTTTCTTCTTGAAATTATATCCATGCTTGTTCCATACATGTTTTTGTAATTGTGGGCAAATACTGATGAAAGCGCAACCTTTTTTTTTCCAGGTGTTCTTCTTTCTAGGGTCTGTTGGAATGAATGACTGACATTGGTTGCTCCACGCATCTTGCAAGCCATTTCATCTACTTTTTTTTTTTTTTTTTTTTTTCCTTTTTGTTGCTGTACATTCCTGGTGAATACTTTGTCAAGTAAATTGATTCTTTTCCAAAACAGCCTCTGTTGATTCTTTAAATGTTTTGCAAACAAGTTGTAGGTGTGTACCCCGATGAGTGTAGATCCTGAAAAGCTGCTTCGAGTCATAACCTCGCTCTGTATGCATCGACAACTTGTCTTTGCTATGCATTAGCGGCACTTTGTGTGCTCTCTAATAAAGAAAAGAGGAAAAGGGCAGATGCTTCATGGGGCAAAAATGATGACTGAAGTAAATTTTGGAGGCGTTGGAAGCTATTTGTGATGCTAGCCTAGGGCAAAGTAAAAGAGGGGTAGTATTTGGTTGAGTTACAAAGGCGGGTGGGTAATAAAATGTCTGAAGGTTGAAATTCTAAAACCAAAATGTGTGTGTTGTTTTTGAGGGTGTTCAGTCATTTAGAGTAGGTTGTGGGCAACTAATTGCAAAGACTTGATTACTCATCTTGGGTTTGAAGAGCGAGGAGGTTATCCCGAACATAGCCTCATATAGAAACATAGCCTGCTATTATATTCTTGGATGGTTGGTTGGAGTTGCAGTGGAATGAAACAGGAAATCGGTCGTGGGTGCAGTTAAAATGGGCTGTGTGATTTGCAGTGTATGGAACATCTTGGGTGTGCAAAAAGAGTTAAAGTGCGGAGACAGGCAGTGCTAGAACAAACAGCGCAGAAAGGCAACCGCAACCACTGCGTCCTAGTTTTCTACTCTGTTTTTTTCTAGAATTGAGTTCCCAACTATCCCAAAGTCAAGCCTTAGACAGGAATTGGGCTTGGTGGAATTCTGAGTGGCGAAGTGCTCAACTGTAAGAGTATCCGCCGCAGTGGCTCAGTGGCTAAAACGTTGTGCTGCTAAGCACGAGGATGCGGATTCGATTCCCGGCTGCGGCAGCCGCTTTTCTGATAGAGGCAAAAAGCAAAAATGCCCATTCGTGCAACATTTCAGCACATGTTAAATATCTCCAGGTGGTCAAAATTAATTTGCAGCCTTCCACTGCGGCATGCCTCATCGCCTGTGGTGCACTGGCACGTTGGCCGTGCAATAAAATCAAATCAACTGTAAGAGTGTGTGTTTGGTAGTGTCTTGCTTTAGTGGCTTTTCATTCTTCATGGTTTCGTTGACTGGAATTAGGGGCTTCATGAGTGCTGTAGATTTGAAGTGCAGCTAGTGACGGACTGCTTTGCAACTAATGCTACTATCTGGCCTACAGTGGGTATACCAAAAACCCTCTGTGTTCGCTTTATTCCAAGGTAACCCCCGTCCTCCCCCTTCCACATGTACACACCGTCAAGAGTCCTGCCTGGGTCAACGCAAAGCGGACCATCTTCGCCAGGTCTTAGCTTAAAAAAAGAGAGAAGCTTGACAATAGGCAGTTGGATATCAAATAGTCGACGAAGACTCTGTGAAGGGGAAATAATCTAGGTGGTGTTGGTTGCAGTTCTTGCAACAGCCACTGGGGAAGAATGCTCAAAGATGCAAAAAAGTGCAAAGTGAAACTTCCCAGAAATGGGCCTGAAAAGAGGTATTCATCCAGCATCTGGTGTTTTGTATTGTTTTTTTTTTTGCAATTTGTTAGATTTGTGCAGGCGCAGAATTTTTTCTTCTAGTCGCTGAACTGTGTCAAACAGGAATAATTATGAAATTAATTTCTACGCTCCATGAATGGAAGGCGCCGTTAGTAGTGCAGTGCATGAGAGTGCAATTTCAACGTGGTATGCATAATGTTTTGTTTGTTTTGACCAGCGGCATACTAGCGAACTGCGTCGACTTCACGCTTGTGCAGTCGCATCGTCTTTGAACAAACTAAGTTCTAAAGCGTAAAAGCAAGTTGGCCAATATTGGTAGATTAGAAAGTCGTGAACACAAATATGCCCCTCACAGTTGCTTAGTAACATAGAAAATGCCAAAACATAACATGGCGCCGCACTCTACACTTTTTGCACTGCGTTTTGCGACATGTGAATTGTTAATGCACAAGAAACAGGATTGGTGGAGCTTGTCAAAGTGTTCTTCTGAAAGAAGCACCTATGCAGGGACCTGTAAACACAAAATAGATGTATGCAGGAGCTCTTCTGGAGTGCATACTTTTTAATACAGAAAAGCTTGTTAATTCGAAATCGGTTAATTCGATCTCGCGCCCTGGTCCCGGCACAGCCCTGTGTATTTCAATGGGGGAAAACTCCGGATAATTCGAATGCGTCAGTATCCAGAACAGTTAATTCGAACTATGATCCCCTCGTTTCCATCGCTCCTCACAGGAGACGCCGGCCCAGAGTGATTACGATGTGTTGCAAATCCAAACCAAACCAAATTTACTAGAGATGCCAAACAATGAAACAGAAAAACAAAAGCGTGGCACACGCGCTACGGTCCTGAAACAGCTTATTTCGCTTCTACAGAGGGCACCGCGCCACTGGTGCCAGTGCTCCGGCGCATGTCATTATTTACGAAACATTATTTACAAAATCACCTGCCACAAACGTGTAGTAGCACCTAATTCGCGATGGGTCCGGAGGTGGTGGCTTTGTGTTCTGCCCGTGGAGTGTGGTCAAGATTTTCATTCATTTTAGCGCAAGCCCGCTTATTCAAACTCCACTTAATTCGAACCATTTTATGGTCCCCTTCGAGTTCGAATTAGCAAGCTTTTACTGTATAGGCTAATTTCATTTAGCAATTGTTCGGAAATGGTGAAGTAGCTAGCTCAGGTGTTAGGGTTTCAGTGTCGATTTAATGTTTCGCCTTGCGGTAGAAGCGCAGGGGAAGGGTGCTTGCAAGTGAATGCGAAAGCCTATTGTACCTACTTACTAGTATAGCGCATTAATCGCCGGGATTTAGGGGAAACCTCCAAGGTGGAGCAAGTTCTGCGTAGGAAAACTTGACACCCACCTGAAATGGAGCCGCACAGATACTAAGGAAAGCTGTACAGCTTTCTCAGAAAGTTCGTAGTTGAAGAAAAATTTGTCCTGGTACAGGATTCGAACCCAAAACCACTGCTTATACAGCTTCTCAGAAACTTTGCAGTTGAGAGGTCGAATTTTTCTTTAGCTGTGAAGTTTCTCGGGAAGCTGTATAGCTCTCCTTTGTAGCCGCACTAGTAGAGTAGAAAAGACCTTTATTCGGCCGAAGTTACAGGCCGAGCAATATCCGTACTATAGCGCATATATACAGTACAACCCTGCTGATACGTTACTGGTTCATATGATTTCTTGTTTACTATATGCTCTCAATTGTAAACACTAAAAATTCCCCATAGTACGTTTCTTCCCGGATAGTATTTTCCCTCGTGTCTTTTGAAGAACATATCTACGAATTTCTACTAGTATACGACAGCTAACGCCAATAGTCAGTGCTTATTAGCAATTTTCTAGGTGCATGCTGGGACGAGGTGGCCGCAAACTTCACTGCGGACCAATTTTGCGCGTGTATTTTCCACACTCTCCACAAGGCGGCAACACCTCCTTGGAAGTTTCTCAAGGGGCGGTGTTGGGCGGGGCTTGATGGCATTAAAAAGACCCTTTTTGATTTGAACCCAATATTTGCAACGGAAGTGAAAGCCAATAAGAACAGGATTGCAAGACGATGGAGTGAAATAAGACCCCGGTTTGCTCTGGACGCTTTGTGAGGTGCGCGAAAAAATGGGAGTAAAACGGGGAAATGGTTGTGAGAAATGCCAACCTACAATATTATTGAAGCAAAGCTTTCTTTTCCTCACTGATGGCGGCCGTACGCAAAAACGCACTGCAGGAAAGCCAACTTTGCACAGTGGGAGGGCACATGATACGATGCTGATGTGTTTCCGTAGAGGTAGAATTTATTTTTTTTTCTCGCGAAACAAGGCGTCATTGAGGGCACATGATCGATGCTGATGTGTTTCCGTAGGGGTAGCATTTATTTATTTTTTTCTCACGAAACAAGGCGTCATTGGTTACCGAGGAAAAGCCGAGAGGGCTACGAAACGCGTGATCTTTCAGTTAGACAAAAAGGTGGTGAACCTTTGGTGTTTCTGGAAGTTCTCCCTTAAACTACAGTTTATTGAACTTCAAACCGTACTTCCGTACGCGGCAATCCTTGACAATCCCCCCGTAAAATATTTCTATGTGGCGCTAGCTACTTACTTATCTCTAATGTGGCAGCAGCTATGGCAGCAGCAGTAGTAGTCTGTTTAGAGCTCCATGTCTCCTTCTCTGAGTGCGTCTATCCATTCATTTTGTGGCGGGAGTCTGGCGGGAGTTATGGCGGACCAAGGAAGTTCAGGCGCTGCTGCTTCGACGTCCATTGATCTTCAGGATGAGAACAGCATTACGCTCCAAGATGTTCTGGACGAGGAGAAGCAGCTCGAGGACGATGCAGACGCCGTCCTAGGCGGAAGCGATGACAAAAACTGCACATATGAACAGGTAGATTGGGCGCGCTGTAGGCCTAGGTCGCCCTCATACGAACGGCCTCGAACGGTGATCTGTTGTTGTCAGGCGCGCGATTTGGCTCGTAAACGCCACTATTTTCTTTCAAACTAGTTTGATGAACGTACTAATCGGTAGGAACTATTTCCTTTGCTCCTAGTTCGGCCCGGTGTCGTAGTCGCGTCGCTGGTTATTCTACGCATCGCGGTTTTTCCTTCGAGCAGGAGCTTTTATTGCAGCTACCTTGTTTCGTCCTGTGGCGTCCATTTATAGCTAACTGACAGGGTCTGATTGAATGCAATATAGGGAAAGTACAGTTTTCCACTAGCGTTTGTGGCGAACTGCCGAGTGTCACTTTATTGAATAAGCAGTTTCTCGTAAGGCCTTGGACGTGGTCGCCCTGCAAAGGGGCCCTGCAACGTTTCTCGAGCTTGTGATTTGGTTTGAATTAGAGTTCCGTGTTGTTCCTTGACGGTGCAAACCAGAGTGCCGATACACTGATATTGGTTCTAATTTGGGGGCCCAGTTAAACGCTTGTTCTCGAGACGCTCGTTTACAATTTTTACGTGCAAGTCAGTAACAGATAGCTTGTTAACGCTTGCTTACAAATGCATGCTGGGATAACAGAATTGCCAGTAAACGGGTGTTGTATGGAAAAATACTTGTAAAACGCTAGTGACAAAAAAAATGCCTTCAAAAAGAAGTGACAAGGACTTATGTCTGTGTCGCTTCTTGCCTTATACTTACGTGTATGTGCTTATTGTTGCTTGTTTATTCAGTGGTCCTAGTGTGGGACACTGCTACAGTGTGCATTTGTCTTTTTTTTTTTTGCCGACGTAAATCCACCAAGTGTAGTGGGATTCAAGCTTCACAGAGTTACTATGTACATTGGTTTCCTTTTATTGTTGCCTCGGCGGGATACATCCAGGGTTGCATGCTGCGGCAGTGCACAAAGAGCCTTGTCTGAACCCAGCGCTTGACATGTGTCTTTGCATTACGGACGGGCAACAACCACAAGTCGCCATTCACAACCTAAGCCTCGTTTAAAAGCGAAAAACAGGGTGGCCTTGAATTTAAATACTGTACCTGGAGGCCTTTCTGAGGATCTGATATTCTTTTTGTGAGGCTGAAAGATTACGGAGGTTTAATGAGCGGTATGAACGTGTTGTGATATTTCTGTATTATGATTTGTAGTGCTAGGAGCAGCGACAGCTTATCAACACAGCTTGGTTTTAGTATTTGAGGATGTGGAATACCTGCTTGAAAGTGTGCACGGGAAGTACTGTATTTTCTGGTCCATAAGTCGCACCCCCCTCAAAACGCAGTTTTTCCGAAAAAAAAAATGTATATAAGTTGCACCGGTTTATAAGTGCGTACAAAACGCACTTGTTAATTAGGTAAACCCGTAGAGGATCAATTCATTAGAAAGCTCAGCGAAAGTACATGGTTGCGGCGGCGGCCGCCTCTGAACGCATCCCCCAGTAAGCAGTGCTAGACATGTGCATATACCGTCCAAAGTCTAGACAGAACTAACTTCCCAAAAATGGTTTATTGATACGCACAGATGGCATGTACTTACAGATGGCGTTTAGGCGAAACCATCGAAGCCTTCTTCCTCCGACTTGCTAACAGATAATTCATTCATTTAGACCATAGAGCTGTGTCTATTAACGTGCGCTGACATCACGCAGCACACAGGCACCTTTTCGAGCATGAACCACGTGCAGCTGCCACATACCAAATTAATTCCATACGTAAGTCACACCGGTTGATGAGATGCACCAACGAAAATTTCAGAAAAAAACTGCGACTTATACACCGGAAAATACGGTATATGTACAGTCCAAAAAATACCCTCGGACTGCAGCGTACATAGCAATGATTAAAAAAAGAAAACGAACAGTGACATTTACTGTAGTACTCTGCAAGTTTGGTTATGATGGCTGAAGAAATTTCTTGCTATCTTTAAATGCTTTCATGTCACCGTAACTTGGCAATCTGTATGACCATTGGTTGAGGCTACCTTATAGGAATTTTAGTAATTCCAGAGGTAGGGGCTTTTTGTTTAGTGCTGAAGAAGATGCTGTAAATCGTTTCCAGCTTGGGCTTAGAGGAAGTTCATAGCAATTCAAAAGCGGAATTCCTCAGCAATCACTGGTCTAGTTAAAAATTACATTACCCCCAAAGATTAGCTGATGAAGTTAACTGCTAAAAATGTAACTTTAGAATGATGCATCTCGGGAACCAGAGAAGGTGTGCATTTAAGGTTGGAAGCTGAGTTATGCAGCTGTGGATAATGCAATTGTCTTAGCAACACCTAGGCAGCCACTACATTAGAAGGGGAAACAAGAAAGCTGGGGCCTGTTCGGTTCACTTTAAATACTAAAGAATACTGATAAGAAAGAATAAAAAACTAGAGAATACTGATATATCCGTTGTAATCTATGATATCCGACCCAGGTTTATTTTTCAAATTTTCTGCTCACAGTTCGCTGCATTTTTCATTTGCAGGAGCAGTGTGTCATTCAAATTAGTTCATTTCCTGAGAGAGTTTGATCATTTCGTTGTATTTCATATAAGACGCCGAATTATGTTTGTGCAAGCTCAAGTTCTAAAGGGCAGACAGTTTGTGCGGGAAGTCGTTATTGCAGAGAACTTGCTACACCATCAAAAGTTGCTTTGGTATCCCATAAGCAAATTGCGCTGCTGGCAACAAAATTTTGCTGGGCTACAGTAAGGCAAAAAAAAAAAGGAGTTCTGTTTCTTGTGGTATGGTCGCGCGGCCTGCTCCGCTTGCCTGCCAAGTAGCGACAAAGTGAGTGTAACGGCGTTAACGATTCCTGCAGTACTGTTACAGTGCGCTGTGATGCTTTCGCAGGGCTATGTCAAGCGTCAAGCCCTGTATGCCTGCAAAACGTGCATAGGAGCGGACGCTGAACCGGCGGGCGTCTGCCTTGCCTGCAGCTATGCGTGCCACGAAGGGCATGACCTCTACGAACTGTACACAAAAAGGTATAAACATCGTCTCACACCAATACCCCTGTCACACAGCACATCTAACGACATTTAGACGGGGTTCGCACAGGTCCTTGAAAACCCTTGGAATTATAGCTGTCAATTTCAAGGCCTTGAAAGTCTTGGAATTTTTTAGCAGTCCTTGAAAACCCTTGATTTTAATGGGTGATGATCAGTGGATCTGTCTTTTCACAAGGATTTAAAGTGTTTATCTTGGATTATAAGTTTGAGCTAATGCAGAAAATGTTGTAACAATCAAGTTTCAGAACGTTGCACAAATTTACAACACATTTACAGGGGTGAGACAGCTGCGCATATTGCGCCTTTCTGATACAATTCCATTTTCCTGCGCCAAGCTGCTCCAAAAGCACGAAAATGGCGAAAATTGCGGCAAACTGCTCCAGAAGAGCCTCAACGGCACGGATTTTGATGCTCATGTCAGTTTCGGCGGGGACGAAAGCCTCCCGCATCCCGATCACCGCTTTTATCGTCGGTCAATCGCAAACACAGAAATGGTACAAATAGAAAGTCTGAAACGAAGCAAGCGATAGCTTCTAAAACTCGATTCGCTTTCCGTCCGGGTTCGCTGAAATGGCCTTCCCGATTAGGCATCGCTGTGGCAACAAGCATGGCCGCCGCCTGATCTGGCTGCTACCAACGCGCTCAGTGCGTATTGCCGATATTTTCCCTGGTTTATTTTACGCTATCAGCTGGGTTCCAGTCTATTCATTCTATCTGTTGTGGCTCTGAACAGTGACGTTAACGCGGGGATGTGGTTTGAGGTTGGTGCCAGATTACGGGAAGTTCGGCGGCTCGAAAAAAAGTTCATTGAAATGTGGGGCCTACGACTTCGGCGTGGTTTGTCCTTGAGTGCGAAACGCGGGGCGCGCGTCTATTGGCGGTGAGATCTTTGAGTGGCGCCCCCTGGCTCTGACGTCGGCTTAGGGATTCGCGCCGCTGTCGTCTGCTACACTCCGCTTGCGAGGGGCAACAGTGCCTGGGCTAGAAATCGCCTGCTTCGTTGCTGTAGTGCGTTAAAAAGCGTATTTCTAGCGACTCAGTTATTTTGCCAGCTTCTGACGCACCTGAATAATTTGAAGCTGTATCCCCCGCAAGTTTGCAACACACGAAGAGATAGAGAACAACTTCCTTCAGAGTATCGGTCAGAAGATCGTGTGTAACTCGTCCTTTCTTGCTTATTCGCGAGGATCAGCGATCAGAGCTTCTCGATAAGTATTCAAAATGCGTAGGCTTCCCTGCAGTATTTTTGAGATGCTCCTATGAAGACTCAACAGTCTAATACTACGCAACAAGCAGCGGCCTCTACATGCTCATCGCACAGCAGGAAATAAAGCGGCTTTCTTCTGTTTCTTTCCTTGTTGTCTTGTATCGGGTTAATGTTTCTTGCTTTTTTTTTTCTGCCCAACGCATTAATTTTTTTGCGCCGTCACCAACTTCTTATTAGGAGGTTTCGGGATGTTTGGGAGCCTCACAAAGGTCGTGTGGATATTTCCATCGTTTTGTATGGCATACATTCCCTTCTTCACAAATTGGCTTTCATTACGGCTGCGTGCAAGAAGGTGCATATCCGCAGCGTGCTTTGTTTATTCACATGCAAATGCAATGAGAAGGTTTGTGCTACGCCACCGCGATCGCGCCCTAAACAACGTGGTCCACAGTACTCGAAGGCGGCTTTTGTGCTCCGAATTTCTATCGTAATTAAATCGTTATCATAACGAACTGACTCTCAACTCGTACAATGATGACATGATTACGGTGTTGAAGGCATGATATACTCGCTAAAAAACGTAATAAATAGCATACCTGCATATATTACAAGACTCGAAACCGAAGAAGAATTCCAAGTAGCTCTTTATTGCTTTTCAACCCTTCCAGGCACGAAGAACAAATCCTATTCCACTCGGGATGGCGTTCTATGATTTGAAGAAAATTACTTTTACTCTCTTGTCCTGGACTGAGGACCCGGCCCACTAACCAGATCGATTTAATTGTCAAACAAAGTTTTCCCCTCCTCCCCTTACTCCTCCTCCTCCTCTTGAGTGCAGTTTTCCTATAACGCATATCCGAATATCGGGAAGATATGGCTGTGCAAAATGTTCCAAAATATCCCTCCAGGTCTTGACAAACATATATGTGTTACTATAAATTTAACGAAGACGTGACTCGTTTTGCTCAATAAACCTCCACACTAGTTAGATGCCTGGTATAGAATCAGCACGCGCGTATATACACACTGGGTTATTTGGAACTCATCCTACAGTTTTTGCAGTCTATAGTGCATGTCGGCAAACTTTCATGCCTTGACAACGTAAAGTGATGTGACAAAACGCGTTCGAGCGCTCGGCAAGGAAAACTGTTTTACCTTACATATGATTACCGGGAATCGTGATGCCTTCTGCCAAAGCCGACAGCCCTGAAGGCCTAGAATTTGTTTTGGTCTTCCATATTCGCTGTTGTCGGTTATTAGCAGCTCACTGTTCCTTTTGTTCGAATGATTACATGAGAAGCTGACGCCTAGCTCCGACTCTTCGCGCTCCGCACAGGACCGGCTTCGCAAGGAATGGGGTGGCGCCAGCAATGTTTCTCCCGTAGCGGTATCCAAAACTATAATTTAATTGACTCCATGAGCTAGTGTATGCGATTTTAAGCCTATTATTATGATAAAAAGTTACCCACACGCCAATTCTGGTGCGGACAAGCATCAGACGTTGACCGAGCGCAAAGAAACAGCAGGGAGAGCGATCCTGAGTGAAGCAGACGACAAATGCGAGAATCCCTAAGCTGACGTCACGGAGGCGCGCTTCGCAGCGCCGCCTGTGTTTGCGCTCACCGCCAATAATCGGGTTCGTGAAGTGAATTTTTTGGCTGGTTGTGCTGTTGTAAAATGCTGAGGTGTTGCTTTGCTTCGAAGCGCGATTGCGAGCCTTGCGGATGGAGCGGTCGACACGAAAGTTGCGGGCTTTGCTGCGGCGCCGCGACCTGTTCAGGCAGCGCCCGATAGCTGCAGGACTACACGGTAGCCATAGCACGCGACTATAACACTTTATGTATGCAAAGTGAAATTTTGTGCCAAAATCTAGGTGGCTAAACAATAACGCTACTCAAATGACCATAGGGTTAACCTGTGCCCCGGGAACTGAAACGGGTAGGCTGGTTGGGCTATGCGACCGTTAGCTCGAAGCTGTTCGACTGTTGCCGTGACTACAGTCGTTTGTACAACGCAGCCTGGGATTACAAAAATAATAACTTTAGCATTAAAACAGCAAAAAAACGCCACAATTGCGGAGCCATTAAATTTGATAAGAGTTTTAGGAGTCCGTCTGTTCCGTCGTGTACGTAGTTACCGTGCTCACCGGGACTCGTCTGGGCACTTGGGCATTCGTAGCCGTAGGGGGATTAGTTCCGCGGACCTGCCTTCGCCTTGTCCGCGCCTCCTCGCCCTTCCGCGCGCGCAGGCGCATACCGGTCCGGTCAACCCGGTAACAAAGTAACCAACAGAACAGACGGACTGCTAAAACTCTCTAATGTGAACGGCTGTTTTGTCAGTGTTGCGTGCAGGCGCAACACAATATCACCAGTTAGGAAAAAGGTAGTGCAGTTAGTACTTTGCGATACTCTTAAAAACTCTTTCAGGTAAGGCTGTTTGAGTGTTCTGTGTATTCAAAACTGATTGAAATGTGCACATGACCCTGCAAATTGCTGAAATAATGATTTTTTAAGCTCACAAGACGATGTATTAAATGTTAACTGCTCCAAATCAAGATTCTTCTGCTCCAAAATCGAAATTTTGCTGCTCCAAAAACTGCTCCCAAATCTGTTTGGGCTGTCTCACCCCTGCATTTAGCGAATTTTCGGTAAGGACGAGGCAACATTAGGAGCAGGAACTTGTCGATCCAACCTGCCATGATACAATCTGCCATGATATTTTTGGTCCGCCCTACGGGAGGTATAGCAATGAGACTTCCGATGTCCGGCTTGATGAATCCACTAATTATGACTTATATCAAAACAAATAAATGTTCCAAAATCTTGAATCTCAAAAAAAGAGCAGCTTGCAGAAATAAAGCAGTCAAAAAGACGTATTCTTGAAAAGGTGATTGACAACATCAGGGCAACAGATGCTGATTTAATATCTTAGCTGACACCCTTGCTGACAAAGCATGTGATACAAGCAACATTGCATGCATTGTGAAATAAAACCGCCTGAGAAAAACAGGAAAAACAAAGAAAAAACTTCTAAACAGCAACCAAAAAATAAAGCTGGGAATACTTTCAACAACTCGTTAGCACAACTCGTGTGCATTAATGTTCTTAGGTATTGCGCCATAAACAACTTTTGCATTGTGTTGAAAAAGTTATATTATGAATAATCCCAGATAAAACATTAGATGGGTCCTTGAAAATGTATTTTCTGATCCTTGAAAGTCCTTTAAAATCCTTGAATTTTTGCCTTTGAAGCCTGTACGAACCCTGTTAGGGCAAGTGTCATTCTCTCTAAATGTCATTAATTCGGCGCTACACGAGAATACCGAATGACACTTGAGGCGAATAATATTTAGTGGGTAACTGAGGTTCGGGAGCTCGTTCAGCAGCCAAATGAGTTTAGCCTCGACAGCAGTGTCGCGTCACTAGAGAAGAAAGTTCAGTAATAAACCACACAATGCTGTTTCTAATAACTTTTAGTAAACTTATATTTTCCCCTTCATGTCGTTTTTCAAATAAAACAAAGAAAAAAGTACTAAAAAAAGAAAATCTCGTCCCCAATGTGCGCGCTACCCTAATACGGATTTTTTACGGACTTGTCTCAGCTTGTGGTGTCTGCTGATGTCACCTAAACTGGTGATTGTCTCATTTTTATTTTTATTTTTAGGGCCCCGCAACCGGACCGTCTGTCATGTTTGTAATCAAACGGAGCGAACCGCACTCTTTGAACTGCCATTAAAACTTGCCGCTGCGCGGGAAAAATACAAACTACACAGGAAGTGAGAAATCGGTGCCTGGAGAATGTGATAGATTGGAGCGCTCGTATTTCTAAAATTTCTCGTGGCGCGTTCGGGTTACCGGTGACCTACATTCTATAGACGCAGTAACGAAAGAGTTAAAATTTTATTTCAGCTACCAGGTCACCCGATTTTCTTTTCTTCCCTCATCTATGAGTTTTTATCGCTGAGGCTAGCAGAATCGGCTTTGAGAATCGCCGTATGTGCACGTCTGTGTAGCAAGGTTTATACAGGAGACTCCAGTTGTCATTGCACATAAACTCGGGCTTTTCCTTATTGAGTGCACTTCACAGTGCTTACCTTGGTTTGATGCTTCTAGTTGTTAATCGCCAATTGATATAAGCCTCTCTTCACCATACCCGTAATTGTAGTGGGTGAGAAGTTTCACCCAGATCAGCGGACTGCTGCCCAGAGCTGGGCTCTTCAATCAGCCTCAACTGTACAGCAGCTACTGAATGTGCTTACGAGGTCCTTTCTCTGCTTCCAGGAACTTCCGGTGCGACTGTGGAAATGGGTCTTTCCCGTCGAGCAACCCGTGTCGCCTGTGTCCTGTGAGTGGTTGCTATTATCGCTACACCCGAGCACTACAAACCAATCTACTGTGGTTGCAGCATACCTGCCAACTCTCCCGAATTTCGACCACATTTCCTAATCGTACGAATGCCATCTCTAATCTCCCGAAAAGTGGTTGCCTAATCATGTGCATGCTTGTGTCTTCCCTGCTGCAACATCTGCGGTGCTGAGGGAGAGCACTCGCCACATACTTTTTGTTCCTTATAACCATACCGTAGAGTATTGCTAAATATATTCTAGCCACAATAGTACCGTGTGCACCGTGCATTTGGGAACTGCCGGAATGTTAGTTGTAGCTTGCAAAGGCTGGCCCCAAAATGCGCTCGCCACTGTACGGAGAGAAGGTGAGGGAAAAGGCATCACAACGTTTGCGTCTGTCTGTCACATGATGCAAGAACAAAGCAGCTCGCAATAAACACCCTCGACCCTTTCAGATGTCGGTCAGAAATGTAAACTAAAAAAACAAAAAACACCCCCTCCCTAATGCTCCAATCTCCCTAATTTTCATGGTGCTTGGTTGGCAGGTCTGTTGCAGTGAACGAAGCTGTTTTGGGCATGAAATCCGTCTGTAGAAAGCACTTACAACAATTCTGCATGTGAACAGCCTCAAATTACTTGGCAGCTTTGCATATGAATGGCAAATTCTTAGAAACCGTATTATCAAATGTGAAGTGCATAATTGAGCTTCAGCAAGCTGGGAAAAGAAAGGGTGTTGCTGCATCAGTGTCTTTTTAATGTCTGGCTGCACGGAGACTGGGTGCTTTTGAACACGATATGGAACCGTAAAAGCTACGACACTGGAGCTGCTTTGCTGGCCGTACCTTGAGCAGAGGAAAAACGTTTCGTGTAGCTTGTGTGGTGCACATTGTCAGGACGTCAACGGAATGCCTCTTCTGGACCTTTGCACAATGCCTTCGCGGCTCTGTTTTCAGGTGGAGGCAAAAAGCAAAAACGCTCGTGTGTAGAGATTTCGGTGCACGTTAAAGGTTCCCTGGTGTTAAAAATTATTTTGGAGCTCTCTACTGTGGTGAAACCTGTAGTCAGAGTGTAGCTTCAGCAAGTTAAACCCCATAATCAATCAATCAATCAATCAATCAATCAATCAATCTGCCTTCTCGGCTGTAGGCCACCCTGCAAGGCCTTGGATACGAAAATTTCATTGATGGTGACAGCAGTGTCAGTCTTGTTCAATGCCACGTAGATCACTGCCCTTCAAGACAAGGCTTCGCGTCTTTTGCAGCAGAAAGACGCCAGAAATGTCGAGAACAAGTACAACCAGAACTTTCACGGCCGATACTGCACATGCAAGAGGCCGTACCCAGACCCCGATGACGACGTGAGTGCCTTGCAGTTGTGTTTTCTGTGTCATTCGCTGATAAGCTGCTGAATGGGCGTGTAGTCGATGTTTGGCAGTGTTCTGCTTACAACGCGCACTACAACACCTAAAGGGCTCTTGCGAGCTTGGTAGGGGAAAAAATTTTAACTCTGTGAAATTCAAATTTTTTTCGCTCTTGGGGTGTGTGGTGAAACTACCTTCACATCAGAGTTTCCCCTAAATCTACACAGGATGACTTCTCTTCCTAGTAGCCTTAGATCTAACGTTCACCTGACATAATGGCTCAAGTTCTTTGTTAAGTGTTGTTGACTCTGCCTGAATAAATGTATGCAGTTTTGGCCCTTCTAGCTTGCCGCGGGCAGTGCTAGCAAGTTTCAAGAATCACCGGGTTAGTTCCTCTGAGCTGATTTATGTTGGTCCAGCCTAATTAGCTTGGAACTGGATTGTCCGATGTTTTTAGAGGTGGAGTATTGCAGTGACCAATTTTTTACTTTTATTTCCTTCTCTATCCCTCTCTCTCTCTCAGGTGGAGGACGAAATGCTGCAGTGTATCATGTGCGAAGACTGGTACCACGGACGGGTGTGTTTCCATTTCGTCGCTTTACTTTGCTTTCTCCACTACATGAAGGGAAGAGTAGGGCAGAGAGAGCGTGAAAGCTTCACACCAAGTCTAGTGGAGAAATAACGTCACCTTTTCACGTGCTCGGTGCTCCAAACAGAAGATTCGTCGAGTTCAAAGAACCAATCAACGGACCAAATTACGGCAATCTGTCACAACAGTTTGTTAAAGCAATAGTATATGCTGAGGTTGGTGCTTGGGCACAACTTGAGAACAATGGTGGAGGTTGCCCTGTGCCTAATCTATGCCACCAGCTGTTCCTCTGCGCGGCGCAGAGTGCATTACTGCGAGTATTGTGAACGTGATGCGAGTCGTTCTTCTGATTTTTCATTGTTAATTAATCTGCTTAAAATTACTGCAGCGACAACTACACAAGAAAAAGCAAACGATGTCACACATTAAGTGCCATCCCCTTTCAAAGTGTGCACGTTGTCATCGGGGTCCATTGCTTCGAAAACGTGAATGCATGGGCTATTGCTGTTCTTAACTTGTACCCAATTATAGTGCTTTTTGCTTTGATGGATCGCTTTTTGCTATTGTGCACTTTCGTAACTGTTACCCTTTTGGGCCTCGTTCTTCCGAACCAGCACATTGGTGGCGACGTGCCGGAGAACCACGACTACCACGAGGTCATCTGCACTGGGTGCATGAACAAGCACACCTTCCTGTGGCAGTACTTTGCCCACGGTGAGTTCTTCGGTGGTTGGTGGATTGAATGTCAGGGCGGTGACCCTCGCGTCTTCCTCTGATGTCGTTGCAGAGCTGTCGCTGTGGGAGAAGGACAAAACGCTCGACGAGGACAACCTCGAGAAGAGCACCACAGAGGACAACTCGTCAGCGACGTCACCCGTCGAGAAGAACGGGGTCAAGGAGGAAGGTACGTGTCCGTTTGACAGTGAGTTGCGGGGAAAATTGTGGCTGTGGTCTTTGTTTGCAATTTTAGCGTGTAGCCCCATGTTGTGGAAAAGCTGGCATTATCGGTGGGGTTGACGGTGAGTTAAAGCACCACTGTGCGGTGTACATGGAAACGCCAGGGACCGTAAAGCGCTGCCCCAGAGTATGGCGTATGAGCAGGAGCGGAAAGATTTCACCACTCGCAGCTGGTCACTTTTCAGAACAAACACGGTGAAGAAAGTTATAGCGTGGACAAATAAAGGGAGTGTCATGTCGTGACTATTAGGTCATTGTGTGACTCGCGAGCACGGCAAGCGAATGAAAATGCAGTGCGAATGGGGCTGATAACGTTTTGTGTTTCACGCTTAAAGGCGAAGCTTCAGCGGCCTTCAAATTTCTGATTTGTGTAAAGCATTCTGCTTACATGTACTGTGATGCGTGGAAAGTTTTGTGTTGGTTGCACGTAACTTTGGAAGACCTCCTGCTTTGTGCACTCTAGCAGCATTGTTCATCTCCAGCTATGCCAACCGCACGGTGTGGAATATGATGTTCAGAAATATGCTTCGCGGTGGCTTTTGTGCTAAAAAAAAATATTTATTTTGATGTTATTGCAGTCAAAGCTGAAGACAGCACAGTCGGGTCTTCGAGGGCCAGCATGTCAGTCAACGCCGGTGCTACGTCAAACGGAACAGCGCACCCTATCAAGCAGGACGGTGCGAAGGGTAGTGGCACGACGTCCGTGACTGACAGCGACCGCAACGGCGACGCTTCGTGCTCCTGGCAAGTCTCCAGACCGGCCAAGAGGGAGCGGGAAGAGGCAGAGAACGGCCTACTGTGGATTTCGGACTGCGTCTTGCGGCGTCTGCGGAGCAACGGTGGTGGAGACGTCAAGGAGGAGCTGCGCAACGAGTGCGCCTACTGGCCGCTCGGTTGGCGGTCACGCCTCTGCCGTTGCATGCAGTGCCTGGTGAGTTAACTGGTGTGGTAGGCCCTATGGTAGGCACTGTGTTGGACACTGTTGTAGGCACTCCGGTAGGTACTGTGGCAGGCACTCTGGTAGGCACTGTGTTAGATACTGTGGTAGGCACTTTGGTAGGCACTGGCTGGCACTGTGTTAGATACTGTGATAGGCACTCCGGTAGGTGCTGTGGTAGGCACTCTGGTAGGCACCGTGTTAGATACTGTGGTAGGCAGGCTGGGCTGCATTGTTGCGTCTTGGCCATACTAACAGGATTTTAGAGGATGGTGAAAATGGTGGCTGGGAATGGATCCGGACAGTGCAGGATAAGGCGCTGTTAGAGAGCTATGGGAGAGACCTTGGTCCTGTGCTGGACATAAAGTGAACGACGATGATCATGGTTTTGAAAAGTGTCGCACAGGGGGAGCTGTTCTTTGGGCTGCAGAGACAGTGGATACGTTGCTGGGGGGTTTATACGAAGGAGATTGAATGAAAGAGCTTGCGAGAACCTGAAAAACTTGGAGCATTCTTTGTCCAATTATGTGAAAATGTTCATGCGGTCTGCTGCAGATTTGTGCACTTCTGTGAGAAGATTATGCAGTGCCAACTGGTGCCTTGATGCTGTAATGTTGTTCAGTGATTAAGTTTGATGCTTGCAGTTGGTTTCATGGCTGAAAATGCAGTGCATAACGCAAGTGTAGGGTGAATGAAGGCACAAGCTGCGCCCCGTTTTCATTGCATTATATTTATAACATTTGCATATATCCTTAAAAATTGTACATATTTGTATAAGTTATACAGTCGAACCCCGCTACAACGAACGCCGCTTCAACGAAATTTCCGCTTCAACGAAATATTTCCAATTCCCCGTCAGCTAGCCATAGAAGTCAATGCAACGAAGTCCTCGCCACAACGAACCATTTGTCAGGCTTGCTTTCGCTTCAACGAAATTTTCGATGATCTGGGCTGGGTTTGAACAATTATTTTACAATAAAATAAGCATAGCGCCAGCTATCTGTAACTTTTTATACATTCAGGACGCTTAGTTTCACCGAAAATGCGCGTTGCGACCACACCGCCACCCAAAACAAAACAAAAAATAACTCATAGGCGCACGCCATTGCTTGATGGTGATAACGATGTGGCTGGCCGTGTTTACACGAGGCGCAGGCCCGCGTCGCCAAGGCGGAGCCCCAGAGCTACAGCCAATCCGTATCCAGTTGAAATTGCATGAATGTGCTCCGCTGCTGGCGCGGTGCCGTCATGTATGCGTTGTGAGCAGCTGTCCTTGCCGTTTTCCTTTTACCATTCTTCATAGCCAAGAGCGAAAATCATGTTTGCGCGTTTGGCCTTGAAGCCTAGTCATCCTATCTTAGTCGCGAGTGCGCGGTCATGTTAAATGCAAGCGCGCGCGTCTTGCCTGCCAAGGTCAGTAGCTGCCGTGCCCTGTCAGAGGATAAGATAACGGCACTGCTCCTGCCACAAGCGAGAGGGGGGCTTCCCACGGCCTAGCAGCTATCTGCAAGTAATCAGCTCGGTGGACACGCCTTGTTGTGCAGCGATACATTTTGCGCCTGCATATCTTCACCCCCCTCCGTAAGGCGTTCTTTGGGTGGTGAAAAAAACAGATAACCATTGGTATGTTTGTTATCCGAATAAACATGAGTTATTGCGCGTCACTCCTTTTTCTAAACATTGTATTATGCTGCCAATGTTGCGGAAACGCACGGGGCTATTTTTCTGGCCTTCCCGTGGTGTGTTGGGGCAGATTTCGCCTCAACGAAATTTTTCGCACGTCCCGTCAATTTCGTTGTAGCGGGATTCGACTGTACATCTGTGTGTGTTCCTAGTACAGTAAAACCCCGCTGACACGTCCCCCGGTCTTACGACGGATAACTGAGTTCCCGGCAAACTCTCCATAGAAACAATGCATTAAAAACCCCGATTATACAACGCCCGGGTGCACGCGGTCCGCTTCTTAAAGGGATAAACTGGTTTTATTCCATCTTTTATACTGCCTCGCCGCCTCGTCTCAACATTTCTTTATTCTTCATCCCCGTTTAACACTGCTTGATGTGAAAAGGCCTGCAAGCGGGCCACACCACTTGCTGAGGTGACGCAAGCAAGCAAGCGGGTACTGGCGGGCGGGAGTTAAACTTCGAGATGCCGGAAGCAGTCCAGGTGCTCGGTGGACTGCGAATTTGAGGCTTCCATAAGGGCCAACGAACTTCCTGGGAAAGCAGATACAATGCAAGCCCATGGCAGTGATCGAACACTTGCTTTCCTTGCCTGCTCGATTTAAGTTTCTTCGTTTCATGACGCCTCTCTCCCCGAGTCTCTGCTCTCTGCTTATAAGTGTCTTTCAAAGCTGCGCCGTTGCCCCGCTTCTTTCTTTGCCGCTGCTTTTCCATCGCTGCCTTGTACTATCGTTCGTTTCGCTTGGCCTTCTCAGTTTCACACTCGCCTTTTTCCCCTGTCAGGTTGCTCAACCACGTCAGTGTTATCTCGCGTGCACGCGGTGGATGGCTGGCGGGGGGCACAAAATAGGCGTTTTATTTTTAGAAACTTCACGTTTCAGCTAGGGGTCTGCAAATTACGCGAGAACGCGCTAATTATAGTAGTTTAAAAAAGTTCTTAGCCGACGTGTCACCTGAGACTGTCTACTAGGCTGGTATTTACCCGTACCCCGATTGTACGACACCCCGGTCATACGGCGCTTTTGCGCGGTCCCTTGAAAGTCGTATTATCGTGGTTCCACTGTACACGACATATACATGCAGTTTACACGTATAGCATATGCAACTGGTTCACAAATTGGTTCCCTTGTGCACTCTGTGTTTACGTGTCACCACGGCGCGCTGAAGACCAGAATCACTGGCAAAACGCACGCACCCAGCGCACTCGACGAAAGAATTCTGAGCACTTGGGCTGGGGACATGGAACTGGAAAGCAGATTGCCGAGACGATTCACCTCTGGTTTCTCTAGGCTACCCTTGTGCACAGTTGCGAGGAATCATTCTCCTAGCCCTTCGATCGTGGGTGTGCAGAGTCCGGGTCAGAACCTGCGGCTTGACGTGTCATGACAGCGTGTCTCTTCTCCTCCCAGGCCCTGTACAGCGAGCAGCGGTGCCTGTACCTGCTGGACGAAGAGGACACGGTGCAGTCGTACGAGGACCGGGGCAAGGCGGCCCGCGCCCAGGCACCCCCCGCGGGGGACCCCCTCATGTCCGCCCTGGGAACGCTGGGGCACGTGCAGCAGATTGAGGCCATCCGGGGTAGGCGTCTCCCTCTCTCTCTCCCTCTCCTCTCCCCCTCGGTCTGTGTCTCAAGGGGAAAGGTGCACTGTTGCATTTGTGAATGCCGTCAGCTCGGTGACGGAAAGTTGTGCACACGGAGGTCGACTTCTATGCAGTAGTTGACCGATTTCGTGGACCTGGAAGGGCAACGGAAAATAGTCCGAAGAATCTGCCAGTCACAAAAACTAGCCTTATTTCACTTAAATAGGACTGAAGAAGCTTCGAATGGAGAACATCTGCTTGCCCGAGGACGCGGATTCAATTCCCGGCTGTGGCGGCCGCTTTTCGAAAAGCGAAAACGCCCGTGTGTGTGAGATTTCGGTGCACGTTAACGATCCCCAGGGGGTCAAAATTAATCCCGAGCTCTCCACTATGGCGTGCCTCACCGCCTGTGTTGCGTTGGCGCGTTAAACCCTACAATCAATCAATCAACGTCTGCTTGCCTCTCTGCAAGCGTCGCGTTCCATGAGACAGACCATTTTAAACTTTAACAATAACATCACAACTATATGAGTTCCTCAGAAATTATATTTTTCAATAACATATTAGGCATGACTTCACTTTTTTGAACGAAATTTCATAATTCTCAATCTTTTCAACAATTTCACAAATCTAAATTTTTTTCACGCAAACACAAACCGTTATGAACCGTTACGAACCATTATTTTTTTCGTTCCGGAGTTGAAAGGGAACGGAACTTTTATTTATGGAACGAAACAGAAACCGAAACGAAAAACATTTCATTCCGACACCCTGCACGTGAGTTATTTGCAGTTAAAGCAGTTTATCAAACAGGCAGTGCTTCCTTTTGTGGGGGCCTTGACGAGTGTGCCATTTTTGTCGCAGGTTACAACAACCTCAAGACCGAGCTGGTGGACTTCCTGAAGAAGTTTGCCGACACCCGAAAGGTGAGTCTTCTGCCAACAGGGTCAGTTTTAGCGTCTGTTAAAGTGCAATACATCCAGTTCCCAACTAATTCAGACTTGCTGTAACGCATATATTTTTCATCTGTTTTTCTCTGTGACCTACTTTTACATATCTCAGTTCATTGAAACAACTGCGTTTCCAAAATTGGAAAATGTTTGACAATTTCAAATGGTGCTATACTTGATTCAAAGCAGAGTCGAATATTTGCTCACTCCTATTAAGCGCAAAATGCAATAGCAAGGAAAGCCAAGCTAGTTGGTAAGCTTGCATTTTTGAACGAGGTGGACGGTCAGTGCCCGTGTCCCCGTCCTTTTAACACTATTCAAAAATGCAACAAAGTGTACACTGTGTCTCGCGATCAGCCAGATGTTGGTGAAAATTGTTTGGGCCGTTGCAAGTTTTCAAGCCCAACAGTGTCCCCACATCAGTAGAGATCTCATTTGATACCCTGGGCTCTGCTATTGGGGCTTCACTTATCCATGGTGGTCTTTTCAAGAACAGGTTGTACGAGTTGACAGAATTTCATAACAGTGTTTAGGTATTCACGTTAGGTGAACGAAATCGAGTTTTTTATAATAACTAGAAACGTTCCTGTTGTCATGCGAAAACTTTATCGAAGGTTCGCTTGCAACGGTTCCACATGGAAAGAACTTGTTTAGTAAATAAGTTTATCTTTACTGCGCTTGTTTATTTATTTGCACTTTTATGAGAAAAACATTTTGTTAAGGTTCCTGGGTAGTTTGGACCTAAGCACTGCCACTACGACACAGTTTCACGAAATCCCATGTGGCTGAATATTGTTCGAAGTTGGCTTCCAATCAGTTTTGCCACATGGTTCGGACGTTGGTTTCGACTTATGTCGCTTTCTGGCTAACGCAGGTCGTGCGCGAGGAAGACGTCCGGGAGTTCTTCAGCAACATGCAAGCCCGCAAGCGACAAAAGGTTTCGGGGGTACCCTACTTTTGCCGATAGCAGCACTGCTCCTGTCACAGACCTGCCACGCGTACTGCCGTGACTCTTCTGACCTTGGTGAGGGGTGGCCTGCCTCCTCACCGAGTTGTTGTGTTCATGTATATTTGTCTCGTTTTCCGGAGTTGGCCGAAACCTGTGACGATGCCGCTTGTCGCACGACTCTTGCGGCGAAATTGACGCGCGTATTGTGCACATTTGTTATTGGAGTGTGCTTAGATGTGCTGTATCGAGGATGTATTCCGAAATAAACTGTTGTACGTGAAATATATCGTGACGGAACTTTGAATGGGATGTCCGTACTAGCGTTGCCATGGAACTACAGTCAAACTCCGCTACAACGAAATTCACGGGGATCGCGAAAAATTTCGTTGTAGCGAAAATTTCGTTGTCGCGGAAAAATCAGTAAATAAAGAAAACAGGGCAGGCGTCTAACTGGCGTCGTGAAATCTCCCACCTACCTTTTCGTCCCAATGTTGCCAACTTGCTTGGAGCTCGCTCCGCCAAAAATAGCAGCCTTTTTATAGCACGGAGTTTATATCGTAATTTGCGGTCACAACGCGTCTCGCGGCGCTTAGACCAGCGTTGTAATATGCGCGTCGTACTCGTGGAGATCCGCGCAAAAGCAGGCGTCGTAAAATCACAGCGCGGAGTTTATATTTTAATTTGCGGTCACGGATATGCACAGGATATGCACGACACTCTGGGAGCATTTTATTTCCAAAACTTGAAAAAATCGCTGATTTTTTACTGTTTGCGCTTTCGCACGAGCAACGGGAGAATGCGCTGCTCACAGTCTGCGAGGAGCTGCATGGCGACATCATCGTCATGGGCGCCAAGGAAACTACGTAAAACGTCCAAGGAGTCCATGACCTGCGACGCGGTCACTGACGTCGGGACCGTCGGAACACCATGCCCGACTTCTTCGTCGTCGGATGAATCGGCGGCGGCGGCGGAGGCGGCGCGAGCACTCTTGAGGTTCTCGGCATCACTCAGCTCCTCGTAGACGATCACGTCCGCGTCGGCATTTACGTAGTCGCTCAATGCTACGTTCTCAGGAACAATGCCGGCTTCCTCGAGAGCTGCCGGCAGCTTCTCGATGTCCGGATGTTCGGAGAAAATGTTGCTACTATATAATTTAAATTGTTAGAACTTATCAAAATTAGTTAGAGTGGTTCAGTCCGTTGCAGATCGAGTGACTTGTGTCCCGGGAAAATTTCGTTGAACCGGGAGAACAATAAAAAAGTGGTTCGTTGTGGAGGGAGTTTTAATACATTGGGGCCTATGGGATGCGGGCGGGGAATCGAAAAACCTTCGTTGAAGCGGGAATTTCGTTGTAGCGGAGTTCGTTGTAGCGGAGTTTGACTGTATACTCCGTTTCATACATCAAGTGCAACGCTGTGAAGGCTACGCAAGTAGTCCGCAAAGAAAGAAGGTGTATCGCTCCGCGCGGTTTTGTAGCCGTGTGGTCTAACGCGTCGCTCTGGAGAAAAGACGCTGAATTTTTAAGTGCATGGGTTCGACACCGCGTTCCGACGTTTCTTTTTATTTTTTATCACATCTTCTGCGAGTTCAATTCTAAATCTTATTTCGTTCCCAGTAACTTATTGCGCACATGCGGAAATGAACTGCGCGTATGGGTTCATTGGATGCATACCGTGCTCATTTGTGCGGGCCGAAACAAGCTCGCACCGATGTTTGACCAGCAGTGGCGATTTTGTCGCGATTCTGCTGGATCGTCAGTTTACCTCGTTGATTCTATCGAGAACTTTGTGTAAGAAAAACACGTTAATTCATTGATTAGTTAGCACAGCTGTTCCAACCAGGGTGAATTACCAACAGGTGCTCACTTTCAACTTTCGTTTTTGCCGTTGCCCTGATGATCCACTTCTTTCTGGGCCTGTATTAAAACACTCAGCATGTTATTGATTATACCGGGCCGCCAGCAAAGCAACGGGTTCAGTTTTTACCGAAACAGCTTGGAACCGACTTTGGCACTGCACTGTGGAGTAGCCTGAAGCACTTGGTGCGAATAACGTACCATTTGTTATTCATGGGAAAGGCGAGAAAGCAGATTTCTGTACCTTAGAATACTGATTTATGGCACAGAAACGCATAATACATATTTTAAATTTGTTATTCGCCCCTCTCCAGTCCGAATATATCCAACATTTTTGTGAATTCTTGTGCGTGATTTATTTATTTGTTCACTACAATGTTTCACCCCGGAAGCAAGAGTTATATTTTCTTGTGTGATTGAAAATGGAGCTCTTTAAGCTAGGCTCTTGTTCGCAAGAGAATCATAGATAGGTCAATTGTTTTTACATACCGAACCTTGATATGGCCTTTTTTTCTGTGTTAAGGAAATGTCTATGGTATAGGTTAATGCTGTGACAAAAAACAGTACTAGCTCGTGAGTTTTAATTTGTTGCCATACATAAATGCATACGGATTGTGTGTCGTACACACATATTGCAAGAGGAGGCTGACTTTCGCGGTTTAAAAAACAAACTCAAACTTTATTATAGGAGAGCACCTCTGGTCGATTTCCTGGTGGGTTCCGACTTCTTCCTTTCGTTTCGTTCTTCCACCCACTTTTTGCAGAAGTTATATGACTGTTCCAGCTGTATACACTTCACGACCGAACAGGACAGCACTGCAATGTAGCACGGGTCACTTGGTGACGTTAAACCCCACAAACAAAACCACACAACGAGGAAACACAGTTTGCTTTGTCGCGGTAACAAAGCCTTCTCGGTGAATCGGGTCAGCCTGAAGCAGCCCGAGCAGGCTTGACAGAAAGGTGTCCACGCTCCAGTTCTGCCAGATGCCCCTCGTGAACAAAGCCGCCACTGAGAGGTCACACATTCCTGGGAAGTTCATCAACGATTCGCCCTGCCCTGTCTTCGGAATTCCTTGATCGCCCGCAGGTACCTGCGGTGCCAAACAATGATGCCAAGATTCCATATTCTCTGATCATAGGTCAAGCTCATATCCTTCATTAACCTCCACAAGGTGGTTTTCGTGAAGTTCGGCAAGTCGTCGTCTTCGTTGACAGCCTTTCGCACACTGCCCAGTGTCGGGATCTCCCTCTTTGCGTACATGCTCTGCACTTTCAGACGGATAGTATGGACTGTGAAGCTGTCATGCTTGTCGGTTCGCCTGCTTGATATCGTCACGTCGTGAGGTCTTCTCTTTGGAGACACCAAATTCTTCCCACGCACACACTCCGCCTTCAGTTTCGCCACGGTACGGGGAGATACTCCAGTGTCCTCGCTCACAACACTCAGTACTTCCTGCACACATTTCGCCGTGAAACGCATCCTGGTACGGGCGTACACATTTGCAATTACTTGCTTGGCGTTCTTTGACAACCTTGATGTGCAAACCCTTGAAAAAATGCGTACAGGAGACATGGCCGAAGCCCGAGAGCTGGACGCCATTTTTTCAACGCTGCCTCAAAGAGTAAACAAAAAACGGCGTTCAAGGTTGCGCGGAGAGCAAAAACCTGATACGAAAGCGACAAACATAAAATACAAACTTGCATATTTCAATCGTTTGTCCGGCAATACGGGTGTTTTTTGTGAAGCTGATAAATATTTATGCTTTAAGGTTGCCGGCGAAGCATTTATTGTTTCTGGCTCACCGCAAGCAACCCACTACTTTTGGTCGCGCAAGCACACAGCGCAAACAAGAGCGCTAGCTTTGACAGCGTTGCACTTGATGTATGAAACGGAGTATAGGCGGTGGTTGTGAAGAATTTGCGATCCAGTGCGATGTGTAAAAACAGCTACAAGCAGCTCTCCACATCCGTATTAAGTGAAGTGATGTACGAGTCGCGTTAGAACAGCTTTTCTCCCAGTTTGTTAACGCATCGTGTAAAAAAGCATCGTCAGTAACAAATTCACAAATCTAAGTAAATCCATATTTCTGTTTGCAGATTTAAGGTTCCAGACGGGCCAAATTTACAAGAAAAATTTCTTTGGGAACAGACAGCGATCCAAGATTTCGCCGCCAGCCAGACATGCGCCTATTGGGTTTCCCGAGAGTAGCGAAATTAATGCTTAAAGTATATAAAATGTAAACCAGCAGTTTCTTGTGAAATTTTTTGACTGGTTACTTCAGGATGAATTGAAGCAAATTCGAAACGAACTCAAACTCTCACTTTTTTTATTGCAATTTACAGGCAGACAACATAAGCACGTAATACAGGAGTCTTGGGTTAATTTGCAATAGCACAGTTGTAGGCTGGACGAAGTACAAAATGTGTTATCCACTCCGAAAAGATTGCTTCCCTAAGTTTGACTGATGCCTTTGCTCGTGGCTGAAGGTTAAGACCAACCCCAACGTCTTGCACTTAGTCAAACCCAAACATAACGAACTTGGATAGAGCAAATTATGCTTTACAGTGAACTCTCAAAGTTATTTCATTATGGAGTTTGTTGAAATGATGTCACGTGTCGAGAATGCGATTTCATTGATGGTGCTAAATGCAGTGTTCAGGCGAAAATCACTCCCTGCTTTCAATAAATACATTCCTCTGCAATAAATTTATTTTGGAGTAGATTACTATTCATGGTGATTGGCATGGTCTTTCTTTCGTTATCACTTTTTCAATCAACTTCATATTGTTTTTAAAGGAATTTGATATTGAAAATCGTTATAAGCGGGTTCGCTCATATCAAGCTACTTCGTATAGCAAATAAATCGCATTGAATTACACTGTTCGTTAAAGTGAGCAGTTTTTTTAGCCTTTCTCGGACATCCAAGTCAGGTTCATGTGTCTAAAACTTGACAGATTGCTTCACAGATGTTGAACAGTATGCGAAGTTGTCGTTTTTTTTTTTTTTTTTTTCAGGAATGCTAACTGTATGCTGTTAAGACAGGTGGATCAAATTGCAAAACCAAATATTTCCCACACCTGTATGCACAGACTCTTTGTTGGGCTAATAGGTTGACACTTTATTTACTTCGACGATATTGAACTTCTGTAACAGCACCGACCCCTCAGAATAGCGAAGCTGCTTGGCAGAACCCCTTCCTTTAGTGTCCACTTCACAGGGCCTCCACAAATCCTAAAGATTGTAGGCTGATAGAGACCTCTTGGAAAACATGCAGACTCTTAAGTTGGGCCCATAAAGAAGTGACATTTATTTCCCTTTCCACAACGCGGAACCTCTGACGGCAGAATCGACCTCAGCGCGGCTCGATCCCGTGTGGTTGGTCGTTGACCCTGATCTCTGGGTTGAACTTGGGGTCCAGCAGGGGGTCAGACTCCGCGGCAGCCCGGCCCCACTGGAGAAGGAAATAGACGACGGTAAAGAGTCCCAGGACTATGAGCAGAGAGAGGACGACCCAGCGCTTCAGGAACGTGTGTGGGTCTCGCCTACGGCTGCCGGCCATGATTGTCCGCGACCTACAAACAACACAGAACATTCAATGTAAACATTAACTTCGGCTAATTTTCCAACGGAACTTTGGTACAATTGAGAGTTGTGATTGATTGATAATGGTAACCTCTTTACACCTTGCTGGTAATGTGTGTTATAGCACCAAAGAAGCTTGTGTATCTGTGTTCTTTCTTAATTTGGTACCCTAGGTGCCTTCTGGCATTGCGGCACATGTTGTGCTAGCATTTTAATTTCTGCACTGTTCTTGGTGGCAAGCTCAACTTAAAGTCTCCTCATTACAGGTGGTAGCCGTCTTGGTTATGCTCCCCCCTCTACTTTTCTTCCATCAGCTTTGCAATATTTTTGAAGCTACCTCTACAGGCTCTTAGGTTACTGCCTCAGTACGAACTTTAAACCTGAAGGCTTCAGGTAGATAAATATTGCTCACATGGATTGGGATGGATACAATTACATTCCAGTACAATGTGCCATCCGTTGACAGGAGGTTGAACTTGCAGACAATGTGCTTGAACATTTAGCACATTACCAAATCGATTCAAAACTTTCTCAACATAACCACAATACTGGCTGCTCACATAATGGAAACAACCCTCCTGGACTTAGTTTTTAAAGCATCAAGCAACAACATTAGCTCGGAGGTGGGAACTGGACTGACTCACTTGATCCAACGCGACAAGAGCTCGAATCCCGACCGCCGCTTGTACTTGTCTTCGTCATAGTCCGGAGCTGACGTGACAAAGTTGCCCTGCGTTGCGGTGAACACCTTCCGCGACGACGTGATGTTGCCTGTGATGCAGCCAATAAAAAACCATTAGCAGCTCACGTTTCGCTCTCTGACAGCTTGCAATAAGTAGAACCGGTGAATTGCACAAATTGGAGCAAAGAAAAAATGTATATATATACTGGTGCGACTGCCACCCTAGCTAGTCGTAACAATGCATTTCTTACATATCACTCACCGTTCTTTGCTCCCCGTATTTCAGAAAATCTTGAATATTCTTTTTTTTTCCCGCTCCCCTGTACTCAACCACCTCACCAAAACATTTAGAGCCAAAGCATTGGAATGCGCAGCTTGTTTCTGCTAGGAAGTGCGACAACTTCGAGCGGGCCTTACTGTTTGTCGCGGAGCCATAGTTGCCACTGGCTTCGGGGCCGCTTGAGTGCAGCAATGGTGCTGCACCGGAGGATGCGTTCTGAGCACGCCACTGCTGTTGGGAGGCCGATTTCACCGGACTGGGGCTGGGGGCAGAGTGGTCGCCCTGCTGTAGTCCGGCAGTTTGCTTCTGCAACGCAAATGTTGCGGAAGTTCTCAGATTAACATTTACAAAACTTTACACCTATCTAGCGAGCAGATCGTAACCCTATCCAACTCACCCTCACCCCTGAATTCTTCCTTAAAGCTATAAAGTACAGAATAAGTTCAGGGTTCTGCTATTTAGTGTACAATTTTTTTTGCATGGGGTAGATGCATCTCCTTTGAACCAGTGTGGTAATCACTGCCACCTGTTGACATTGAAGGCAACTTCTTGCTCACCCTAGACGCGAAAATGGTAGCGAGGCATTTTCAGACTGACACGCAACTACAACAGTAATGAACCCGAATTTCTCTTGGCACTGAAAAAGAAGAAAGAACAAGATTTTTTTTATATATAAAATGGTACCCTGAGCGCAGATAGAGCAATGTCAGCTGCATTGACTTGATAAGCTTCAGTAACAAGTGCGTGCAAGCTATACGTTGTTGCAATATCCTATGCCATTTTGTTGCGACCCTGAATGGCCTGGCTGCAACAGTTGGTTGCTTATCAGCTTGGTACGGTGACCAGTAGTAATCGGACTTTGTTAACATTGTGCGTTCAGAGAATGAAAGTGTACCCTCACCTGCTGTGGAATCTCGGGCAAGGAAGGCCCAGCATTGGCCCACGAAGCAGCTTTGAGAAGCACTTGCAGTGCATCAGCAACCGGCGAGTCAATGTTACTAGCCGGGACAATAGCCGATCCGCACGTTGGGCATCCGAAGCCGGCAGGAGCCGTGTGCTTGGGCATTCGCTGACAGTGGTCGTCCAAGCAGGCCCAATGGAAAACATCTGGCAGAAAAATGTTCGTACACAAAGCCTTCAGTAGAGAATACATGACATGGTATGGAGTTAATGCTGGGTTGCGGCAGCGTTGCTGATCCAGCTACTAGTACGGCTGTGACTGGCTAGTTCGTAGCATCAGATGAGAAGTGTCGGGTACCAACACAGTAAGCAGCAATCGATACAAGCAGACTTTTGTTGTGCTTCACGGCACAGTGACAACAGTGATCCTTCAAACATTGCTTATATGTAAGCTGCGAAAAACGAAGCTTATGATTTAAGCGTAGTCCTGAAGCATTCACCATCAGTTGACTTTGCAGCATTGTTGTGCAGTGCAAAGATCAATATCAAATTTTGTGATCTCGAGTGACACGTTTCAAAACTAAGGCAAAGACAGTGGCTCTAGGAAAGGTATGTTGTCAATTGTCTAAGGGGGTGTACTTCTCGTGTTACTTGAAGCCCAACCAGGTGACTTACAGTATGTTCTTCGCGCGTAAATCAGCTGCGAATACCACAACGTCACTGTGACGCAGCACGGACAAAAACTGCGTGGGCGTGGCCTCGAGGGCGAAGATCGTGTATTTAGCGCATGCGCACAGCGGGATTCAGAATAAAGGAACCGGCAGACTTACGGTAACACAGAAGTCGGGTACACGTTCCAGTGGCCAGGTCCTTCCGGCATATTTGGCAGATCGGGTCGTAATCGCTGTCTTGTAGCCACTGAAGGTAGCTCTGAACTATGCACTGCAAAAAAGTGATCGCGACATTTTTTTCGACTCGGCAGTTTTTCTTCGGCTACGTAAGACACCCGGCAGCTATTCTGACCAAATTCACTTTGGTTCGTTCGACTAAATTTTAAGAAAGTAGGCAACATTTCAGAGCAACTAACGCGAACTAGTCAAGCAGCAAGAAAAAGGTCAGAACCACAGTCTCTAGCCCACCACTGACATTACTTTGTACTGGCGCTGAGTAGACTACACGTAGGCGCTGTCAATCACAGAATATATCCTTACCGTCGGGTGTTGGGCGACCATGCAATGTTCGCAGACGTTAACCCGGTGTTCGTAGCAGAACTGGTTGGTCACTTTTTTTCGTGGACACTTGCACAGGCCCATAGCGCCGTTCTGTTCCGGGCTTGCGCGCTGCTTTGGTGATGCTCTGTAAGTTTAGAGCCTCATCGATAATCGGTCAGCGGATAAGAGGCAGCAATTGTTTTGCTTTCGATGGACCCTTCGGCTGCCGGAAGCAACCACTGTCATAGCTCGCAGTTTGCCACGACTTGCAATGGAAGTGGAAGCGATGCGAGCAGTTGTTTCGGCAGTGTCTCGAGAGCTAGCCGCGTGAAGGTATGTACTACAATACAAAAATCAAACAATTTAAAACTTCAATTAGTTCTAAAATAAAAATATACTAAATTAGCATTCAAGGATATATTTATTAGCTTTGTTAATAATTGAGTAGATTAAAAAAAGCTTAAAAATGTGCGTGATTACGTTGCGGCGCCTGTGCTTAATTAACTTCATTTTATTAGTGTTTTGTAAACAGACGGCAGATTCCGGCAGCGAACGTGAAGCAGTGTGTGTAACATTCTTTTTTGTTTTAATTGCCGTTATTTTCTGTGCCCGCTGTTGTCAGCTTGATTTAGCTCTAGTGACGCTCTCTACAGGCTGTCGTCAGTTAATCTGCATGTCTGCATGGGTCGCTGCCGCTGAAGTCTCAAGAAGCAGGTGAGCTTGACTGCTACCAGCTTCAAGGCTGTCGGCTTTCGGCTGCAGTAAACGACCTTCTGAGAATGTTGTTTACTGCGCGAAAGCTCAGAAATGATCAGATCTTGCCAAAAAACGCTTACCCGTAAGAGCTGGCGTTTTTCTCCAGCAATTCATTGCCAGCTTATTTTCACTGCACTGTGCGCGGTCCGTCACGAATGCTTACGAGTCCTCGGGTTTCCATTGCTGTGGAGTGAACGTAACGTTACTTTATTTTTTTACTTCAACTCTTGAGAGTAAATGTTCGCTTAAATATGGGTGTCAGATCAAATCTTTCAGTTTTGTCTGTAGGCCTGTTGCTACGCCCGCCCACTCGGATAATCTTCCGTAGCTTGCTTGAATCTTTGACTATAGCTTTCGGCGACTTGTGACGTATTCTCGTCCAAAAAATATGAAGCATCCTGCAGATCTGCGATTTTAATCGATAGCTTTATGCTAATCCTCTCTCCTAGTACCCGATCCCCCTTTATGGCAATGTTTTACGCTGGAGGTGCGATAGGATACACCCAGGCTCCCATGTTCATTCATTTATTGGAGTATGAGGACGCGGGTTCGATTCCCGGCCGCGGCGGCCGCTTTTCTGATGAAGGCGAAAAGCAAAAAACGCCCGCGTGTACGAGATTTCGGCGCACGTTTAAAGATCCCCAAGTGGTCAAAATTAATCCGGAGCCCTCCACTACGGTGCGCCTCATCTCCTGCGTTGCGTCGGCGCGTTAAACCGCACAGTCAATCAATCATTTATTCGAATACCTGCAGTTAACCTGGAAGACATAACAGTAGGGTGGGTAAAGGGGGTTAACACACACAAACGACTCGCACCAACACTTAAGAGCATCACAACTCAAACTACATGTTACGGTATAAATGCACGTACAACATTTCGTACAGCCTAAACACACGTTCAACCAAAATTGACCTAATGGGATAGCCAACAAACGTGGTCTTTTAAATGAAAATCTGACAGTCCTGTGTACGAGAAAAATCCTCCCGCGCAAACTTGTGTGAAAGCGTGTAAAAAAAAGTTTGGAGAGGGGTTAGAATTCGGGAGGAAGGAGCGACAAAAGGCCTATCTTGGAGCAAAGCGTACGTGCAGCGAGCTACTGCATGAAACACAGCTGAAGCGATAATGGTGGGCAAAACAATGTCCAACACCGCTACACCACATTGCAATGTCCAACACCACCAGCTGCACGTTACTTTGGAGGCTGTGTCTAATCTCACGGCAACCGTGAGAATTGACTTCGGAAAATTGTCACGGCAGTTTGCATAAAAGCCGGCTGGCCTAAAATTCGCTGAATAATATTACCTCCCAACGTAACCTAACCTAGCGTTTCATAACCTACTCATATCCAGCCCAACTGCATCATCATAACCTAACCTATATTGAACCTAATCTAAGCTATTCAAGAAGGCCTGTGCGTCAATCTCCTGATATAATCGGGAACAGCTGCGCCATTGAGCACCAAACCGACCCTGTTGCGCCAAACTCGAATGTCAGCACCCTCCTGCGCCGCAGACCGCGAGTTGAGCTGCGAGATACGACTGCCATGGTGTCCCGTGCTCTAAAACTTGGCTGAAACAAGGTGGTTTTTTTATGGTTTCGGTTTCATCAAGGCTATGAGCAGGTATGGAAGTTGGCTTTTGCTGAGCTGTAAGGCCGCAGGCACAACGCGGCTTCTCCGCCCTCACTTTGGATTTATTTTTGATGCATTAACACGGTGTTGTTTGCCAGTGCCAGCTACTGCGCCTCAATAAATGAAAAATGACCAAAAGTGACTGAAATGTTTTTGTGTCACATCGCAAACTGATAGAAAACAATAATATTGGCATGGAAAATTCAGTTTATTGGAGGTGAAGTTCAATATAATCGACCATTTTAGACGAGTGTAGCTGCATGTATTGAACAAACAGGGTCTTGGAAGCTTTGCCCTTGCTAGTTAATTTTGTTTGCCCTTGTTGTGAGGTAACTACTTATTTTAACGTGTGCGCTTTGGGGTTAGTATTACTTGTGTGTAGTATGGTCCAACATTAATTATGCCTTCTAACACGCTCACTTGACGTAGTCTACGGCGTACGTTTGTCGACTCCTGCAACACCGTGATGGGCTATGACAAAGCTATGTTCTGATTTGCTAGCACTGAAACCGCTGCTCGATAGAAAAACTATAAGCAAACGCCTTGTTGTACTGAATGCCACCGTGAGGTCCCTTAGCACTGCCATCTACCGGGCACAAAGAGAGGCCTGTTTTCTGTTTCCCTTTGACTCTGCAGTCAGATTTACCCTTCGAACTGTGATAACGCGGCACACTTGCTCCGCATATTGTATATTTCCAGGTGTAGCACAAGAACTGCGTTCCTGGTTTGGAGTATAGTTCTAGTGCACTGTAGAACTCTTATATAGTAGATAAATAGATTAAACTTAATTGGCAGGGGGCTGGCAGAGCAACCTGGCCAACCCCCTGCCGAATGGCTTTTCTGGCTGCTCCAAACCTGCTCCAAAAGGCAGTTTTGCCTGCTCCCAGGACTTCTCCCAAACCCATGTACCCTGTTCCACCCCTGTATAATAATAACCAGAATAAAAAAGCATTAACAAAAGCACTATGAGCGAAAAAAAAGCTAAAAAACGAAAAGAAAACAACGGCCATGCCGGACTTGAACCTCGGCCTTCTCGTTCAAAAGCAAGTGCTATAGCACAGCGCCGCAGGGCCAGCCGTAGGAACGAGTTTTCTTGAGGAAATATTCGTCCCATAAAGTCTCCGGGGGGCGTGCTTAGCCAATCAGAGGCGACTGCCACAAGAAATTCCTGATGGTAATTCTCACGGTTGCCGTGATAATAGACACTACCTACTTTGAAATGGGTAGGCCAGGCATCATATGTGCTTCTTACAAGGCAGCTCGTGAGCAGGAATGAGCTCGGCTATGATGTGCCAATGCTGGAGCCCGGGCGCAAGAACAGGCCCTAATGAACCATAATGAGTAACCCATGGGTAAACACCAGCTGCACGTTACAGCTACACTGGTTAAACACCCGTATGGAGTGCATGGGCGAATTTTCACAATATCACCAAGTGTCCTTCACTTTAAAATTACCTGCAGGTTCTGCAGCTCTTCGGGTGACGTCATGGTGCTTGAGCAAGACAGCGCCAGAGAGAAGGTCCTGGAGAAAATCGGCGAGGCCGAGAAGCTGCTGGCGCAGTGCGACACCCTGGTTGCCTGCCCGGGCAAGAGCAAGCTCCAGCGCAAGATCCAGGCAGAGATCAAGTTCCTCCAGAAGCTGTGGAAGACGCCTGCTGGGATCAAGGAAGAGCACCTCCGGTGCACCAACCTCGCCTACCTGTCGGCCGTTGTCACCTGCTCGCTGGCTGTCACGGGCCTGGTGGACGTGCTCAAGCCCTTCTCCTTCCCTGAGGTGAGACAGGGGCACTCTTCAACTTTGGGAGGTTAAACACGCCAAAACTACACTTGGGTTATGAGGCGTGCGCGCCGTAGTGAAGGGCTGCGGGTTCATTTTGAACTCTTGGGGATCTTTTGCGTGCACCGAGATCTCGGCACGGGCGATATCGCTTCTCGCTTACATCTGAAAATCAACCGCCACTGCTAGGATCAAACTCATGTCCTTGGACTCAGCAGCACAGCACTTTCGCCACTGCGATGAGTGAGAGGGGCATTTTAACAAGATGGCGTTACTTGGCTAAGTTGACAACAAAAGCGCTCACCCAGCTGGCACCTGCAGAAGGCTTTCACAAAAATGCACTCAAATTACTTCATCTAGCTGAAAAATTCGGCCGCCTTCGCAATTGAGATGCGAAGAATGAGAAAATAGCAGAGCTGGTGGTCTTCGCTGGCTTTAACTTGGATTTTCTTAGGTCTGCCCATCTTATCGGTCGATAGGACACTGATACCTCTGAGCGCACACCGTCCCTCTCAACTAGGAGAACGCCGGTATAGAAATGAAATTTAAAAAAGTATGCGCTTTTGTAACTCCATAGATATGCCCAGTAAAGCATGAGGAAAAAGTGTGTACCTGTAGTTAAAGTTCGAGATATGGAAGCACGGCACTGTGCCTGAGGTTGGGAGCTGCCTTGCAATCTCGCGTAAGGTGCATAGTTTGAACCTGATGTTTTATGATAGACTGTCACCGCTATGCAGTCTTCATCGTAAATTGCTTGCATGCTTTAGCGTTCTCATAAGGATATGCTTAGAAATCCACAGCAATGTTTTAATTTGTTCCTGCTGAACCTCTGATTGATACCTCGTTCCCACTGCTAAAATGTCTTTCCAGTTGAAAAAGTTGACGGGAAACTGATTTGAACAGGAATGCAAATTATGTGTTACGATTTCCACAGCCATTGCCTGCGAGATGTTCACAAAGTGGTCTCACTTTAACACAGCCTTATTTGTTTCAGAAGCCGTGTTTTATAACGACTGGTGTTGTTTGATCTTGCTGGGAGAGCCCTTCAAGAAGGCACGAACTCTTGCAGAAGCGTGTGCAAGGGTGATTATTACCAGTATATTCTGTGATTGACAGCGCGCCTACGTGTACTCTACTCCAGTTATAGGTGGCTCCGTGCTCTCGCGTTCTCATAAAGCTGACCGGGCGTGTACTATTGGTGGCATGACATGCCATTCATGTGCTTTTGAGAATGCAAAGACCGGCAACAAAAACACAATTTTTTTTGCGTAGTGCATGCTTCGTGGACAGTTCAGCGTTCTTCATGGCCACCGAAATATGTTAGTGAATAGGCTAATACGGGGCAGTGAAATGGTATTACCAGCCTTGCTGAATCCCCTGTGAGGGTTTCTTTTTTGTGGACATTAACTGGGCCGAACCTGGGCCTGCTCGTCTTTAAACGACAACTCTCGCTTTCGTCACAAACGCAACTTTCCCGGCAATGACAGCTGGAACTTTACAAGGTATTCAAGGGTTGCAGCCTGTGACCTGAAACGATGCTGTTGAGCTTGCGACAACCTTAGTAGCTGGGCCGTTTGGCTTTTTTTTTTGTGTGTGCTCTATTTCATCATTGCTGCCATGGTGTCCTTGTATGGAACTCCCAGAGTGATGCGGAGACGGAGCGTCTGAGGCGTTGTCCCGAGCGCACCATCGTGGACGTGGTGGCCAATCACGGAGCTTCGTGGATCAAAGTGGTGGCGCGGAACCCCGACGCGCTGCTGACGTCGTCCCTGGGCGACGGGGAGTACGGCCGCCGCACCATCCTCGACCAGTTGCAGGACATGGTGGAGTGCGCGGGGTGTCACCCGCACCTGTACAGGGCGCCCGACGTCAAGGTGTGGACGGTGCAAGCGGTGTGCAAGCCGCTGCGTGAGATCATCCAGGCGGTCGGAGCAGAGGTGATGGTCACCACCTTATTTGAACTCATTGAGGGGTTTGTATTGTGTGCCTTACCGGATAGCTGTTTGGTAATAGGGATGAAGCTAAGGAACAGGTTAGGGCAGGTGAATCAAGTTTTCTAGACTACAGTTTACTTTGCTATCATTGGTTTGAAAGTCTGATATCAAGCTCCCTACCCAAAAGAGTGACAGACATTTTTGGATGCCGTGTGTAGCATTATAGCCATACACTCTGTGCCGGATATAGTTTTGTCGCAGAATGTGTTTTATGCCTAGCTTCAAGCGAAACTTTGCCCGTAGACAATATGTCATGAAGTAATACCCCTGTCACACGGCAGGTCTACTGACATTTAGAGCAAATGTCATTCGCTCTAAATGTCATTAATTGGGTGCTACACGAGAATACCGCATGACATTTAGTGGCTAACTGAGGTCCGGGAGCTCATTCAGCAGCCAAATAATTAGCCTCGACAGCAGTGGTGCGTCACATGAGCAGAAAGTTCAGTAAAAAACCAAACAATACTGTTTATAAAAACTGTTAGTAAACTTAGTTTTCCCCTTCATGATGTTTTTTAAATAAGGAAAGACAAACAAGTACTAACAAAAATGAAAATCTCATCCCCAACGTGCACACTACCCTAATACGGATTTTTTACAGACTTGTCTTGGTTTGTGATGTCTGCTGATGTCACCTAACCGGTGATTTTCTTATTTTTATTAAAAGAACATAATCCTTTGTTATGTGCTAAAAAAATATTACGTATGAAAACATTCCAGATGCACTTGAAATATAATTTTGCGGTTTTGTGAGCTCGCTAACCGTCACCGCTACCACTATCAAATGACATTTGTTTCACTGTGTAGACCCGCACGAAACCGGATGTCATTAACAGCTAATGTCATTCGCTTTCAGTGACATTATATTTGCCGTGTGTATAACATTATCACCACGTTGAGCCGCTTCTGGCTGGTGTAAGGAGCGGATAATGCCAAGGTGCAAATGCTCTGGAGATAAGCACAGCGTTTGATTTTGAACAAATTTTGTAGCAGCATGAGAAAGGGTTGGGACAATGGTCGTTTGCATGACCGCTATATATAGTATATATATTAGGCTGGTTTCAATGGCCTTGTGTTGTTTCATTTCGTTGTGTACATGCCAGCAGTTTGTGTGAGGTTTTCACTTTATATAGTTTTGATACGAGCTTATTAACCATGGAAACATGGTTTTTGCAACTTCATAGAAGTAATTTTAAAAGAGAAAACTTCTTAATAGTAAGTCCTGAATTATCGATTTTATTGTAGCACGAGGTAATGGAAGTACACAGGTACTGATAAAGTCGGTTGCACCTACAAAAGCTACTGTACTTAACCTGTCTGTAGGCATCTGTTAGGGGAGGCCTTGATGAGTTGAAGCACTGAGCTCCTGAACTGCGGTAACAGGACTGCTATATAAAAGGTACAAATTCAAATGAATAGTTCTGAATAGTTGATAACTGCCTTCTCTCCCTTCTTTTAGCTTTTCGTTCTTTCCTAAACCTAAACTTTTTTGCATCGAGTGTTGCTCCACATTATTTATTTCTCTGTGCGCTCAGGTTCTCAACCAAGAGGACATCGCGCCGCCGCCGTGTGAATCAGCCCTTGACGTCGCAGACGACGACGATGTGGCGGGGGGCATCGACGACTGCTTGGAGAACATAACCACCCTCAAACTGCACGAGGTGCCCGCAGACGCCGTGTTGAATCTGGACGTTTCCAGTATGATCGCGTATGCTTCGGCGCTGACCAATGGCCGTTGCAACTTCCGTTTCCGCGAGAACGTCCTCACTGAACAGGCCGAAAATGAACGACGCAACCCCGTCCGACCTGCTCTCGACGAGCTGTTTGCGAACCGCAAGCTGGTCTGCTGCCAGTCCGCCTTCGACGACTTCTCGACCATCGTGAAAGTCATGGCCGGTCCGTGCGAGTCGAGGGCAGCGCAGAGACTCTTTGAACGTCTGGAAGTTGTTCCGGACTCTCCGTCAGAGCGTGCCGCTGCGCTTGCGCTGCGAGGGAAGATCCGGAAGAGGTCGAAGGTCATCTTTGGCACCGGTGACCGTCTGAAGGCGGTGACCGTGACCGCCAACAGCGGGTTTTTGAGGGCAGCGAAGGCGCAGGGCGCCGACTTTGTGGCGTTTGTGCACGAGTCGCGGGCGCTGACGGAGGCGAAGGAGGTGAACGCGACGCCGATATAGGACTTTTCTTGAAATTTTTGAAGAATGCTTCTTCCCCCCGGTGCTTTATCTGCGCAGTCTTCCCACAGAAGTGCTCGATAAGAGTTGCATGATAGGTCTTGGATGGACGAAAGTATGTCTTGAGATGCATGTGTGAGGTGCTGGTCTTTTCAGGTTGTGAATGGTCTTATGTGCCATTGCGTACTCGCAATTGCTGTATGTGTGCTTTTTATTTGCAATGCATGTTTATGTGCAAGGCAGCGTTCTGAGGCAGTGCCTGAGCCAAAGTGGCTAACTAAACAGTATGGTTTTTTTTTCCTGAATAATTACTTGCAACTGTCCCTTGAGTGTTTGCCAGCAGCTTTTTCAACTACACAACTATGCTAGTCTGATCTGGCAGACCCCCCTCCCCCCCATTTACATTTTTCTTTTCCTTTTCCTCTTCAAGCATAATTTCAAATTGGCATGCTCTTCCCTTCTACATTACTAGTGCTTTGGCTTCCATACTAAATTGACCGTGCTGCAGAGCTAAGCCGCATGCTAACAGCGTTCTGGGCTCACCACAACATATAGACCAGCAGCCATGACTGCTGCAATGTCTTTATCTGTCCTTATCCAGAGTTTTTGCAGCAGCACATTTGGGAGAATTCCGTGCTCGTTTCAGTCTCAAACAGCTGCTGAATTTCAGCAGCAATGGCCATGCTCAGCTTAACGTGGATGCTGAACATTACGGCACCCCTGCCTTCCCAACAAAATGCGCCAAAGTAAAGTTTGCCTGTGTCGTCGAACATTTGTGTGCGGTGTCACTCATTAGTTAAAATGAATTTGTCGGTCACTTCCAGTTATGAAGTCGCTTCCAATGCATCATCTCATCCTCTCTGTCCAGGCCAAATGATGTTCATTGCCAAAGTGCAAAAGGATGACCCTGTAAATGCTAGGCATTTAGAAATGAAGCGAATTAAGATTTTCCAGCTTTCCCCTCTGGACTGGTGGTGAGAAGTGGTGCGCATAATTCCTCGCCCAAACAGCGGAAACTTGTTGCTTCTAACTTGCATGCTGACTTATAATATCTTTGATATCCTGCGAGGCTGCATACAGAAAATTTGATCCAAGAAAAAATAAAAATATGTAATACAGTGTAGACCATTTATAACGTAACCGCTTATAGTGCGGGACCGGATATAACGCGGGTTTTTGCGACCACAGGTTTGCCTCCCATAGAACTTAATGCATAAGCATACCGCTTAAGATGCGGTTGGCCGAAGCTCAATACCGTTTATAGTGCGGTTTTTCGGCGGGTCTGCTGATCGACCGGCACAGCTGAGGCATCGTTTTAGGTTAGCAAAAGAAAAAAGAAAGGATGAAATCGGCCATCTAACGCAGCGTGCACCCCTTGCCCTCCTCTAACGTAGACACCCAAAGAAAAAAAATAGGCACCCTTTAGTTCGTGCGCACCTGATAACCACAACTGACCTTGCTTGATGCATCTCGGAAGATAGCGACAGTCTCCCCATCCGCGCGCGGCAAGTTGATTTTATTAATCGTGAACCGCATGGCCCGTTTTCGCGCACGAATCGTCCACAGCGTTGCGCATGTTTTTTTTTTTGTTTTTTTTTCGTGTTCGTGTCGACGATTCCGCGCTCGCGGTGGCTTCTTCGCGTGGCAGTGGGAGGAGCCTGACGACTTGCACCAATGGGGAGACGCGCACCTAATGGCGGGAGATTCGAAGCGCTCCGAGCCGGCTAGCCGCGCCAGAGATGTTTAGGCTTACCACCGCGGTATTTTTTGATGGGCGCTTTCACAAGCAGCGTGGATGGCAGTTTATATTCCACTTTTTGCCCACATTATTAGCTCCTTTCTTGCATGAGCATCTTCGCTTGCGCCCCGTGCGGCATTTTAGCGAGCGGTTAGAAACGGTCGCTGGAACTTACTGGTACTGCCTGCACCGCTTCACGGCCAGTGCCGACGCCATGTTGCTGCCTTTTACCGCGCCGCCCACACCACGCCAGTTGTATTCGCGCTGGCGTGCACTGCACGTTTTCGCGATACCAAATCTACCACGCGGTTCACGCTTCAGAACGTTGTTGCTGATAAGCCACCGCTCTTTCCCTTTCCGAACATTCGAGCCGCGCGAAGCCGAAGATTTCCGTTGCCCTGATGAGCAGCCGCCTTCGGCATCGTGAACACAAGGTGGGGCAAAAAAAAAAAAAAAAAAATCCCGCTGGCGGTCTTATCACGTCTTGCGGCATCTGTTCATAGACGCTAAAAACGCAGCCATGGTCTCAAAACAAACACAACGGAAGTTAAAGCCGCGCTCGCCGTTTGTGAGACTGCGCTTTTGCCCTGCAGCAGCGGCTGATGTTAAAAATAACACGAAATATAGACCGTGCCTTCGTTTTTAAGTGCTGTGCGTTTCAGTGATGATAAATATAGGTTGACTTGAGAGATAGGTGGCGATGTGGTTGAATTCGCGCGTGTTTTGGTTATAGTGCGGTACCGCTTATAGTGCGGATTTTTGCGGCTCCCGCGACATACGTTATAAGCGGTCTACACTGTATATAAATTGCTTGGAGATTGGCACTTAGCTTTCGTGGTGCGGTTTTTTTAATCTTGTGGGAAACGGTGACAGAAATATAGCTACTTGCACAACAAGCACAACAAACAGCCATGCTGCTTGGAACAAATGTGTTTTGGTAGTTTTATTTTTTTAACCAGGAAAGTTTACTGTTTGAGTTCCAGCTTGCGAGTGTGTAGAAAAAAAAAAAAATTCCTCTGGGCTCTTGGGTGGTCTGCTTACGTGCTTTGATGGTGAAAGCCTATGGCCTCCCCTGGTGATGCTTATCAAAGATTCAGGATCTTTTGGCGCGAAATATTTTGATGCGCAGGTTGGCAACACTTCATGTCGCAGTTACTCCAGGATGACGGTTGGCGTGTATCTGTTGTACTCGATATATTCCGTTGCGAGATAGGTACAAGCCCACCACTTCCAATGCGATGCAGAACGTTTAGTAAGTGTGTGGATATGCTGGCCGAATTCCAAAGCCAACGTAAAATACATGAAACTGCCCTTATTTATGAAAAAAAGAATGTGCAGAACTGAGCTGAGAGAACATTTTTTAAAGCAAAAAACATTGAGGGTAAATCTTTACAGCGGCAGCCATATTTCGTACTTTCCATTGCAGCCTTTGTAATTTCAGTGGCTATAATCGTGTTTAGGGGGATTGCAAAAGAGCAATAGTAATTTTTTGGTTTCTGTAGTTGTAAAATATTTTGTACAAAGAAGTTTACAAGGAACTTGCAGGCTTGCTATGTACTGCTTACACATTGCAGATTAAATTATGCATAATGCGAAAGCATTCCAGTGGCACTGCACCGAATTGGTTGGTGTTAGTAAGAAAAATGGGCTACCAAAGTTAATAGGGTATTACAAATTCTACAGGTATTACAATATCTATAGCAATAAAACATTATGGACAGTTCTGTGCACAAAATGCTTTATTGAAGCTGCAAATATGCACTGCAGAAAGCATCCATCATCTTTCACCGCTAGGAACGGTTTCGAAAGGCAACTTCATGAGGCAGGCACATTTGAGCTGCTTAAGATAACATTGACATGGTTTGTTTGAAGAAAATAATCAAAACATTTGCAAACCACACACACACACACAGGACAAAAGTTTCTGCCATAAAGTTTCTTTGCACACTGTTGCACATATACGATGAAAATAAATATACACAGTGAGCCTTTGTGCAACCAGGTATATAAAGTGATGTCCTGCAACAACACATCAGCTTTGAAGGCCACGAGAAAACCAGCGATGAAAAGTCTGTAGTGACTTTAAGGCCTGCTGGACTATGCTTTTAGCTGGGAGCATTCTTAAAGTCCATGAGCTGCAAAGTAGAATGTTCTATTCTAAAATTTGCAAAGCACAGGAGTTGAATTTGATTTGAGGCACCACTACAGCCACACACACAGTCGTGTTTCAAGGTGGTGGCTTTGGATGGAGGTGACAAAGTTGTTAGTGAGTTTCTACTGCTTTGTCAGTCATTATCTAGCTTAGTGTTGAAATTTTATGCTAAAACTGGTACCATTCGTATTGTTGAAACAAAGCAGTCTATTGAATGAACCAAACTTGTATTTTGTATTTGTGGTTCCTCTAAGGGGAGACATATTAGACTAGAGATAGTAAGATTTGTGCTGGTGTCAGTAAAGAATCAACCGTTCAAGGGGGTGGGGGCAAAGGTTAATGCGTCGTTTCCACTAGTTAAAAAGATCACGAAGCAGCTGTTGTATTAATATCAGCCTAAGTGCAATAACAACTGTAACAATCAAATTTTCAGGTTTTGCCAACACTGTTAAAGTAAATCGCTCTGCGGTTAGTCTGTTCCCTACGGGCATTCGGGTCCTAGCCTCGCAACTCTTTTGTAAAGTCTCCAAAAAGTTGTCTAACATTTAAACAGTTTTAAAATCTCGCTATACAAGATAGTAAAACTTAACAAGTATTTATTGTTTTTTTTAACGCCGTAAATTTCCCAAACAGCTATAAAGTTTATTGCAAAGGGCATCTAGTGCTCCAAGCATTGTGGATAGTGTACTTGTTTCTTCAAACATTGAAAACCAATATCTAAAACCCGCAATTTTGGACAAATCTTAACGTTCACATGTGGACGGATAGAAGCAACAGCGAAAATTGTTGTGACAGTTGCTGCATCTCGCGTTACGGTTGCGAGAGCAGCAGCTTCTTGCTTCAAAAAAAGCGAGTCAAAAATCTGGTGTTCATACCCCTTGAAGTAGGGCAACAGTTTGGAAGGTCATCACACCCTCCCCAATTCTATCTCCGAAATGCTTAATTTAACAAGCCTACGGAAAGGGCATGTACACCTTCAAATGAGAAGCAGAATAAAATTATGCCTGCCACAACTGCAAACAAGGATACAGTTGTCACAGCTCTTCAAGCATAATTTCACTCAGCCGGCCAGGATGGGATTCTTTCAGTGCACAAGCTCTAAGAACAAATAATTAACCACGGCTCAAATGAAGCCTAAGGCGCTGAGTGGAATAGTTCACACTTTTTGCACTGTGCAAACAACAAGCTGCCTGTCGTGATAAATTTTAACGTCTGGTCTGCTAAACGTTTGTACTAGGTCGACAGCAGAGCTGGAAATGATATGCATTGCTACTTCGACGACTTTGGTATCGTGCAAATGGACCCTACTGGACTTGAAGGACGGTTCAGTGTGTGCAAAAATGTACAAGTAAGGCATCTAGGTGCTCGATTGTCACAACTGACGTGCAAATAGAATCAATTACTGCATTAGGAGTACTATAGCAGGTTCTATCGGGGCAAGATGCAACATCCAAAACTGCAGATTTCAGCTTCTCCAGATGGAATAACAGTGTTCTTCCAGCACATTTGTGTATAGCGTAGTAACACCACTTGGCTATTATCAATGGTGTTATCAATGGTGTTATGTATTTGACCTGTGCTGAATGAAATGCAGAATTTCATACATTCATGTTTACATTTGCCATACCAATGGTGGCAGATTTTGTTAGCTAATGAAATTTAAAAATATGTATAGTTGGAATCGTCAGGCACAATGTCAGCAGAAATCTCACTCTGGAAATGGTCTGTGCATTAGGGAGTCACAGGAAAGTTATTATCACACTAGAAAAAAAAAAATGTTTGTAGTCAACGCCGCCGGGTTCATCTGAAGCAAGGTTTGCCGACTATTACTTTATGAGAAACTCGGAATTCTTACCGCGTAAGTCGTAACAACAGATTTTGTGGTCTCGGTGACACAAAACATTCCACAAACTTCGTAACAGCTACACATCGAGTAACAGCGTAAAAAAGATATTGAACTGTGGCTGCATTTGTGACTTAGTTATCACAGGAAAAAGTGAAGATATACTGGAACTTCCGACTATGTCTTAGGTTCCGACTAGCAAGTGGTATATGTAATGTTAACGCGAGAAACGACGATTCAGTTACATGGTCATTGAAATAAGCGTGAGTAAAAATATACGCGTTTGATTTCTTTCGCTAGCTACCAGCAGTGTGTGAAAGGCACTAAGGTGAAGGTTTTTGATTTCTACTTTGATGTACTGGGATCTGGAGGTGCTCCGTTTAAGGTGCATTGAAGCTGTACTTGGTGCGGGCGTCGTCGACGCAGGAGGCGAGAAAGTTGTGGTAGGCCATCTCGATGGGGTCAGAGAACCTTAAAAAAAAAAAAGAGAGAGAGAGGGAGAGAGAGAGAGGATTGAGAGGGTAAGGGAAACGAGGACTTTTTTGAGGCCAAGGAAAAGGTTCACGAATACAATGATGAAAAGAGAAGATGACTGTTCAGTTTCTCTGATGCAACACTGACCCCCTCATTTATAAGATGAACGTACAAATGTGTGCACACACATTTCAGAATTACTGTCAGCCAACGCACTGGCCAAAGCACAAGGGGTACTTATTGTTAAAAAAAAAAAAAAGAAACTATTCACAGTGAATAAACAGCAGTACAATAGTGTACAAAAGAGATAAACCATGATGTTCTATGTCTGCAAGAAAATGACCAATTTCGAAAATGTTGAAGGAAAGGGGATTTCACTCGTCTACATTGCTAAGGGGAAGAAAAGAACGACCAAACTTAAAGAGATCCAAAAGAGGCTTTTATCAAGGGTGGCAATTTATTGCAGTTCAGTTGAAAGTTAGCGCTTGTCCCGTCTCCTTTCTTGTGTACTGTCTTTGGTTTTTTGCATTAAACATATTTAAGAATTGTTGCACTCAGTTGATAGAATTCATAATAAGGAGCTGTAAGGCTGCCACCACATGTTTTTTGCCCCCCCAACAAGCTAAGTAATAAGGTGAGCCATTCCATTGGTTCTGCTTTGAAACATCATGTGATAATGCTAAAGCTGATCCCATTTGAAAGCTGAAAGCTAAAGCCTTCCGTTTGACGGTAATAGGAAACAACTCTATGGAATTTCACTTGCCTCTTGAAACCGCACTTAATTGAAACTGCAATTTAACGTCAATATGTCTACTTCTTCGCTGTATCCAAACTTCATAAGGCATGGATAAACTGACAGAAATCGCACATAATCAATAGATACAAACAGCTTTGTTGTAAGTGATCCTGACTGTTCCTGACGAAAACCAGTGTAGAAAATATTACAAGGAAGCGCGAATAAAGCCGATAAATAATGGGGGTGTGCCAATGACGATAGCGGCATTTAAGAAAATTGCACTGAAAAAACGTCACGTGTGTCTTAGGCCCTCAACAGCTCCTAAACCCCGAGAAAAATGCAAAGCTTGTTACCTGTCAAGTTCTCCCTCGTCGAGCACATCCGCAGCGAGGAGGTCGTTGGCGCAGACGCTGCCGACGACCGTTGCGTCTGGCAGGAGGCACATAATCTGGACGGGGAACTTGTACTCGCTGAGACAGGCAGCAGCCATCTTGCTCGTTCCTTGCTTGGCCTCCTCCGACGTGTATTCCTTTCATCGAGAAGAAATTTGAGGCGAAGTTTTTTCTAACGCGGGCTTGCTATTTCTCTTGCTACTGTTCTATACCTGGCCACAGTAACCTGGTAGGTCATATAGGTATGCTGCTACACGCACTTCCCATCAGTTATTAAAGCTGTCAATTCAGTGGTTCGCAGACACTGCAGTAATATTTGTGAGCAGGCTAAATTTAGCTGTTTTACATTTTTAGAGCTGTTCGGGGGTTATATTAGATTAGTATATAGCCAGGATTGTGACCTGCCATGGTAGAGCTAGTATGGAGGGAGTACAATTCCCGAGATAAATCGAAACTCAAGTTGTAATATGTGAACCTCAAAACAAATTCCACCATATTTATCTACTAAGAATATTCTGTAAGACAGTGCAACGCGTAACATCCTTCTGATTAGTAGTTATTTCAAAGTGGCATAGCTAATAGTACAGTTGTAGAAGCCGTTTCAGTTGCTGCGCAGGGTTCTGAGACGCGATGGTGAAACTGCTCACTCAAGCGAAGTTTCCATATGACAGTGGGGCAGTTTGTCCACTAGTCTAAAACTAATAACCTTGTGAGCTTGCAGTTCACAAATGTGCTCACAAGTATGCAGAATCGCAATTTCAGAACAATGCTAACTTAACATTTCGCAACTCATTTGGTCATTATCGTGACTGCAATGGACGCTTTTCCTATTGGCTGATGTCCGCAGTAGCTTTCTTGAAGCCACACATAAATCCATAAGGCAATAAATAGCCAATAAATTATATAAATTGATAATGAACATATATAATACATACAATATATACACACACACACACACAACTATATATAACCACTAGATAAGATACACGCACACCCACTCACCCGTAGTTGACTCGTGAGGCTCCAGGTGTTCACAAAGTGTGCCTCCAGGAGAGACTGAACGATGGGGGAGGCAAGCGGACCCTGCCGGAGGGTCCGCGCGCTGCCTCAGCACGACTGGTCGTCCAACGGACCCCAGGTCACGATGGAGTGCACCAACTTGTTTCGTTTCGCAGCTTCCACGACTGCGACGCTCAGATTGTGATACGGCACCTGTAAAGGCGCACAAGGGTGTCACACGATCCGTAAACCGAACGGATATTGAGTTTTTCTTCGTATTTAAACATAAGACACAATGTAGGGCAGCAGTTGATAAGGGCAATCTGACAGTCATTGCAGTACTAGAAAGAGCGGCAAAAATGCCTGTCATGGTGGCCATGAGAGGCTTCAACGAAAAATTGCTGTTGAGGGGCTGTTGTCGATGGAAGAGTTGTTATGGCTTTGAGAGACATACGAATATACCGGGTGAGCGAGGTATTTGAGAACACTATTCCTTATCGCCGTACACACCAGCAGCCTCATCATATATATCTAGACGTGTGGGTTCTTGTTCGTCGACCCCTTATTAATACTGCAGAGTTTGTTCATATATGGAAGTGTACAAGTTGAAGCAGGAAATGAAATGCCACGCGGTCCTCGCTGCCCTGGCCGCGCACCACAGCGACTTGGATATTGCCACCTTTCGGAAAGTAGCGAAGTCTTTCGTTTACAAGGTGCGGATGTGGCATCTGTGGCGACAAGGAAAAAGGCACATTCAGCGGTCAGACATCGTCAGAACCCCTTAATTTTTCCGGCAGTGGTGTTAGCCGTTGTCCGCAATGAGGGTGACGTCATGCCGCCAAACTTTTTTTACAGGACACCGCGTTAATGCTGCCGTTTACATGGATGTGCTTGCCACAGTTGTAAAGCCATGAATAGAGAATGTTTCTAAAAGCAGACGATATGTCTTTCAGAGAGATTCGGCTTCTGTCCACACTGCCTGCGTCACCCAATAGTGGCAGGGCTGACAACTTCTGCGACCCCGTCACTCCCTCTTGTGTCCTCCTAGTTCACCAGATTTAAATCCGTTCGACTACTACGTCTGGGGCGTCGTTGAGAGAGAGGCCAACAAAGGGCCGCATAATGAAAAAAAGACTTTCTGAAGGTCACCATTTCTCACTCAAAGGCCAACATCTCTAAGAAGCACCTGAGCCGTGCATGCAGCCGTTTGTGAAGCCGAATCGAATCGCATATTGCTGCTCATTGCGGATTCATTAAATAGTTATGGAAATAAACCAAGTACTTCACAAAGTCTGGTGAAAATATGTCTGATTTTGCTGGGGATACCCTGTTGTGCGCGACGCAAAACGTTCTGTTCTCAAATACCTCGCGCACCCGGTAGATGGTAGTACGTACTTCAGAGCTGTCAAGGCATGATTCGTGTTTGCAAATCCGCTCAAAAATTGGAAGCGCGCAAAATATGGAAAATGAAAGCTACCGATAATGGGTTTGTCTCCGGTCGAAGCTCCCCCACAAGCCCCCAACTTTTAGACTTGCTGCCAAGCGAGAACAGTTTGGTAACGTCGAAGAGGTAGTCTGAAAGATGCAGGAACTACCTATCACTTACTTTGAGGAAAGGAAAAAACATTTGGTCCAGCTTTTTACGAGCGTCGGCGACTGGTGTCCCTGTTGTTTTGGGACCATCTTGACTCGAGGGAGCATCCAAGCCCAATGTCATTTCCGTGACCTTGCCGATGTCCACCTCTGTGGTTTCAGCACCTCCTTTGTACCGCCGTGTAAGCCACTCCAGATCTGGAAAGGAAAATTGGCAAGCACTGATAAAAACCCACTGCTTCCCACCCTCCCCCCCCCCCCCCCCACACACACACACACACACACACAAGAGACTCAACTGCAGACTAAAAAAGATGAGAATAAAATATTTTGCCTGTTAATCTGAAGTAGAAAAGTGGTTGAACCTAAGCTCTTTAACTTTAGCCCTTGGAGTCCTTCACTACATAACATGCATCATGACCAAGTATGGCTTCAGCAAGCAAGTTTAGCATCTAAGAATTTGAAATTCCGTACTTTTTCTTGGTTTCTGTCCTGTTCACTCAATAGTCTTCTTTCTTTATGTAACTCTTTGAATGGTTGAATGTTTTCTTACTGTCTTCATGACGCTGCTGTTAAGCTGTGCTTTCTTTCGACGGCACTTAGATTAGTTTATTGCTATCATACTCCTTTGCACTAGTTTCAGGGTTAATTTATCACCCAAGCTGTCCAGTGCAAGCGGTGATGCACAGGTACATGACAGCCAATCACGTTTGGCAGCACTTCACATTTCAATTTGCTCCGCATGCCCACTAATACTCTTTTACATGGTATGTATCGCCAACTCGTACATAAAATGTTAGGTACGTTGGTCACTTCACACAAATAACCAATTTTCAGCGCGCGGCTTCAAAGTGTCAATTGCTATTCAAGCTCAAATCTGAAAAAAAAAAAAAAAAAGACAGTTATGCTCTTAGGTCATGCAAGTTGCAATTTCACACCAGTTCAGCTCAACTTCAGCCATAAGTTCTTGTAGAGTGCAAGCATAAAATTTCTCACTCGCTTACTTTTACAGTTCATAAAAATGATTGGTGCAGATCTGCGCCTTGAAGTACACCACATCACAAGGGGGTTTCTTGCCTGATTCAACAACAGCATTACTTTGCGCACGCCCAAAATGCAGCAGGAACAACAGAAGCAGTGAAACACACCAACGTTGAGTTGCCGGTGGGTAGGAACGTGAGCCTCAAAGTGGTGCAGTGTGGAGCCGTCTTCGCTGATGACCAACCGCCCCTCAAACTGAGCCGGTGTGAACCAAAGTGGCCTCTGTGGTGGACTGCTTATCTGGTATTCGATATGGGACCTGTGTCAAAGAGAAGATAGGTTACGTTGAGGGGTCAGAGCATTGGTTTTGCAACACAATGTAGATCCCGTGTTGTGGGCTGAAGTAAAAACATGGTAAAAATGGAAGAATCAGTATTGGCACTGTGTTCTCGCGGCGCCATCTGTGAGCTGCTGTGCGAGAATTCCCTAAGCTCGGTGCAATGTGCTGTGACACAGAGGAGTTTATTGGAAGCACTCCGAGTGACACTCAATCTTTTCAAGCAGGCACGTAAACCGGAGAGAGGGAAAACAGCTTAACAACATAATTTGCACTTGTGTCATTGAAATTGCAAGGCAGCTAGATCAAGTGCGGTATAAACAGAAGCATATCTTAGAGCCCTGCACGGGCCTGATTTTAAGGCCCGAGCCCGGCCCGAGCCCGCTTCGCGAAGCCAGAGCCCGACCCGGGCCCGCAACACCTAGCCCGAGCCCGGTCCGGGCCCGAGCATTCATAAGTGAGTCTGGCCCGAGCCCGGCCCGGGCCCGCCATCTCAAGCCCAGGCCCGGCCCGGCCCGGTAATTTATTTTTTGGCCTAGGGAGGGCCTGCGCGTGTGTGACCAGGCCCGGTCTTTGACGCTGAAGAAAGTTTGTTTATTATATTCCGGGCGATCAGACGGAGCATCTAGTCTGTACAAGCACGTCATGACCTGAACGCAAAAAATAAGGGTTTAGAAGTGCGCGTAGTTTAGATTTCACCGTCTGCAGTTCACGCCACATCGGCATAATAATAGCTCGTATTCTTAGACGAGAGACACCATCACCTTTGATTACCAGGCTCTTGGAAACTTCACGTGGTTGTCTCGGCCACAAGTTGGTATTGCGGAAATTTTTTGATACGCATTTGAATCAACGAGTATGTACGCGCGTTGAAATACTTCACCTGCAGTGGTTGTTAAGCGGTGGTGTTTCTCTGGCACGCGTGTTTGATTCCCGGCCACGGCAGCCGCATTTTGATTGGTGCGACATCTAAAACACACGTGTACATACATAGACATAGGTGCACAGCTCCGGGATATCTGAATTAATTCCTTCCCCTCTTGGGCATTACTTGTAATCGTATCTTTGGTATGTTATACACCAAAATATAAAATCTTGATGCAGTACAAGAAATGTCATTAAGATTGCAGTATAGTGGCCATCAGACCTAGCAAAACACGTTTTTAAAACAATGCCTACAACTAACAGCAAGAATCGCGCAAAAATAAACCAAGAATATTCATTTTGATGCTCTTTTCTACACTTCACGTCGGACCTATTAACGGCCGTGCCTATGAATTCAAGCCCGAGCCTGGCCCGGCCCCACGGTGTCGAGCCCGAGCCCGGCCCGGGCCCACGGCGTCGAGCCCGAGCCCGACCCGGGCCCGCGGCATTGAGCCCGGGCCCGGCCCGGGCCCACCAAAAATCGACTTCGGGCGGCCCGGCCCGGCCCGCGGGCCGGGTCGGGCCCGGGCTTTCGGGCCGGCCCGGGCCCGTGCAGTGCTCTAGCATATCTACAGGAATTACACCACGGCAAATTTCCACCTACTGCCATGGAGGAGTGTTAAATTTAAAGGGGATGGTAACAAGAGCAACCCACAAAATCGCACCACAGGAATTGTGTTGAACCAAATTGGAACTTCCCAACAGGTGTATGTTGCCAAGGTAACCTTCTCCCCAATCTTTTTACTTATAGTCGCCACAGCGCCGGCAACCAACTGACCTCGCGATGTTCCAAAAAACCATAAACTTCCTTCGTTCATAACAAGGGGGCGACAATAAAACATGGCTCCATCAACACGTGTTCAAAAAACGGGCTTACCATATGTGTACAGGCCAATTAAACTTGCTTGTACTCACCCTTACAAGAACAAAGTACACACAAGCATTCTTCTAGCAACAAATTTCAATTGCCGTCACCATTTTACCATAATTTTTGGTAGGAGGCCCCGTGAATATGAACAAATTAGAGGTAACGCAAACAGTTCACATACCTAAACAGGATGTCAAGTGTGCCGTTTACACGTCCCACAACCACAGCAGCTGTTCCAGATGGAGAGGCCCTTGTGAAGAGAAAGACGTTTTCGTGGAACATCCCGAAAAGTTCATGGAGCAACTGTTCGGCAGGTGTGTTAGGCACAGGTGGTGTGTAAACGTCACCCTCCACGTGTCCATCACGATGTGGCGTGTCCGCACCTTCCAGCAACCACCATGGATCACCGGGAACATTGCCTCGAGGCGGAAGGAAAACCGAGAACTTTGACAGAGGTAATGTCTTTGAAGATTGATGCGGTGTGTTCCACGACTGGAGTGCTTGCAGGTTGCTGTTGGGCTCCTGCGTTGGGTAAAACACAACTTCAGAACAACTTCAGAACAACAAATGAATTTAGCGTACACTGCTGCTTGTATGAAGGCCAAAATGTGTGGTGGCAGCTGATTGGCTATGCACGTACTTTACCTGCTTTGTACGTGATTTCCCATTCTATAGTCAATTCATTAAAGGTGGGATGCAAAATAGGTGGCATGGTTTCAACTAAGAAGAAAGGCTAGCCGGTTATAGACAAACATGAACGTGTCGTACATTTTCTAAGCCGTCATTATAACCTGAAACTACAGAAAAACCTCTACGAAATCCTAGACACAGGAAATTGACTTCGTTATAAGCGGTATTTCAATATAAAGGGGATGAGTTCCTCTTCATGCACTAAAGCGGTGAATGAAAATTTCGCATAGAGAGATAATCGGAATAAACGATTCCTTTGTAACGACGGGTTTACTGTCATGCCTTCGACAAGACACGTTCTTTTCTATACGACAGCGATTACACTCACCGATAGGATCTCTTCGGCGATGTTTTTTGTCAACGTATTCACATCTACGCCGTGAAAAACGCTTACAAAAGTGACGTTTTTATGTCTAGAAGTTCCTTGGCCGGAACCAACTGAAGCCAACAATGTACCGACAATTGCATAGATGCTTGAAAACTCTGCCTTTCTGAGACAGTCTAGGATGACGTTGTAATCTCCTAACTTACTGAGCGACGTGTTAGTTAGAGATGACAGCGCGAAAATAGCTGCCAATGCCGCGAATACTGCGGACGTAATGAGAGCGGTTGAACTAAACTGTCGCGAACTCGTCATAGCCGCTGAAACCAACACATCTCGGGTGCCTTCTGTTTTATCTGCTGCTAGTGCGTCAGCAAAACCTGACAGCTTAATGCGAGGTATCCCAAGAATTCGTGATCGCGATCGCGAGTGTTACACAGTTTTACATGTTGCTGTTTACGTTTTCGCTGCGCACACGCGCAAGCCCGCGAGCCACCTCTACCGCACAAAGCAGCCGTACTATACTTTTATAAACTGCATAACGAAACCAAAAAGGATAAAAATATTTTGAGTAAATTACATAAAACATTACTTAAAATATTTGTTTTTTAGTAAAAATAAAAGCTTTTTTAAGATTTTGTTCTTTTAAAAACATACAAGACCAACGTATCGCATTAAACTACAGCGCTAAAAATGAACATAGCGGTACAAAGAACCACAATGCTGTTTTCAAGCAGGAGAGTCATTTACCGGTTCGCTATGTAATTTTTACGTTCCTGAGGTCCCAAAACAAACTTTTGTTGTCTGCCGGCCGCAATGTGCGGGTTTCGCGAATGCTTTAGCTACAGCTTACTGTACTTCAGTGACGGGACGACAGGATGATCGATATTTTTTGGTTTAAGCTAATGAATTCTGTAATGACATCATACAATTATTTGTAATTATTTTATTGTTATTAGAATCATCTTGCGCGCTGTGAAGTGCCGGGTGGCCGGGGTTGAACGCTTTCCTTCTGGAAAAACTTCTGTTTACATAGCTTGTACTTACGTTCCTGAGGCGAACAGTCGTTACAATGGTGTCCTTATTGTGTGAGCTTCAATTCTGGACCATGAAAGATGATGTTGATGTCAAAGGTATGCGTTTTTAAGATCCCATTTGTCCTACTGTGTTGACAGTTCAACGAACTTGGATATGCAAATCTGATGTTTCGCACCCTTCGTTCAGACAGTGACTTGGGCTGCTTCAAGCTGTACGACAAAGGCGATGTTGGTAAGTAAGTCATTTGTTTATGAAGACCTGTCTTTATGCGGCACCGAATTCCCTCACGGCGTCTGTACTTCCTGTACGCGCATATTCAAAATTTTAGTTTCCATGTGCAACGAATGGTCTGTAATATAATATGGCTTAAAATTATGTTTTGTTGCGTATTTCCTTTACTCTTAATTTCTGGTTCATTCCTGCCTGACATTACATCCTCGAGGCAATGGAACTTGGTTGTTTTGAACTGAGGTTGTTTATGGCGCAGATTTTCAGTGTGTAAGCTATCTTATTCATTTTAAAAACAAACAGAAGAGCATTATGGCCAATTGGGCTCGCAACATTTGCAGTGTTGTGGCCAATTTCAGCTACTGCTGCATGCGTGTTGGTTCACTTTTTTTTTGTATACGTGCAAACTAAGTAAATTAAAAGGGGTACTGTTTGGGCCATTTGTGCTGTCTTTGCCAGTCAGAACCAGGTGCTGTTACAATTACCTTAAAAGACACTTCAAAGCCCGTGTCAGATGTGGGGGAAAAAAAAAGCAGCACGATTCGGGCAGATCACAAGTGAAGCCAAGTTTGTACAATACCACTGCAGAATTCAAGTTACTGGGTTCAAGACCTAGCCCTGTGACTGTGTAAACGCAGTGAGGATTAACTGCATGTTCTGTGAGGCCGTACGAGCAGTCATGCATCACAAAATAACAATGATATTGAGGAAAAGTTTCTTGAAGTGGTGAGGTTTATGCACATTTTAGGGGCAAAAGGCCCCTTAGGGTCTCGGGCTGTTGGCATCTCGTGTCATCGTCTCATGTAGTCATGGTACTAAAACACCGGGACACTCGTTTTCCCATGCCTGGCGCTAGAACAAAACGCGTACTAAAAGAAAAGTGCATAATGGATAAAACCGGTTCAAAATAAACTAACAGGATTTAAAGATTTGTGCCTGTCCGCTTCAGCAATTGTCAAGCACAAGCAGAAGCTGTTTGTAGACGGGTTATAATTTGTGTTACACTCAAGCACCCACCGGCTCTCAACGCTAGGCCTGATCGGGTTGGGTGGTCGGTCGAAGCAAGAAAAGCCATACTTACCTGGTGCCAGGGCCTCGTTCATCACTGAGGATGAGCCCCCGGGGCAAGGCGTGGGCAGTGCACTGCGCTTGCCTTGACCCCTCCCACTACTCCAAATTGGGGCAGATAGGGCATGCAAATTGCTTAAATCTGGTTCAACGAAAGAGAGGGCGCCACTGCCTCAGCAAGTGCGCGATTGCTCCTCCCACCGGCGCTTCTCCGGCGGCCAATCAGCGCGCGCCGTGTGGCAAAAGAAGAGACTTGCAATCTTTTGAATACACTTATACACTGCATGCGTATGAAACCCTCCTTAGGTTTCACATTAGTGGAGATCGCCTGGGATTTTTGTTTATATAGCTCTTCACATACCAGGCTGGCTTGTTGCTAAAAGCACATGTGGGCCTCTTGAAAGAGACTTTATTGCAAGTGGGAAGTTAATCCACGCCTCGCGTCATACTTTGTTGAAGTGAAGGGGCAGGGTGTAAACAGCAACCCCCCTGCACTGAAGGTTATTGTTTCTTATACACCAAAACCACGTGTAGTGCTTCCGGCGTATCGCATGACCATATTGCTTGCAGTCAACGTTCTGTTGTGGCATGCTTTCTTCGCTACAGATCCGGAGGAGCCGTATCTTGAAGCGAAAGAGGCCTATGCCAAAGGTAAGCAGCCATGCTCCTCACTGCATCAGCGTCTCACTCATGCGTGAGGGTAAGTTGCTGCGCTGGGTTGCTGCAATTCGAACGGGAGAGATAGTGGTTCGGAAAAGAAGGAAGGGGGGAACAAGTGGGTGTTGATGCCCATTTTAGTGTCAGCTGTGTGTTCGGCTATGAGGATGTGTCTGTCCACTGGGGCCCTCTCATAAAGGATGGTGACACGTCTAAGTGGTAATCTTAGATGAGTCGCAAGTGCCAAGCATGAATCGGGGCAGTGATGAAAAACCTGTGTCATGGCGCAGGGAAGTCGCTCGCACCCACACTTGCCCTAACAAATTGCATGTGGCTCAGCTCTTAAGACCAAGGGGGGAAAACATTTTGGAGATCGCTCACATACAGGCAGCAAGAATTTCGTAGCATAAAGAGTAAGTGGCGCAACTCCTGCAGTCATATCAGATGCCATGCTGAAGACCTGCTTCTCCCTAGGCACACGCCCACACCAAAAGTGGGCACGAATGGGTCGAAACTGCAACGTGCAATAACTTGAATCCATCAGTCAATCCGTAAATCTCACTCAGCCAGGGATTTCAGTCGACAACAGCTTCATCTCGCATTGCAATATGTGGTACCTTTGTGCAGTCATTCCTCAAATTTTTTGTTCGCACTCACACTTACAATGGTAAAGCTCTAGTTCAAGGAAGTCCTGGTAACAAGCCTTTTCCAGATTCACACACACTCTTTCAAAAGTCATGTCGGTACGAAGTATCGAGGCTTAATCACATTGTTTAGCAAGGCTTAGCCTGTCATCATATGATAGCGAGTGCTGTGCAACAGGAAATTCAGCACTCTACCTTTTGATAATGTGGGCTTTTATTGCAACTTTTTTCTCAATTTTCGTTACAGCCAAAGGTATCATGTGGACCCCATCCAATAAGCGACCTGAAAAGCTACGAGACTGCATTTGGGAATTTGAGGCAAGAAAAAGGCATATATATGTCTACTAACATCTCTCGCATCTATGTATCTTTGACAAGTATGCCTAGCGTCGGATTTATTTTCATGCTGATATGTATAAGGAAAGTCAACCACCACAAAGCCAATGTGGCTACAAACATTCAGGGCTTTTCAAAGTCCCCCTGTTGCACCTCAGAACATGCAAAGTTTCGTTTTTGCTTTCAGCTTTACAAGTCTGTAGTTTAAGACAAGAGGTGACTTTTGTAAAATGGATGCGGGTTTCATTCCCGGCCACGGCGGCTGCTTTTCTGATGAAGGCGAAAAGCGAAAACGGCCGTGTGTTCGAGATTTTGGCACATGTAAAAATTCCCAGGTGCTCAAAATTAATCTGGAGCCTTCCACTACAGTGTGCCTCATCGTCTGTGTAGTTTCGGCACGTTAAACCTCATAGTGAATCAACTTTTGTAAAACAGGTTTCTCGGTGCCTTCCCTAACACGTGTTGAAAACTCGCTACAAAGCCAGTTGAATGAGGGGTGCGTGTAGGAAGAAATGTGACCGTACTGCTAAATGTTTTGCCTTGTGCAGGATATTCTCAATGCCCAAAAGTGCGTTAGCGCTAGGTGGATCACCTCTGGTTTGCTGCAGGTACGTTCTTGCATGCTCGTCTACACGACTTGCCTGCACTCATATACAAGTCTAGTGTATAAGTCAGAACGCATAATATGAGCATTGGTAATGCTTTTTCGTGCTTGTTTCAGTTCTTCTTTCAAAGCGGCGTCTGTGTCTTCATTCAAGTCAACCCTGACTCTTGTAAGCTGCAAAGGGTCAGCGTTGATCGGCACCTCGTTGGGAGGTTGGCATCGGAGCACGTGACAGATGGTATGTAAATTTTATAACAATCTCAGCTGTCAGTGGTGGGATCGCTACAGAAGAGTCGATGTATGTCCCCGTTGACTGTGCCCTGGGTGTACAGTCATCAGAAAAAGTTCGGGGATCATTTTAGGGAATTCTTCTTGTCTCTTAAAAGCTTGCCAACCGTCTTCTGTGCCCTAATGAATCTTTGCTTTGACATTGGTTTGATCGAAGTGTGCATTAGGTGCGGCTTCTGTGCTGGGAGAAGTTTACTTACATGGTCCATAAACTTTTGCCCTTGACTGTACATACACACAGATGTGTAAGTGGCATGCGCTCAAGGGAGGTAGGGGATTGGCCTAGACTTGGTAGAACAGCTCAACAAATAATAGTAAATTAAAATAGTTCTTCAACTTCATTCATTCTTACTCATTTATATCCATCGATCAGTTTTTGTCAGACATTAATTTTACCCGAGAATAACTTCGCCCTATGTTGATATTCACAGCACACCTATGCCGTCTCCCCAAAGATTCTAGAAGCATCGTGAGGGGCCAAGGTCAATTTTTTGTGCAGTACTTGTGACAGCAAATGCTGTAGTGTGGTGCTGAGTGGCAGCTGAAGCGTTTGCTGTAAATTGACATGTTGGGCACATGTTTCACTTTTCGTTGGAACATGTAGGGTGTGTGTGACGGTTTGTTGCACTTCGTCACTACTACTGTCATCTAATTTTAATGTTGCCAGGCTTTTCAAACTGCGTGTTTTTCTCTGCTTCCCTGCAAGGTATATTACATTCCACTGTACTGAAAACATATAGTTGTGCGTGCAAGAACTAAGCACTGTTCTTAATAAGCACGAAACTTAATTTTCATCGACTAATCAACAACTCGAAAATGATGTACAAATTTACTTTTGAATGCATTTTGCTTGCCTTTACCTCGTGCAAAACAAAGGGGGTGGACAGAAAGTAGAAGCAGCTTTGACCAAAGGTTCAGCTCACTTGTCACCGCGAAATCGCTGAGAGTAATAAGAAGAAAAAAAAAAGGATTGCAGGAACTCCCAAGTTCAGCCTCACTGCTATACACCGATGCCTTGCTGGGAAGACGTTTCTCCAGGCATCACACAAGCAGTCTGATACCAGAGCAGGAAGGTCCCACGGCCTTTCATTGAATACCTAAGACACTGCGTGAGACCCTGCGTATCACTATAAAGCAGTGCTGGTAAATCAAGCCCTTCTAAAGTTGGCTTCTGTACTATGCACGAGTGCATTGCTCGGAAGACATTCATAAAGACAATATAAATGGTCTTGCATGAAAATACGAATGCCATAGGGCCTTTGATTATTGCATTTTCGTATGCACTGAAATTGGGACACATCAATTGTTAAAGACAGACGTGTTTCTTCTTTGAGTTCGCATAGAAATGCTTAAGCTTTTAAAAACGTGGCCCAGTCGTGGAATCAGTGGTTCACCTTTACATTAACCAAAGTCACGTGTGATCCATTCAGTTGTAACAATTGTAACAATTCAATTGTAACAAACCAATTTTCTTTCCTGCTTCTCACAAAACAAGCTGTCCTAGGACGGAATAAGTTGTCCGCCTTCACATTCACCAAAGTTACGTGTGATCCATCCAGTTGTAACAATGGTAACAAACAATTGTAACATATCAATGGTAACAAAACAATTTTCTTCCCCGCTTCTCACGAAACAAGCTGTCCTAGAGAACCACAGCCTGCTCATCGCCTACTACGAGCCCAAGATGACGTACGCCTGCTTTAGCAAGCCCCTAATCGGTGCCGATGGCGTCCGCAAGCTCTCGTCCATTGACCCCAAGCTGGTGACCTTTGACATCCTGGGCCTGCCAGGTCGGCGGCTTGAGCGGAGGCTGACTGTCAACTCCCTCAAGGACTGGGTGAGCAAGAGAATGTGAGCTAGTTCACGGGGCTGTGAAGACTGAATGCGAGTTTGGTTCATTCGAGAAACTGCTTTGTCCTGACTACAATGGCACCAATTTTATCGCAGACTTCAAGCAAATAACGGAGATATTCAAGCAACACATATGAAGCAGCGGCGACTCCCCAGATGCTTTTGGACGATTAGTCTACGACGTTACAGAATCTTGTTTGTGCGATTGGTGGCTGCTGTCATCCTAATCCTCTTAAGAAACATGACTGGGCGGTTATGGTGGGGCCTCTAGTTCCGTTTAATTGTATCACTTGAGTGGTAATGTGCAGTTAACATGCTGGTGACTTCGTTTGTAGTCTCTCCCTATTATTCATCGCTGCTGACATTGTGTAGTGCAAAATTTGAAAGATTTTCAATATTTTATTGCATTCTTCTGGTTGGAAAATTCGTTCATGGCTGGAATGAAGCTGAGTGGCTTTCCAAAGGCTGGTTCTTTCGAACGAAACAAAGTTGTATTTTGTTTTCGTGATTCCCCTGAAGGCATGATTTGCTGTTGAATCAATGTTGTGTAACAGTGCACGAAGCCCTCAATCTGGTATGATAAAAGAAAAGGGGCCTCTTTTTGTGTGTGTGAGATGTGAAAAGTATTTTCAGCCCACACTTCTTCTCACATTGCAGGGGAGATAGGCTAGATCCAAGGCCATGTTTCGTGCTTGGGAACTTTGCTTCCACATTGTGTTATTCCTACACAGTTGGCAATAGTTGCCAAGGTTTGCCATCTTGGTGTAAGTTAGCTGATCTGATTTCTTTTGTCGAGATATATACTTGCTCTGACTTCACCGTGACTGTGAAAAATTGAGAACAGCCGTCATGCGAGTTTTTTTAATGCTGGAAGCAATAATAGTGGACTAGCATTAACTTGCATGGCTATGAAGTGCCTCAGATCAACTGGCTGGAGAGCCTCTCCTTACTGAAAAAATTGTTTTTAAAGAATGTTATCAAAAAGTATGTGAGCATGTCCAATAAGTTCTTTTATGCCACTACTTTGTCTTCTGACTGTAATCTGTATTTTTTTCAGCGATTTTTTTTTGCACTTTTTTAATTTTTTTACAAGCATTAGACACACAGCTGTTAGAAGTCATGACCGCGAACATCACTTTGTTATTTTCCATAGTCGCGTTCAGCAGCTGCACGCACAGTAAACTAAAAATATTCGCGTCCAAGAGTATTTCATTCGATTTGCAGTCAGGCTTTGTTATTTAGTCCAATTCACAGTAAACGGGAGTGATATGAAACATGACTCTCCCTTACATCGAAGAATGCATGTTCATTCATTTAAGGGTCTTGTGTAAATCTCTGAGCATTGCATGCGCATATTGCTCCAGAGAGCATGAACGCCTGTTGATTTTATTTTCTACGCAGGTCTTGAACTGGTGGTCCGTAGGGGATGGTGAAGTGTGGCCCTGGATGCCGTCAACGTCAAACCGCGAGCGATCAAATATGGTTGTCTACGCTCTTAATGGGTGAGATGTAGGATTACTAATGTTGCGTACTGAATGCTTGTTTCTTTTTTTTTTTTTTTTTTATGGTGGCACTTGTATCGCACTATGCAATACTGACCCGGAAAATCCTATTTGCCAGTTTTTACTCATTGAAGCTGTCCATAGAAAACTAATCATTACTGAAGTGCACTAAGTGAGTCCTCTTGGGCTTCTCTTACGTGTGCTAAATTTTGTGCAAGAAGCTGGCTTTGTATAAAATGCAACTGCTGTGCCTTAGAGTATGAATGCCAAAGTTTTTTGGCCCAGCTTATCTGTGGGAAACAGGCACGCCGTGCATTTAAAAGGCTGGGAAGGTAATAATGTTGTGCAGAACAACGATGCACAGCATTGCTTTATTTTGTCATTCTGTTTGCACCTCTCATAGCGATACATCAACCAGCCCAAAACCCAATTTTTTAATTAAAAATGATTTAAGCATTAAAAGTTTTATCAACTTTACTTCATTAACTGTGCTTTTAGTGCCAGCTTGAAAATAACATTTGTTTTTCTGCAGAAGTGTTGGTAAAATAAAGGGCAGTTATTCACACCGTACTAAAGAAAACAAAAACATTGCTCATGAACTGAAAAGTATAGATAATGTTCTGTATCTAAAAGGGATGCGTTCGTTTGATTGCAAAAACGGAAAGTTTGCAAGGGGTGAATTTTCCTGTATACCGTATATGATATGCTCAGATCCTTCGAAAATGCAACTACAGCATTATTTGCAAAACTGATAGTACCATTTTTTTTTTACATCGCAAATTTCGTTGCTTTCAGGCCAAATGTGGAATTGCTGACCTACGGGCGTGTCGACAAGATCCCTGTCCTGGTGTCGTTTAGGTAAAACCCTCATGTCGCACATTTCTGGCTTTCCTATCCGTGAACAGAGCTGTTTAATTTTTTTCTGCTTTTACGTCTTTGTTCTCACGAATCCAGCCAGTACCAGTCAAACAAGCTTCTGATAGTCGAGGAGGACGCTTCTCGCGGCGGTAGCGTTGCCGTCGATGTCTGCATCTATGAGCTTGGCAGGGGGAAGGTGAGTGACCGTGTCACGTAGTTGATGACACCAAAGCTTTTCCTTGCCACCTGCACTCTATTTGCTGGGTGAATGTAATGCACAAAGTGTGCTGTTGTTTTCATAAACCAAATATTGTTGCTTCTAAATATGGTGCATTGATGTCAGCTGGTGAGCAGCAAAGTAAAACTGCTAGTTGGAAAAGGCAACAGCAAAGGAGTAACTGCAGTATGCCATCTCTGGATGGACAATTGCATGCCGCCAGTAAGAGCAAGAAATGTGTTCCGTAATGAATTATTGTTGCTTGTCTTAAAAGGTTTTCAGGAAATAGCAAGCTGCACACATTGTGAGTCAGCTGTTCTTGTCAATGATTCTAGAGTTGAATGCAGTGCTAGGGCGAACAGTGGTGTTTTGCAGTAGCAAAGCAAAACAGGTAAACTACTATAAATGGTACTTCCCTCGTGTTTGACGTTAGTTTTCGCATTCATTCGCTTGTCATGAGTGGTGCATGCTTAAAATTTCCATACGCGTTAATGCAGATGCTTAAAATTTTCAAGTAACAGTACTGAGGGGAAGGGGACTCGCGTATTAATATGGTTTTCAATGAAAGTACAAAAAAAAGTAGAAAGCTACTGATATTTAAATGCTCCTGATGTTCTGAAAATGAGAATAATGTATGTTCAGGTGTCAAGTGTTTTGGAATGAATACAAGTCTCTGGTTAGTTGCTTGTTGGGCTTTGAGGTAACATAGTGTTTGTTTTGAGGTAACATAGTGCTTGTTTTCTATGTCACACTCCTGGTTTTAGAAGTGTAGTGTTAATTAAGGAGCTTGTGGTATCAGATATCATCTGTTAAATTTAACAGTGCTGCATGTGGAGATCCCCCTGTCCTATATATTTTTTCTATATATATTCCCCATATGTATATTATCTATACATTATCCATATATATTCCCCGCATGCATTCTCCTTATGTTGCCATCGGTTCTTTCCTTTTTCTTTCAGTTTGAGAGGGTGTCCATGATATCAATCTCCCTCCAAGGTGATGTTGAATGTTATCTTGGGCCTCTTGTATTGCATGAATGAAAAACGGCTGCTTACAGCATGATTATTGTTCCTTAGGTCGCGTGGTTACATCCCAGTGGAACAATGCTGAAGACAAGCTCGTCTTGCTTTGCGACGACACCTCCCTGGTGAGCTCCTTTCACCGTGATTGACAGTCGTTTCGGTTGTCAACAATGTCCCTGTGAGGTTACTCAGTGCCCGTTTTGTTATTGCCCTATTCCACAGGCCAGCTAGTTAGCTTTGGAACTCTTGAGGCAATAAGCAGCGTTAGACATTAGCTGTGATAATCCGACTGCGTCTTTGCAATACTCTGTTTTGAGCAAAGCCGCGGGATTAAATGTTGCAAACCGAATTTTTGCCAGTAGAGACTTTTGGGCTGGCTCGAAGCATTCTCCTCTGACATCCCCTGTGCAGGTTCTCTACGATGCTGTGCGTCAGACGACCCACTTCACGACTACCTCCTTTGTAAGACCCCCTTTCTTCTGTCATCACTGTCATCGTCGCCGTCGTATACAAGCCCAGCAGTTCCAAAGCGATGCAAACGTTATTTACAAAAGTTTATGTGCCACATGCCACTCCCAAGCCTGCCTAAAATATATCAAACTACCCTTATTTACAAAAATAATGCATAGAACTGAGCTAAGAGGACATTTTACTGTAAAAAAATTACGTGTCTCGGAAAAAGCTCTCTCTCTCTCTCTCTCTCTCTCCCTCTCCCCCCCCATGTTCGTCTAACCATTCCTGTCTTTTGATGCCCCAGCCCATTCATTACCTCTGAATTTTCTGATTTCATCCCTCCATCGACTTACCACTAACTGTTCTCCAAAATTTTGTTTCAGATGTATATTATATGTTTCATCGAGCTCTTATTGAAGTTACAGAATCTGAGAAATGCAACGGCGGGTGGTGGTAAAAAATTGGCCTCTTTGCTTACCCTGAGGAAAGGAAGGATGTGGCACCTTTTGGCGTGTTCGCCCTCAAGTATGTTTACAGGGCTTCGGAGCTGTCCTGGAGAAATGGCAATTGTTTAGTTGGCCATCTGAATGCGGCGAATTTGTAATTTTACATAATGTATACCATGCGCACTGATGCTCATTGATTCGTTATGGGGTTTAGCGCACCAAAGCTTTGCCTAGGCTATGAAGTGCATCGTAGTGGGGGGCTCGTCTGAATTATTTTTAACCACCTGGGGATCTTTAATGTGCACTAAAATCTCGAGGCGGGGGCATTTTCGCTTGTCGCCTCCATCAGAAAAGCAGCCACCGCGGCCGACGTCGAACCCACGTCCTTCGCCTCAGCAGCACATATTAGTCGCGTCCGTGAAGACCCCGCTACTCTAGAAATAGTTACCCAGTACGCGCTTGAAAACGGTCTGTACAAGGTGGTATAGCTGTCTGACAGACTTTCCCGGACTGGCCATTCCCATCCACGACCAATGTCAACAGTGCAAACTGTGCATTTTGGTGCCACTGACAGAGTGAAATGTGCATCTTGTGAATAGGACCTTACAACTAGAAGTGTGTACACTGTGTGAATTGTGATGAATTGTGACCTCTCCCTTTCTGCTCCCCCTCCGCCATCCTCACTTCCCCACAGGGCCTCATGGCCTCTCGTCCTTAATAAAGTATTTCACTCACTCACTCTGCACTGCTGTTGCTTACGTTGAGGCATTTGTTTTTCATGTGGCCATTTGTAAACTGCAGCGTTATTTTTATTGTTGTCACATATACAAGTTCACTGTAGTAGCAATGGCAACCTAGTGAAACAAACTGTCTGTACCTGGGAACAGGTAGTTTCATGTTATTATCATCACTTGATGAAGTAGACTGTACTTGCACTTATACAGTACCTCGTAGATTACGTCACTGTCTACATGTTGGCAACTGAATAATGTGTGAGCACGCCGTTGACATCATGGTAATTCATCTCTCTACACATCATAGCCATTGAACCTTTTCACACGGTACTCAGAATACCGTCACCTTGCCCTTATTCCTCTTTCAACCTAAGTATTCGCTTTCGCATGACTTCTTTTTCGTCAAAAGAGGCACAGCTCGAAGTGTGCTAGCTTTTTTGCAGCCTGACCAGTTACTATTCCAACGCTTCTTTTGGTCAGTGCACTATTTTAGACATGTAAGGGCATCGCCAGTTCACACTTTATGTCAAACATGCCTTGTGTTGACCTGCATCCACAAAAAGGTAAACTTCGAAAGCATTTGTAAATTAAAACGCTCTTCCAACCAATAATGTGTAGGGCTTACTGGAGGGTAAGATGCTTGCAAGAATTATCTAATGGGATTCAGCTGTGACAGTGATAATCCTTTCTGCGTATAAATGAGTGAAGGCCTGATCTCGTGTACAGGTCGGTACAAAGGTCACCTGGCATCCAGGCGGGTCGGTCGTGTTCTTTGCCTCCGAGGATGGGCAGCTTCAGGTGAGCACCTCAATGCTTTCTCCAGTCCCTGTTACCACTGTGTGCTAATATAAATAGTTCTAATTTGAGTCGACGGCTGAAGGAGACTGTATGTAGGTACAAAAACCATGCTCTGGACTTGTGCAGGTCACCAGAAGTGGGCGGACTTTGTGCTTCGTGCAAGCTAGAGACAAAATTTTGAGCTTATGAAGGGGGTAGGATCGAAGCTTTGTTGTTCGTATGTATGTATTACATAGCTGTATTTTTTTCAGTCGTAGGCATCACAAAGTACAAGATCGAAGGGTGTAGGTTTGTGTACAAAATACTGTTTTATTTTTTTATTTTTAGCATTTTTTATTCTTTTGTGCAGCTGGGCTCTGGAAGAAAACAGTGCTGTACTGTGGCTGTTTCTGCTCCTTTTTGTGTGCTTCTACAAAGTTGCAATGGCATTAGTATAATTTTAAAGAAGAATAAAAATAAAGTGCTGAACATATGTGGAGGAAGAAGACAGGATACGACAGAAAAGAAACAACAAATCTTGTCTTCTTTGTTTATGTGCGTCTAGCGCTGCATGTTTTTTATTTTTCTTTAAGTATGAACCAAACCTGCTCTGTAACAAGTTCTGTCATTTATCTCAGACATTGGTAAGAGAATGGGATGTGCTTCCTAAAGTTTTGTTTTTATTTCAACTGTATTTGTTCAAAGCTTACATTTATTGCAACTTTTATTGCAACTGTATTTGTTCGATGAATTTACAAAATCAAGTGGTCAGAGAGTGGTTGAAGGAAGCATGAACTTCTCAATTTGTGCAGCTAAATAAAGTGTATAGATAAATCGGTGTGTTGTGTTCTGTTAATTCAGAACTCTGCGCTGCACTTTAATTTTTTTTTTCTCATCTTCAACGCAGTGTTTTGACACTGCGTTGTCCACAATCCAACTACGGCTCAATGATGAGCTGGCCAGCCCAGCACCAACACTGAATGTTGGATCCTACTTGAGGTACGTTTCAAACATTTCTTGCAGTTTTAAGCGAGCTTGTTATTATCGTTATCGCGGTTATTCTCTTCGCTAGAAAAGTAAGACCCAGAGGAGCTGAAATTGTGCTTTTTAAAAGTTGTGTGACATTACGACTTTACTGGGGTATAGACCAGCACCCATGCATGCGTTCATTGAACTGAGCTTCATTTTTATGCTTTCAGTTGCATTTTTTTGGCAAGCGTTCTGAATTGTAAGAAAACACCTTTATCTGGAAAGCACTGAGCTGGCGATCTCCCAAGTGAGGCATAAACAGTTCAAACCTACAACTCCTTTGCATTCTGTTTGCTTAAGATTTAGGTAAGAATCTGTGAGCTCAATTTGCCTTGTGGTGGGTATCGTCAGTGGGAACATTACACCACCTGCAAGTTTGTAAGATAGTTGAAATTGTCATCTAAGGAAACCAAATGACTTCAGTTTTTCATTTCAGCAAAAAAGGAGAACTAATTTCATGGCGGTAAATTCTTAGGCTTAAACTTCAAAATTTTGCTCAATTTTGAATATTCCAGAGTATTTGTGACATCAGAGACCAACAGACCAAGTCAAACTGCCCCGGTTTCTCTCTTTTTTTTTTCTTCTCGCCTGGCTTTTCGCATGTGCATGTTGACGTCCTGTGAAAACTTTGAAACTGATTGATTGACTGATTGAATACTTTTAACTACGGAGTCCCCAGACAACCTGAAGAAGCTGTGAACACAAGTTGCGGGTTTCCAGAACCCTTCATTAGTGAGGTGTGTTCATTTTGCAGCGAGAGCGCTACATTGCAGCGGTTGATGTGGCAGTCAAATGGTGATGCCACCTTGCGATGCCCAGGCGTACCGGTCTCAAACTGCGCTGCCCTCCTCTTCGACGGGTACGTCTCCTAAAAAAAGGCTTTTTTGTTTTCCCCACATTTTTTTTTTCCTTGTTGTTATTTTTGCCCAAGCCTCATTTGCGTGTGATTTCGGGGTGTGCCTTTGAGTACATGTACTTGGTCATTTTAATTTTCTTTTTTTGCTATCTTTGGCAGCCCACTCGCAGTGTTTTTAAACTCTTCTTGCTTTTAAGTTATGCACCCCTTGGAAGCATAAGCATGGCATGAAAATTGCAGACAATGCATGCAGTCGGGGGCAACCATCAACTTCATTCCTAAATCATTCTCACTTTCATATAACATTTCTCCCACGTTGTGTTTGGTCTACATTTGTACAGGCGCTTGTCTTATGCATGTCCAGCTGTATTTAGTGGGTCGTGCAGCCTCTGTTAGCTTTAAAAAAATGTATGTAATCAGATGTCGGCAATGTAGCTGCAACAATACAGAAATTGCAGGAGCTTTCTCTGGTATTTCTCGTGCCTTGCCCTGTCTTTCATAAAATTTGGTACCTACGAAGTGTTCAGGAATAGCAGATCTGGTTTGATTCGTAAAATAATGAGCTGCCCAATAAAAAGACTTTTGTAGTGCACGATAAAGTTACTTAGAGCTTTCAACTCAACTTTTCTTAATCGTAATCATCGTCATCAACGCAGGGGTCCGCTGGCGATCTTCAAGCTGACCCTTGGCCTGCTGACCAGGGGGCAGCTGGGACCCCTGGAACTCGTGTGCCAGTACCTCAAGCACTCGCAAGCAGATGAGGTGATTCGGCTGCCTTTGGCTTGGCTACTGCCTTTTAGCCAGCCTTCGGCACACGATAAAGATCCCCAGTTGGTCAAGATTAATCCGGAGCCCTCCACTACGCACGCCTCATCGCCTGTGTAACATCGACATGTTAAACCCCGAAATCAATCGATCATTCGAAAGTTTTTAGCCAGCCGGATGCTGTGGAGTGTGCGGTCCTATTTTTTTAAACGTCTGTTGGATTGCGACGGTCATTTGCTGAGGAAGCCAGGAATGTGCTCTTTGATCAAAGAAGTATAAACTTGCTATTTTTGTGGCTCGTAGAAATAAAAGATCCCAATTTGTGCTCTTCAGCTGATTTATAATTTTGTCTCGAACACTGGCGTTCGTATGCCCCCTCCACATATTTTTGATATACCCCACCACTTCTGGAATTCTTTTTTGAAACATTTCCTGACGCTGTGGCTTTGTGAATTACAGCTTTGTGCATTTGAGATTTATTTTTATTGAGGATCCTCTCAGTTTGCTATGCTTGTGACAGCCCACGTTCTTTTGTTGTTTCTTGGTTTGCTTATGGCTATTCTCTATTGAAGTTTTTGCTTAAATGTCTTGTTTTGTCCTATGTTGTCTTGTCCCCACATGAACCTAGCTCAGGTTCTCATGTGTTAATCACATGTTCCGACCTACTGGTTTAATAACCATCAGTCGAACTCGAGCAGAGTAATGGCGACTGAAACTGTGAAGGGTAAACCACGGCTCTGCAATGAGAGTATGGAAGTTCTGACACACTTTCAGCTTTGTTCTGATTACTGACGTCGTCTTTACTCTACTCGTAAATGATGACTATTTCATACTGTGACGCGTCGCAGGCCATTTGCCTCCTCCTGAGCCTGGACTGGGGACGGGTCGCGGAGCAGGCGTTCCACTGCCTCAGCAAGATCATCAACTTCCTGCTGCGCAAGTCACTGGACGCTAAGCTCGAAGGTAATGTTTCATGCAGTTGACTTTGTACGGAAGGCAGTGCACGCTACTGTGCTTTGAAGGTTTGCTAACAAGAGCTTTTGTCTACATAATTGAGCCTTTTCCTCATTCCTTGACCCTTGCTTGTATATATTTTTATTCTTTTCAGTCCTACGGTGTATTGTTAGTGTTCTGTTACTTTTCATTGGAAACTTACTCACACAGGCAACACTTCACATCTGTAGTATTCGTAATACACTATTGCACTTAGCGAAAATAGCCTTGTAAATAGTTGGACAAAAATTTGGCTCATGCAGTGTGAAGTACCGTTAAAGACAGTGAATTTGATACAATTGTTTTACTCCCTGTGTGTTATAATGCCAGAGCTTTGGTATTGGTACGTCATACCGATTCCACTGTTACAGCTTGTTAGTAGGCTAGTTAGGGTGTTTTGTCGGAAAAGTGGCTGTGGCTGGACCAGTGGCTTCAAAAGGACTGCATTTTTTTTTGTCCAGCTCAACTGGAGACGGCACTGGGAAGCTTCTATGGACCTGCTCAGCCGATACCGGAACCTGTAGTCGCAGAATACGGTGTGCGGGTCAGCCACCTTGCGAGACGGTTCTTCCACCACCTCTTGAGGCAAGAAATGACACAAGAAATACTTTCCTTATTTGCCTTGTTTTCTTTTCTGTTTTGTATAATGGGAATTAGTATCATGAAGCGCTGGCGGTTAGGTATACTGTGATTTCTTCTGATAGCATTGAAAACCACAAACTGCTCTGGGGATGTGCGTTGTGGTCGTACTGTAGCGAGTTATTTGTGATTATAATGCTGCTACTGGTTGTAACTTGCATGCGATGTTCTTGAGTTGTCTGTTTTCTTTTTTTGTAAAGAATGGGTGGCAGTACACTTCCTTGTGGCACACCGTGACACACGTGTGGTGCCATGGAGTTTTCAGCTTTAAATTAAGGTAAAAAATTTTTTTGTAGATTTCTTTTGCCCTCTTGGGTTCGAAACAAACTGAACCTGATAAATGACACTTTGTGCTCCTTGTGGTGAACGCAACCCAGCATCAAGTTGAGTAATAACTCGCCATTTGCAATATTGAGTGAAGTTGCATGACGAGTACAGTTTGAGGCCTAGAGGTATAAGTGCCCCTAAACGCTAAAATGCTTCTGGCTGTATTTTGCTGACACACCGCCCAAAGCCGGCTTGTGTGTGTGCCTTTCTGCTTTACATTGCGAGCTGTAAGAATGACTTCTCCTCAAGCTGTCACCATGTGCAAAGAAGCCGCCTTTACAGGTTACGTTGTGTTGGTGAGATGGTAGTATAGTGTTGGGATTGGTTGAAGCGGTTTGACGGTTCACACAAAGCGAATGTGGTTGGTGTTCACTGTTGAATATTAAGAAATCCATAGTTCATTCTTGCACTAGCAAGTTTTGACAGAATTACCTATGTGTTTGGCTTTACTGGTGTACACCAACTATTAAATTTGTCAGAACGCCCGAATTATGGACCATTAAAAGTTTTGTTCTTACGTGGGTGTGAAAATCATTTTGTGGGTCCCTCAAAGGTGTTGGTAAGTCAGGAGGAATTCGTTGAGTCAGAATAGCAGAAAGCATAGCAAGCAGTGTGGCCCCTGTTGTTCTCATTATTTTAGCATGCTTGTGTTATTTTCAACACTGTTCAAATTTATTATATTGCTGTCGTCACATCTGTTGAGGTGCTTTGTGCAGAGAAACTTGGTAAACCTGAATATCGTCTGCTCATTGCTGCGTTACAGGTATAATATGAGAGAGGAAGCTTCATTTTAGAGCTGTTTTTTCTTTGCCCTCTCTGTCAACATGACCATGCACACCGTGATATGCGCACACTAACAGAGTGACTACCAGGAAATGGACTGAGAACTCAGGGAAAGGGTGTGATAAGATAATTTAAAGGGGCCATGCAGACACAATACAAGTTTGTTTTATGCGAAAGATTTCATGTTTTATAGTGCCCTCAGCTTGTGTCCGGGAGCAAACGGTGCCGGACTCACTCAGAAACTAATCAATTTACGCCAAAATTTTGATTCTCTTGCCAAATGTGTGTTTTCGTGACATCCGCCATGAAGTCACAAGGGCGGGTATTCCAATGAACTTCCAGTGCGTCATTAGGCTCTTCAGCCTTGCTTACTGCCAGTCCTCCCAGATGGCGCTACCATACTCATCCATGGACCGTTGGCCGCTGTTGCTTTGTTTTTGATCGTATTTGCACCTGGCTTGTTTTTGTTACGGTAGAAAGTAATCGTTTCGGGAAACATGGGGTGTGCTCCACAAACAGAGCCACGTAAGACAACGTCGCTTACGCCATTGGCCAGTGTTGTGTAAGACAACTCCAATATAGTGAACTGCTGTGCAGCTAAAACAAGCATAGCGTGTCCAGTGCCAACAGCAGTGTGCATTGGTACTTCTATGCTTTTGTGTATTTTCATAACTTTAATGGTTCACCCCACAATTCTTACTGCTATTAAAAGAATGTGCCATACATTTAAGCTCAAATAGCTTGTTCGGCAAGCTTATTAGCCCTGCCTAATTTGTGTTTGCTTTTGCCGGCCTCTGCCAATCGCACAGCTGGGCTTATCACATCATCACATCATAGGTACTGTTGCAGGAAATGAGTGCTAGTGGGTCGCATGGCCATTCCCTTTTTTCCTAATTACATAGCTTTTTGAGCAAAGTGTGTGTTAAAAGTGGTGTCAGTATGATTTTAACGAGGCAATCTTTCGAATGAACCAAACTTGTGTTTTGTCTGCATGGCCCATTTTTAAGGGGGCACACTGGTCTTAGAAACTTTTTTTTTGCTTTCCAGCCAATTTCAACGAAACTTCGTGGGCTTGTAAAGGAAAGTTTGACATCCACCTAAATGCAGCCATACGGCTACAAAGGAAAGCTATGCAGCTTTCTCAGAAACTTCTCAGAAACTTCATGGGCTTGTTCAGTTTTTTTTAGTTGATTTCAAATATCTAATTAGTTTTGATTTGAGGTGACTAGTTTTTGAGTTAATTAAAAATGTTCCTTGATTGAGAACAATAGGAAAAAAAACTATACAACAAAAGATTACCAGCAAGACATGAAGTTGTCGAGAATGAAATGTGGGAAGCAGTTTTTTTGTTTTGCAATCACATACATGTTTACATCAATTCTGACGTCTAGGTTTGAACTACTCCTGCTAACCAATTAAAAATAACACTAATTAAACAACTACTGAAACATAACATGCAAAATCTGCTTGGCTTAAACACTCAGCTTCACAGTTCAAAAGAAATAATCTTCCTAGCTGCGCTACATGCTGGGATGTACCTCTCGAGAATTTTGTAACACTGCGATACCACTCATGGCGAAAAAGTGGGAGATTATGGGAAAATTGTTATTTCTTTGTTGAAATTGGGCCTCTATGGCTTTTGTAAGTACCTGCTACTGTTCAACAAACGGAATTTTTGGAGGAGAAACTGTGCAAATCAAGAGAAAAGTGATGGGTACCTAAAAAAATGCTTTTTTTGGGGCAATTTTTTGGTCGCAAAGACCCATGCGCCTCCTTAAGAAGCAGGAATGGAATCGGAAAGTCGAGGATAGAGTGCTGTTGGAAGCCTTTGAGGGAGGGCTTTGTTCTGCAGTAGACGTAAAGAGGATAATGATATGCATGCTGGTGCTTGCCTTATTAACTTAGTTGCTGCACGTGGAATTCATGCACGAAAAGTTTGAATTGCCTGTTTTTCTACTCTACTCACAGGCTTGTCTCATTGTGAACTTTTTGGGCTGACTTTCTCCTAACATCTCCCTGGTATGGCTTACACATTTCCTTCCTGAAATGCATGTCTTTCTCTCTCTCTCTCTCTCAATATGTTTGTCCGGAGAGGCTGTTCTCTTTCTAAATGTTCTGGTGCGGTACATTGCTCTGAGAGTAGGTAAACTTGATGTGCCGACGTGTGTGGCGAGATACAGCACTGAAAAGGAGCTTTACCTTGATATCAACACCATTGCGACTTAGGAGACACAGTGCAGCTTTATATTAAAGCAAAATTACCTTGTTTTAATTTAAAAATAAAAACATGTTTTCACATTAAAACAGAATAGTGAGCAGTTTCAACGTTCATAGTTCTGTAGACTTAAATAGGATACATAAGCAGCTTTTCACATAGATGAGGTGCTTGTTTGCGAGTCATCTGAAAAACGTAGCACGATCCCTGTCTAGTTAAATGACGTAACAGCTTCACTACTCAAAGAATAAAAAATGGGCATCTAGTGAGGGCTGTTCTGTATCTCTGTTGTTGACAGCGTTATGTGTAACGAATTTCGTGCTCAAAATGCAAGTCCAATTCTAAAGTCTTTTTTTTTTCATGTGCCAATGCCACCGCTGTGCCGATAAAATCATCACGGGTGCCTGTCATCCTCGGAGTTATCGTGTCTCACTAAAGCTTCCGACCCACCAGTTGGTTGTGTATCTCTTAGATACTATAATAGATAGGTGTAGCTCTTAGTAGGTGTATCTCCTAGATTCCATAATAAAGCACTAGTCTGAGACTGATGTCTTCATTTAATCTATGAATACGAACAGTCATTCAGTGAAAATTCGAGCCCTCGGTTCAGCTGTATGCAGCGGCTTTAAGCAGTGACTTCAGCATCATGCGAGAGGCATAGCAAAAACTAACTTACTTTGATCTGCTTTGCATGCGTTATGCTAAGACTCGGCAGTGCTTACTAATCTGAGAAATCTCTCACTTTCCAACGGTTCCATTTTTCCTCTCCCTCTGCAACTGTTGCAGGTACGACAGGCTGGACAAGGCCTTTCTGCTGGCTGTCGACTTGGGATACTGCGACCTCTTCATGGTGAGCCTGTATTCCCTAACCGCACTATGTCCTGCGTCTGGTCTGCTGATCTTTGGTTTGAGGCATGTGTAGGGTAATGCCGTTACTTCAGTGACAAATACAATGATTGCCAGCTGAGCGCTACATTTTGTGGTCCAGTTTAAAAATACATGTATCGACAAGCATTACTGTGTTGTACAGATGAAGCAATACATGAATCATGTGAAATCTCTCTCCGTGCACATTCGATTCGTTTAAATATGAACGTGCAGTTGTGCGGAGTACTTAAGTGCAGACTGTATTGAGCATTGGAAAGTTTGATGTGTGCACTTTGCAACTCTTTTGTTTCCAGGATCTGCACCACATTGCAAAGAGGAAAGGGGAGAATGGTCTTATGGATGTCGCCTTGCGTCGAGCCAACGCTCTGAAGCCCAGTCGCGTCCTGTCAGATTGCGGTATGTTTGGTGAAAGGAGTTATCATTGTCTTGTGCCCATTTTTTTACAGCGAAGCTGTTTATGGGTAGGATCTGGCAGATTATCTCCAGCAACAGAGTGATGTAGACAACAGTCGCACTAAGCGCCAACTCAAATAATTCCCGGGATTGTGAAACTACGTCACCACCTTAAGCATATAAAAAGAATTCATTAAAAAAAAAAAAAAAAAAAAAAACGTCCTAGGGCCTGCATATTTGAATATAAGATGGCTTGAATGCTCCTTCAGAAATGTATTCCCTGCAATGAATTTGTGTTTAGAGGTGCAGCTGGCTTTAAGGGAATCAGAATAAGCTTAGTCTCTGTAAGCTGGCATTCCCACACAGTGTGCTGTACAGTGAAACGTGGCCATCTACGCAGGGAGTACTATAGCTACAAAAAGGGGCTTCAACTTTTGTGTCATCAAAGGTATTCCAAAACAAATTATATGGCAATTAGCCGCTAAGACGACTCTACTATTACGCTGCCGAATTTTATTTACTTGTCCTTACTAGTTAGTCGACAGTGAAGTTGTAAATGGTACAAAATTACTGCTTGCTGTTAAGACGGCCATCAACAGAGGGAGAATGGTTACAGGAAACGGCTCTCACTGTTGTTTTACTGAAACTATCCAGAAATAAATGATATGACAATAAGCTTGTAAGACAACTCTAACATCATGCACCACGGCTTTGCTGGTCATCCTTTTTCACAGAGTGGAAAGGCACTGAATGTTTTTGTTTGTTTGAATGGCCGCCTCGTGTCTTTACTGCCACCAAGTTGGTAGTATGGAACTTGTTTCGAAGGTGCATTTAAAGATGCTTCCTTGTGGTTCACTTTTCTTCCGCAAGGTCTTGCGGTTGATTTTTCCCATGAACGTCTCATGACCTTCAGCATTGGCAAACGGAAAACGGAAAATGTTGTGGTTGTTCTCTTGCCTGTGGCAAGTTTTCTATGTAAAGGCCGTGATTCGGCTTGACACAGTTGCTTTAGGATTGTTAGATTGTGGACTTGAGTTACTGGGTTTGATCAAACCCTCCATAGTTTGTTTCTTTCTTTTCTTTGCATAGTAGGAACTTTTTTATGATTGTGTATTCTTTAACAGTCATACCAGTGAAAGATCAGAAGAGTTTACTGCAGTAAAAACAATAATTACAGTACACACGGAGCTTGTTATGTTACATGTATTGGTGACACTGAACTACTTCAAGCTTTTATAAAAGAAAGACATGTTTCGACATTGGGCTTAGTGTTAGCATATTCCTTGCTTTCTTTGCTTTATAAGCATAGTGGAATTAAAATGGCTTTGAAAAATACAGCAATCTCGCAAATTGAAGAGTACCTGTTAATAAGACAGTCCCAAATGCCTCCTGTTCTTTTTGGCATTGCTTTCACGGAGTTTATTGTGACAGTGGACAGACGTAATCAATTGTGGTTACTAGAATAGCCACATGTAGCCCTAGAGGAAGTCTGTAGGGCAGCTTTGGAACAATTTTCTCATATTTGGCACAGATTCAAACGACTTTGATTCCTCAAGTGAGCTCACCGACGACTGCTGCTCGAGCGACGATGGGGCCCGCACAAATCCAGCTCTGGCTACGGCCGTGGCTACGGCATCTTTTGGGGTTTCGGGCAACTCTGGATCTGCTCACTTTAGACTGGTAAGCATCTTGAAACTCAGGCCTGCCAGTCGCTAAAAAAGAAAAAGAAGAACTACTGCTTCGTTGACAACCATTGTACTAATCCTGCGTATATCAACTACTGAGCTTTGAATTGGAGTGCTTCGCTTCTGCCTGCATTTATGTCTCATTGCCATCCATCGTTAATGAATGATACTGTTTCTATCTTTTGTTGTTGCAAATACTAAAATGGTCACGTTAGCAGTTGCTCTTCATAAGAGTGATTGCTGCTTACCATTTCTGAATGTAACTGCCTTTTAATTAACAAAGTGATAAAAGCTGACCATCAACTCATTGGTCACTCAATTTTGTGTCAACAAGCGGAAAATGTTTTGTTTGGCTGCTGTTTTCTTGTTCTTGCTGTTTCCCACTAAAACTTACAAAGTTGTTTTTTTTTTTAACTTTTCTCCGTACCGGCACTTAAAATTACAAGATTTTAAGAGAGTAAGTGAATGATGTCTTTCTTCTCCAGCCCCCACAAGGTCAGTCACCAAACTTGCCACATGGTGCTTCCATCGGTCATCCCTCAATGGTCAACAGCGGTGCCAGTACCAGCGGTTACCAGTGGCCGCCCCCGCGGGCTGTGCCGGTAACGAGGGCTCCGGAAGAGGACCTCATCGACCTCAGCGACGACTACGAGTGCACCACAGAACGGGTGCGAGTTAGCGGGCCGATCGTTGATCCCTTGGTTCCGCAGACGCTGGCTTCATCCACGATGCAGCAGTCTGTCATCCGGCCCATTCCGAGGATCCAGCTGCAGACGGACTTGAGGAGAATGCCTCTGGACGTTAACTCTATTGGAGCGGAGGTGTACAAGTGGGTGGCGTTTCTAGCGGCGCTGTTTTTTGCGGTAATTTGGTCACGTGGCGAGCGCGGATCACATTAGTTTGATGAGCTTAACTTTAAGATAACATTTTGAGGCGAAAGCCCTAGGCGTCTCATCAAACGAGAAAAATGACCGTAGTCGTCGTCATCGTTGTCAGTGGTGGCGTCAGTATGAGTGTTACCAAAATGGTCACCACCATGAAGAGAAAATGAATTGGGTTCGTGTGGAATTCAAACCTCGGTCTGACATAATTTAAAGTTTTCTTTTTTAAGTTACGTCAGACGTAACGCGAGACATTCGGTTAAAGCTCCATCAGACATGACTTTATTTTTATTTTGGGTTCTGTCGTACGTAACTCAAGCCACCATGAAAAGAAAAATCTTGAATGTGATGGGAAGCAGCATATTATAACAGCATGGTTAGCAGTATTTTCTTGGTTATGTATTAGTCTAGTCATAGTTGTCGTGGTCTTCTAGACTTTTTTGTGTGACTGAGCTCCTACTGCGCTCATTGATTGACAATAGAATGGCCCTAGCAGTGCCAGATGTTTCTCATAACTCACTGCTATTATTCAGTAGCAAGGCACAAAAAAGGTTTGCTGTGAATCTATTTATGCTCCGTCCAGAAAAAAAAGTAACTGTTTGAAGGAAGTTCAGAACTTCAAAGTGCCGGCCTACATGTCAGCATCTAGGGTCTCACCGTTCATGTGTCAAGCAAACAAGACAAACCTAAACGCATCAAAAACCAATCTTCTGAATGTTACAGTGTAGGGGGCACTAGCAGTTGGCTTCAAAATGTTATTTTTTTTTACAACCTCAACACCAGCGAAGGCAAGGAGTGAACAGGATGTTATCTAAATGGCTTTCCTGTTTTTTTTCTGCTACGCTTTCGCAATCTTGCTCCCTGCACTGTCCTGCGATTCTGTCCTTTCTCTTTTTTCCTTTCCTGCTCTGTCAATCTACAACTTGTTCTGTTCACCAGCCTGGTCTTTCGCATCCTTTTCTGTAATTGTCTCTGTTGTGCTGTCGTCTTTTTTACGAATAAACTCTGTTCTCGTTTTCCTACTCTGCGTGTCCTCTTTCTTGCCTTTTTCGGCCCTCTGAGCTTTTCTCAGATGTCTCTTCCGCTCTTTTCAAGCTTGTCATCAATAATATATCTTTCGCGGAACTCGTAGAATGCCCACAAATTGACACTGTGAACAGAAATAACAGATCAGGTTGTTGTATAGCTCAAAGCACAACAAAACATTATCTAGAAAAAAAAGGGCAGGAGGTGTCGTAGGTGAAGTAGTAATCGTTACTGATGAAAGAGGGTGACTGGTGTGAAAAATGTTCATGCAAGTTTAATGATAAAAACTATCTGAGAATACAGGGTGTTGCAACGATAAACGTTCCTCTTTTAAAGTAACGTTTTCCTAGCGAACTGTTTGTTCGTTTATGCTCAAGCTTTATTACACGTCATAATTTATAGCCCATTTTATTTAAACCAAAATTTTGGCGGACCTTGACTGGTGATTTAAAACTAGAAAGAAAAAAAAAAAAACAATTTTTGTCTCTGCAAGCTCTGGACGCTATGACGTGGAATACGAGTGATGTGCAACGGTGACGCCACCTGTTTGTGCCAAAGAAAAATTCTTTGTCTTCCTTGAGGCATTTTATTTAGGCAAAGACAGAAGGCCCATTCCACACTGCTCATATTCCGGTCATTGTGGTTCGGGCCTCTATAGACGAAAATTGTTTTTGTTCCATTTTGTACCAAAAACCAGTAGCGCACCGTCTTCAATTCTGGCGTTAATTGAAAAATGTGACATTTTTGCAAAGTTTGAGCATCAATAATCGAGTGGTTTGCTAGAAAGAAAGGTTATGAAGAAATTTAGTTTTCTTTTTAAGGCCTTCTCGCCTGCTCACAGCGTAGAAATTTTCTGGTTGCTTGTTCCAAGCATTGAAAAACGTTCTTTTTTTTTTTCTCAGGAATCAGAGCTAGTTACCCAAAATGATGTGTCAGCACAGCTTTGAGACAGCCAGCTACCTGTTAATTTACTTAATTATGCTGCCAAGGTGCTCATCTGTGTGAATGTTATGTTGTCGAGACACGCACAATTCGCTTTGTTCCCAACTCAGTCACCAGATGGTGTTGCCGCAGACGTCAGCGTCTGCAGCCACAGGAGCTGCTGCCAGCCTGGCACCATCACCAGACGGTATGTAGTGCAACGTTGAATTTACGCAGAATTTATCTCACAAAACTCCCATATTTAAACTGAAGCAGTGAATGTCATTTATAACATCAGTATTTTTGGTTTTACAAGAGCTTAACAGGGTCCTTTTTGTTAAAAAGCGAAGCTGTTCAGCAAGCCGTTATTTTTCGTGTCCGCAGTTAAAAATAGCAAGACAAAGCTGAGTGCACATGAACGCGTGTCTCGCGGCGACCGCCAGGCAGTTAAAAAAATGGAGAAAATGCCGAGTGCTCGTCTGTGCGTGCCTCCCGACGACCACCCAGCGTCCCCGGCACATGTTTGTCAACCCACGCATACCCACTTTGGGAGTCTGGCCAAGATTGGCTAAAAAAAACTCCAGTGTTCGCCATAATTGCGGCAACACTTGCTTGGAACGAGAAAGACACGTCATAGCATACGCCCCTCCAAGGTGGTGTCCAATGCTCATCACTTCCAAAGAAATGAAGGAAGCTCGCACTTGTAGCAACAATGACGGAGTGGAGGTCGTCGCGGCAGCGAAGAAGAAGCAAATCAGCTGCAGTTGTGGACTTAAACTGTCCTGACGGTCATGAAGCTTGCGTACAGCTTCGCTACCTTCAAGTCTTACGCGTTAGTTGAGCTTCCTTCATTTTGTTTTCTTCTGGCTTTTGGTTAGTTGTTGAAATGGGTTCGCTACTATCAACGGACAAAACTCCAAAATTTTAGAAAGCCATAGCTTGCCAGATATTTGAATGCCTTGCTGTAACGTTTCACAAATTAAAATGAAGAACAAAATTTCCGAGCAAATGTTTAGTCATGTTTCACAAACAGGTGATGTTTGTGCACTTTTTTTTAATGATGTAAGTTTTGCTGAATGTGGCGACTTTTTTTTTTCAGGTGAAGAAGCCGCTGCTGACGAGCTGCTGGTAAGGGCACGAGGATTTAGTTTTTCAAAATATGTTAGTTTCCAGCCCATTCAGCTCGAGTCAACAATTGAAACTGATGCTCGTAAGGACAGATTTAAGCAAGATGTTTCAACTGATTCCTGTAGTAATTCCATGAGTGTATCACTCGTAATGTCTTTAGAAATTTAGGGCACGTTGCAGACCTGTGAACATTCATTATAGCTCATTAAGGTGTACAAACACAAAAGAAAAATTCTTTAGAAAGACAAAACCAGCTTTAAAATTATTTACCTGTGCCTTTCAGTCAAAATGGGGGACTTATGGGTGCATTAACACAATTGCTTTGCAGTTCATTCTGTTGTATGTTTGTAGAAATGTAACATTTTCATTAGTTACAGTTCAGCCCACTTATAACGAACACATTGGGAAACGGAAATCAGTTCGTTATAACTGTTTTTCGCATCATCGTAATATAATATACATGTATAGAAATCGTGATGGGAAACCAAGTTTTGTTCTTTATAGCTGGGAGTTTGTTAAAACCAGGTTTGCTATAAGTTTGCTCTACTGTATTAAGTATGGTTGAATTTTATAGGCTTAACATGTCACTTTGTCTCTCTCTCTCTCTCTCTTTTGCAGCAAGGGCAGGCCATTCAGTGCATACATTTCGGAGTGGTCTAGAGACCTGAAGGCGACCAACCAAAGAAGCACCGAAACTCATTTTGTGTGGAAATAAGTATATTTATTCTCGATTAACGTGCGGAGGGGAACGGTCTCTGTGTACACATCTGCATAACGGGGTGTCATCATCTTGTGAACTTTAGCCAGGAGCTGTTACACGAGTGAAAAACAGTGTTGTGCAGTATTAACTCATCTCATGACTTTCACGAGGCGATTGTGTACTTAAGTAAATTAACGTCTTCATTTTCTTCATGCGAATACCGTCCACGACCATTTCTGAAATGCCTTGAAGCTTCCGACTTTTTCTCTTTGGGTAAAACGTTACAGTACGTTGATATGCATTTTTCAACATGAAACACTTCTGGAATGCCCAACAACAGTCATTACAGGACAACATACAATTGTGCGTTCGTCAACTAACAATTCTTGCCAATGGAAAACTTTACGTACCAAGCAAGCCACATAGCGCAGTAATAAGTAAAAGCAGCTTTGTGTTGACTACGTGTAATTTCACTGACAAAAACTTGTCCATTTTGCAATAATGTGAATACAAGTAGCATTTACTAGAGACTGCCGGTAGACTACAAGGGGTCCATGATGGCTGACATGCCCTGTGAGGGAAATAATTCAATCCCTATGGAATGGTCACAAAAGAATAGTCTTAGATACGAGCAGATCTTTTGTCTTGCATCCACAGTTTCAATGCAAAGCAGCCATAATGAGTTCAAAAACAGTTGCGCACTGGCATTCAACAAAGCTTTCATGACTGCTGTTTGGCACAGATTCCTTCCATCGTTGTAGTGCGGTTAAAATATTGCATGACAAGGCAATCTAAGGCAGTTTTTCTTCGACTGCAGTACGAAAAAACAAAAACATAATTAACAATTTAGAAAACCTAAACAGACGCACATTACTACCAAGCTTTGTAGCTAATTCAATAATGAAAAGCCTGCCTAACGTGCCACTCATAATCAGGAACTCCTATTCCGAAACCTAGGCACAAAATGACTGAATAAACTGGTTGAAGGAATAGAAAGTAGTAGTCTAAATGTGTGTTTTTCTTTTCTGTCAAAGGCAAGTTATGAATTTTGTCTTTAGGAGGAACAAGTGGCAACAAAACAGCTGCACCTTGTTGTGAACAATAAAGGCATGCTTCACTAAAAGCGAGTTAAAAAAAAACCCAGAGAAGTCTTGCAGGTGAGGCATTTACAAGATCTGTTGGAGTTGAGACACACGAGTAACATTTCAGCAAGGACGCGTAAGCATATACAGGAGTAAAAGCATTAAATAAATATATCGTGCATGCCTCACTCCTTGAGGTGCTCTCTCTTTTTTTCTATGGTGACTACAAGCAGAAGACGCTGCTCAATTTTCTGTACAGGAATCTCCAATTAGTTTGTTTCTTCTTCTTCTCTTCGACGGGACCTACAACAGGCGTGCGAAGATCCGCGCCGATTCCTTGCCCTTTTCACGTTCTGAAGTGGAGTCCTTGGTTCCAGTTTTCAGAACATTTTCTTTTTCGTGGCGGTGTAACGTGTCATGTACTGCAAGAAAAAACACAAGACAGGGCTGTAGTGTTGTACACACTATGCTGTGCTCTTTTTTTCCAGACTTTACTGGGTGAAGTTACGGCAACATACCAAGTTGCTTGCACTAAGCCTGTTTTTGAACTTACCGACTTGACTGTTTCGTCTTTTAGGACTCATGTAGGTAAGTTTACAAGTAATTAATGAGAAAATGGCATAGAAAAATTAAATTAACTCGCCATTATGGCCCCCTGAAAGTTGATTAGGTACTTGTTGAGTATCTCGTTGAGTACTTGGGTGGAGGCTTTGAGCAACCCTATGGCAAATGTTTTTTGGGCGTGTAGAGTACATCCTACGAAGAACATTTTGAGTACATTTGGCACAAAATATACCGAGGCCATCCTGAGGACGTTGCCGGAACAGCGAGAACGTTTGTGCCAGTTCAGAACGCGTCCTATGGGTGTTGTGTTGTTAGGGACTTGCTTATTGTTGATTTGCAATGAACACAACAAAGTAAGATTGTTTAGATTGTTTCTATTTTGTGATTCAGCATAACTCGGTTATTTGCCTAATGAAACTTTGATGGTCTACAGTTTTGTCCTAGCCAACAACTATAAGGCTGCCCCTTCCATGGCGGGTTGGTGATGCTGCGCAAATAACACGAGTGGTGGCTTCGCGTTATTTCAGTTGAAACTGAGACTAATGGTTATGCGCAACACCTGATGAGGCAACACTTATCGAGTCGCCTTTCATGTGTCGCCTTCTATAGCACTTGTCCTGTCACTTTTCATCCATTCGTCCTTTTTAGCACCTGATCACATCCTCCACTACAACTTCCCATCGTTGTACAGTCGTCTTAGTGGACACAACAATTTATTTTGGTCAAGGGCCAAAAGTACTGTCCTTTTAAGCAATTTATTTCGGAATGAATACATACACATGTCAATCACGTCTTTCAACTACCACCAGGCATAAACATGTTCCATGCATACTGAGGCAAACTGCCCTACCCTGCGAGGCTTCCGACATATCACAGTGCCTTCGACTGCCGAGAACAGCATACAAATACTCTCAGCACTCATCTCGGTCTCCGTGCAACTTTGAAGCGTGCTATAAACAGCACTACACACCTGGTAGCAAACCATCATAAATCTCTGCTCGAATGCCGCACCGTTCTTTGCACCAAATCTGTTGTGTAAACAGTAAGACATTAGCAAAGCACCGGGTGAAGCATTAAAGAGCCCATTTTGAAAATCATCGCCGTTCACATGATTCCTAATTACTGATTTACAACATGTTAAGATGACACGCTGGTAGCCCTGTATAAATTTTTGGAATGATGAGGGTGCCAAACAATGTTGCGCAGCAAGATGCGAGGTCTGCATGGGTTTTGCTAGATGTATGCAGAGAACAGCTACTTGGGCATCTGCTACAGATAATCATGACAGGTGGTTAGGGTAGAAGGTGCAAATATGAAGTCTCGTGCAATACGGCCACGGACCGAACATCAACAGTGTCATTTCGTCACATAACCAAGTTAACAGTGCCCAGGTCTCCTCCTCACACAAAACTGGGATAAGTAGTAGTTGCTTCTAGGATACCATTCTAATAAAACAATTGTAGTGGCTTGAAATACTCGCATGCTTTTTTTTGCCTCTGCCAAAACTGTCCAATAGGTTACTTTTGAATTCAATGCTATCACTGTTGCTACGACCACTAACATAAGCTTTATGATTTGTCTACAAACCTTAACATGTCACTGCAAATATGTAATGTACAAAGAAGGACCGAAGATACTATGTACAGGGAACGTGGACTAGAATGCTGTGAATGTAAACAAAAATGTCCTCCTTAATTTGCTTTTCAGAACAAGGGCGGACACAAAATAACAGACATATGCTTGTGATAACTGTGCTACAAGCCGTTTTAAGGGACTTTGAGCCAACTGTCTATCGAATGGTACATTGTATGTCGATTAGGCACACTTTTAAGTGTTCAACTGTCAATTTAAAGTTGTCATGCAGCACAGGCATAAGACAGGAATACTCGAAAAAGATAGCTGCAAATACCCTTGGTACCTGCATGAATATACTGATGACATAATATTACCTATTCATGAGAAACCACCGCAGAACACACTTTCAACCCATCACAAAGTATGTTACAAAGCGCGGCAACCACACGAAGGCAAACAGCATGTTTATCATTGCTAACGACACGGAATGAAAAAGCTTAGTGCAAAGTATTACTACTCATCATTTTTCATTGACAGTAACTGAAATAAGCATTGATACTGCGGCCATTCCGCGCAGAATAATTGCTATTTCGTAGGGCTACATTTAATACAGAACGCGAGAAGAAGGTGAACAAGGCAAAGCAATGCAATTAACTACATACGAAAACCGGACTAAGCGCCCCATAGTTGAACGCCATCAACAAAGTAATTACGGCGCTTTGCATTTCGATAATACCAGACAGTTCCATTTAAATTGCGTGTAAAGCAAAAAAACTGCTTTCCCACGTCAATCAACATAAGCGTCAAATGATAACGAGCATGATAATTGTATTTACAATTTATGTGGGCATTCTTTGCACCACACATGCCTGTCCCAAGAAGCTGCTACAGACAAACCTTGTTAATTCAAACTTGAGGTGTTACTAAAAAATTTGTTGAAATAAATGGAATTCGCATTAGTAAAAGCAGTGTTCAATACACATAGTTATTATACATATTTAAATACACACCATGTCAAATATACACAGTGGAATGGGACCAAAGAGTCAAATCGAATAAACCAAAGTTTGAGTAAGGAGTGTTTGAATTAACGAGATTCGACTGTACTATCTCGTCATGCATGATGTAATAGAAGGTTCGAGAAGCATAGCGCACGTGACACTGCACTCACGCAAGCAGCACTGCGATTCATAAATTAAAAAACTCCTCTAGCACAAGTCCCTCGTTTTGTTGTTGTTTCAAGAGCAATGCAGCATTATCTACATTCTTGAATGTGGTCTGCAGCTACTGAAAACTCCCTTCACAAAATTTCTCCCAGGCTGCCAAGTCCCTCGCAAGATGCGCAACTGTCAATCAGCCGTGACAAACCGTGTTGAAAAGTAATTTGACTCCGCTAGCTGCATTGGATGCCAGTAGACACAAAACACTAAGGGTCCGTGACGGCCTTGTCAATAAGCGAGAATCAAGTTCGTCAATACCGTTTCTGCTTTTGTGGGTGAATAGTTTTCAGAATCGCACAATATTATCTGTCTCGCTGGAAACCTAGCCAGGAAAAAAAATGCTACACCTTTAGCTATACACAGTATCTCAAACACATTTTCAATCCATAATCTATTTTTATACATAAAGATGAAGTCCTTTGTATGGACACGAGAAAAAGAATGAAACATTAGATTCTACTTGCTATAAACATAACTTAGTAAGTGGCAAAACATGTAAGGACAGAGGCATAGGAATGTGGGGCCGGCAGTGTGAAGGCAGGCTTTACGCAGACCTGCACACTAGTAACAGCTATTTGTGGAAACCCAGTTAAGTCATAGAGTCATAGCAGAGAAGCGAAACTTTGAGTTTCGCAAAGCCACTCCACTAGCTACCTTCTAAGCTGTCATGCACAGGCGCTGTGGCCTTGTATGAAAGAGTTCCACAGACGTGGTGGTAACAATTCCGCAAATCGGCAATGTAGTTAACTCACAGTGCACCACATGGTGGAAATGGTGCCATTTTTTTTTTAATCCCACACTAAGCACAGTAGGAACTGCCACACCACATTCTTTCAAGAGAGTTGGAGGCTGTAGGAGGTCCAGCAATGGAGGATGCTCTTGGTGGAGTGTGGCGAGGGTGGCCTTGGTAGGTGAAGAGTTGCTCGCAAGCGCCCTCGGAATGTAGTGGTGACGAGTGACTGGCAGCTCGGTCACGTCAGTCACTCAAGCTGCTGTCTTCGGAGGTGTCGTCGTCGGCAGGGCACAGAGGAGCGCCAGGAGGGGCGGGTGCGTCGGGGTTGCTGGTGCGGGCAGAAAAGAAACAACGGAGGCATCAGTTCGCAGCCTTGAGGAACACCAGAGTGGGTTACTCATGCAATAAAGGTTGGGTCTCTACCGCAGGCACTGTATTTGAAGTCTCTGACAAAAAATGAATAGAGTCCAAACACGGTCATAATGACCTGATTACTTGTATTTCTTGTTTGGCTGTCTTTACGGGCAAGGCACCAATCCCTTAAGAGTTCGATGTCAGCTCCGTTTCCATCACACGAAAGCCGCACCCTTTGTTTCCCTATTTGGTGCAGAGTGGTGGATATCTCATGGGTATCTTGGGTAATGCAAGGTGTAATACCCTGCACCAAATATCAGGTGTACACACAAGATTGGCACCTCAGACTACTCTGTAAGGTGCTTGGTTTTCTAGCGCAGCACCTGCTCCCATTCCTCAAACTTGGTCGTGTTGCGTGATAGAGGGAGAAACTTATCTGCCGTGCCATCTAACTGTTCAGCCAGGTTTAAAAGAGGAAGGCATTCCAGAAGCCTTGCTGCCGTTGTCAATTGACGTAACTGTTTCAAGGAGGCACCCCGTAAGTTGGAGGAAGTATGCATTCAGCTTTTCACATACTCGATCAAACCTTCATGACATCCGACAGTTACCAAACACATGCGACAGGCCAAACTGCCGGTTGTACTGTGGCACCCTTGTCGGAGCGCGCTCACGCGAATGCGAAAAAAAAAAGCGCTACTGCATCGCCCCTGCTTTTCGCAACCTTTTAGACGAAGCTGACAAACCTAGATGGTTCTAGAAACGATAAATACATAATGCCAAGAAGGTCCGTGAAAAGCTGAGGACAGTGTCCGCTGACAATCCCCCAAAGCTCATGACAATGTTGTGAGGTGGCAGAGACAATTTCAGAGCGGTCTCTAAAAAGCCTGGGACAGGGAGGAAGTGATCACTCAAGTGGAGCTCCTCCTTAACTCTCAAAATAAGGAGTTCTACAGTGCTGGTCTATGCTGGTGCAACCATCGACGACAAAAAATTCATGCCCTCTGGAGCGAAGACATGTAGAGAAAGATCAACTCCGCTCGAATTTCACTCCTCATGCACCTTCATTGCAACAACACAGATTCCGTGAATGGCCCTTGTACATTTAGTGACCTAACTAGCATTCGATGAAATACTGCTCCATTCTGAAAACTGGCAAGCGGAGCAAAGACCGGCATTGGTAAATCAGCCCTACATTCAACCCCAACTTGAAGCAGCAAAACAGAAATAAAAAGTGGAATTAGAGGCAGATTTTAACTTATTTAAGTGTTTGCGGCTGCTGACGGAATGCTTGTGGTAGGGCCGAAATGTTCAAAGGACCGGGTCACTTACTCTAGAATGCTGGGATCAACATTTTCTTGGCGCATCTTGATCTGAACAGCACCCAAGGGGATACCCTGCATAAGGGAGAGAGACACCACACGTTAGTAATGCCCATAACTTCACCTGCACCAGCTACCGGTAAAGGTTGACCACTGTTGAATACACATGGCAGATGTAATTCGTCAGCTCAAACCTGCAGTGGTCGCTTGCGGTATGTATTAGCAATTTGCGTGATGTGCGTGTGACAGCTGCAAGCGACCATATCCTGAAAAAGAAATTACTCCGGAATTTTTTGTTTTGTTTTCACGCTATAGTGGGGCCAGTTTGCATTCGCCTCCCTCCTCTTGGCATGTCAGCGGCTTGTACTGGCTCACACCAAGGGGACATCAGCAACTCCCAGTACCAAGAGTCATTTGTGTTTGCGACAATTTCACCTGTTCCGATGGTTACTTGTGAGCATTGCTCATGAATGCTTCAAGGCTACCGGCAATCCATGGTAGCGACCCAGAGGACAGTAAAAAAATTTTGTGAATTTGCTCTTTTGCTAGTCTTAGAAACACTTGTTAAAGTCTGTCTCTCCTATTTTCTCTTTCGTAGACCTTTCTTTGGCCTTTTTTTTCATTTGCAAAGTACGTTTGCCCAATGTATTCAGAAAGTGCACATTTTCCAGTCCTATTTAGAAAACCTCATCTACCTTTAGAAAAATTAACATCTGCCTGATACGAGGCTTTGTTTCACTCTCCATACTAAAACTGGTGAAAGCCTGGCATCGAATGTTATTACCATTAATTGGCCAATGATAGGTACCTCGGCCGAATACCACACCCAACACCGAGTTGTACGACTCCTTGATTGCAACTCCCAGTTTCTGAAAATGAGACTACTTACATCTTTTCCATTGCACGTTTGCATGATTGTGAATTGAATATTGTTGTTGGCAAACTCGGTCCACAGCCAAGGAGGCTAGTTACACAATTTCAAACACTGCTTCTATGCAGGGCCCAAGATCCCTACCAATTAACTAGCACGTAGTGAAACAGTTACAGTCACTCAGTCACAGTGCTAGTGCTACCTACACAAGAACCAAAATCCACTCACAATGTTGAGCATCTTGAAATATTTCATGAACCTAGGATCCTTGGAGACCGTGTTTGTGGGTGCAGCCGGGGTCTGGGCTGCGGCTTCTTCCGGCTTCGTCTGCTCGGCTTCGGCTTGCTGCTTTGTGGGGCCATTCAACTGCTGCTGCTGTGGCTGGCTTTGACTGGTTGCGGCTGGTGTCGCCGATGCTGCACTTTGGCTGTCTCCGGCCTCTGGCTTGGCTGCAGCGCTGTCAGTGGTGACGTTCTCCAATCCAGGAATCGATGAGAGCTGAATGAGAAGAAAAGTTCAACGTAAACAACACTGGCAGGTGGTCAATGCCATTTGCACGAGTCACAAAATTGTTCAAGACATTTCGGACAGCTGGTCATAGTGGTCATCCCTGTTTCACATTCAGTTTGAATAGAAAAAATGGCTGACAATTACTGTACTCCCTAATGCGAAATTTGTGCACAGTGCAAAGTGCGATCTTCTCAGTCACGGCGCATAGCTGCTGTGTCTCAGGAAGTTATTGCGTGATCAGCGAACGCACAGCGGCACACGCTACTCTGCCGTTATCTCGCAGCGCGTCGCTGCCGCCGCTGAGCATGTTGTTGTATATCGTGTTTGAACCTCCCGTGCTAATGTCCTGTAGTTAGGATGAGCCACAGAGAGAGTTGCTTTATCGAAAGAGAAAGGAGCAATGAGAAGGACGCCGATGGACCTATGTACGTGCATCACGCAGTGTGTGCTGGTCTTCTGTGGTGCCGCCTTGGCATACCGCCCTCCCCCTTACACTTTCTTCCCCCGTTTTCCTTCTGTCTTTGGTGTTTCCTTCGTTTACTCGCTTACAAGGCCGACAGAGCCATCAAACCACTGTAGCGGGCACTTAAGCGATGCGCACTAAGAAAAAAAAAATCGGTTACGGTGACCTGTTACCAAACCCTTACAAGTTATATGGGGGAAGAGGGCGTTACCTTTTACTACTTTGATGACAAACAACAGTATGGGCAAAATCATCTCTAGCAGAACGAAATCAAAACAGAACTTAAAAGTAATACCCTGAAATCTGTCACTTTCCTCTTTTCGGTGTCACTAACCAAATGACAGTGTGAGTAGCTTTTTCACCATACACAAGAGCAAAGGAAACGAAAAGTGTCGCCTATCGACTGCCGCTCCCATTCGAATTGGCCCTATAAGGGCCGGTCCAAATGACTACTTTGTTGGCCTTTTTTTTTTTTTTTTCAACCACAATGGCCCGATATGTTGGTCCTAGTGCATTCGACAACTTTATTAATGGCAATCATGAAGAATTCTGGTACCTAACAGCTTTTCTGCAAAAAGAATGAAGACGGGTCAAGGGTGTGTATGATCACAATTATTCCGTATATCAAGTAATATGCAGTAAATCGCATATTATTGTGTATGATCCCGATTATTCCGTATACCAAGTAATGTGCAGTAAATCGCACATTATTCACTGTCTCAACCCAGAAAATGCGTGAACTTGTCCCCGCTTATATTGAAATACCCGTTATAACAACAAAGCTTTTTTTCTTTCTTTGCAGTTTCCGTGGCTCAACTGCACGGGCTTACCATATTTTAAAACAAGCTGCCTGAATGCAACTTGGGCAAGGGTCTATTGAGAGTCGCCAAATTCCCCCCCCCCCCCCCCCAAAAAAAAAAAAAAAGTGCATCACTTGCCGAAAAACAATATGTGTTTGACCCACCTTGGCTTCCAAGATGCACATCGACGCCTCTAGTCGCTGTATTCTGATAAGCAAGTCTTCTAGCTTCTCGTCGCAAGTAGTTGCGAAGTGGTTCAGAAACGAAGTCGTCCTCGTGAGAAAATAATTGAGAAAAGCTAGGGTTCGCTTCTGCTGGATCGGCGGAACCTGGAGGAAACGGGGAGTTGCGTTGAAGTGGACAATCAATAAACGTAGCGCAATTACTCCCAACTCGACTGCTACGCGAGACAGTCGAAGAGTTCGTCAGAGCGACAAGGTGCATTGTAAAGTTATACACGCAAGAAAAATCCCTTGCAAATTGCAGCTACGCGTCTAAAAGAAATTGCAGCGCAGATTAAGCCCTACCTGTCAGCAAGAGGCAATCATAAAAAAAAAAAAGAGGAAAATTAAAACACAACTTCGAGGCAGCGGGTAGCGAAACTACACCCACTACGATCACTCGGCGTACGAGTCGTTAGAAGGCCTCTAACAGCAGGAACATCTTTTTTCAAACCAGAAGCTCTCTAAATGAACCGATTAAAATTTTAAGTTTGTGTTTTCAAAGCGGTTCTACGTGTACAATTGATTACCTTGGTATAATCAACGCCGGGCCCGATAATCGGCAGGCCATCGTCGTCCATGACGGAAACAATAAGCTCCGCATTTACTGCTGTTCGCAAATAAAAAAAAAGCGCAAAGCTTTTATTTATATAAATCCGGGCTGCTAGATATATTATCATTCATTTTTATTTACACAAATTTAGTTACTATGGGGGTATTTCTAAAAAGTGGACATACCCGCCGAAAAAAGAAAAGAAAAAAGAAGGGCACAATTTTGGAAGCTGCGGAGCTAGTTTTTAATGGCGGTTAGCAGTTGATGGGATCTCTCACTTAGGCATTCAATCTTTTCCCAAGCGTGTTACGATTAATTGCGGACGTTCGGTAGCACGAACCGTTACCGCAAGCTTACAGACAGCGGTACCGATCCGGAAACCGGGTCGCCATGGACGATGCAAGCGGGATGCCGTCGCTGCAAGCGGTTATCCAAGCAATCCACGCTCTCTACAGACAACCGGACACATCGGGCAAAGAGAAAGCATCGGTGTGGCTCGGCGAACTCCAGAGATCGGTGAGTTTTTATTAGCCTTCTTTATCCGGTAGTTTCCTCACTCACACACTCATACAATAGGATGCACGGAACAATTATGGTGCCCGCATCGGCGCGTTAAATGAGGCTGGGAAGACTACGTAGGAAAGGGTGTTCACATGCGATGGTTGAAGCTGTCAAGCCATCGCATACTCGGCTGACGTAGAAGTTCACCGCTGTTTATTTTGGTTTTCCCGTCCTTGCCATCGGGTCTATTCTGTGCTCGGGCATCAAAGGCGTTCTTTTTTACCGCAGCGGTGAAAGTGATCGGTCCGGACCGGTTCCTTGGACAAGTTTGTTGTATTGAGAGTCGGGTTTTGCGGATCATGTCTTGCGAAAGAAGCCCATTCTGCGCCGAAGCGCGTTGACCCTTTTCCGTGCCCGCGACACCCCGCAGAAACGTCAGGTTTCGGGCCGCTCACTTCGCGATGTCGCTCCACGCTCGCGGAAAGTGCGCTGCAGTCAAGGTGGTTTTTAGCTCACCGAGAAATCGATAAATGTAAATTCATAAATGGTTTGTAAAGAAATACGTGGCAAACGCGTGATTGTAAAAAACGTGGCAGCGAAAGCGGTGTTGAGGGCCAGATTGCTAACAGTAGTGCCTGCTATTCGTTGCTGTTATCGTGGCCAATTTGTTTCCGAGTTGAACGTCAGGTTTCTGCAAACTAACCTGATGAGGTCTCGAAGTAGCGAAACCGAATTTCATTGAAGGTTTTGAGGTTCTAACTCCGAGCCCTTGAGAGGCCGGCACCCGGATATTTTTTTTTCCTTCGAATTTTTTTTCGCCCGTTCGCTAGTCTGCCAGAGGTGCGCCCGAAACTCCCAATTCCTCCTCATATAGGTACAAACACACACACCATGACTGAAAACTTTTAACCTCGGGCATAAAATCGCTGCCCATCTAGGGAAGAGAATGGAGAAAGAGAAAATGACTGGGACAAATGACACAAAAGGAAAGAAGGGACTGTCCAGTATCGTTGGCGTGTCTCTCTTTTTGAGGTCACCACACATCATTAGTGTTCCGCCCCACGACCATTCTGAGGCAGCTGACCGGCCTGTCTGAGCAGGGTCATTTGAGCCTGTCGGTGGTCCTGATACCTTTTTTTTTTTAGTTTCGTTTCTTTGTGCCCCAATGTGTGTAAATGCACACGCAGGTGATTTCTGTTCTGCCTTGGCAGTTCTCAGCAATTGTGGTATAAGTTGTACTTCTGGTGTGCTTGGCGTGTCAGCTTCCAGCATGGTGTTCGCCTCTGTGGGCACCAGTGCAACTATGCAGCACCTCCTCGCGGCTTCGCTACATGTGCAGAAAGCTCTGGAATGCCTCCAAAAACAGCATGTCACTTCTGCAGTTGGGTAAAACCTAAAGGCCAACTGCACTCAAAATTTCGACCTCTTGAAAACACTATTTCCGTATAGTCTGCTGAAAAAGAAGGCAAAATGGAAAATATGACAGCTGAAATGCGTGTGGACGCCGCAAGCGGTTGGCAAAAATCGGCGATTTTGAAACCGAAATCGAAGTGAACACGGCTATTGAAGTGACGATGCACTGGGTGGATGGTCGGCAGCTCGGGAGCAAGCCTGCGCGCGAGCTCTACGCCCGCACGGGGCAGCAAATGGGTGAAACGTTTACAGCAGAGCTCGACCGGTTCTCCAGCTGCGTGGCTGGCCAGAGGAAGAAGCCTCCGTCGGCTGGAGCGTCGGCTGGACGCGATCTGCCGGCGGGTGCACCGTGGTCTAGGGCGGAGCTTTTTTAAACGTTTTCAACTGATTAACGAGGCGTTTCACGGGGCTACCACTCGTGTCCCAGCTGATTTGGTGGTACTTGCTACACATTAAACATTATAATTTGGTTGAGGTGAAATTTGAGTGCAGTTGGCCTTTAAGAACGACAATAGAAGTTGCCCCTGCATTTCATTCCAACAGCTGGCTGTTCCTCCGCACAGCACAGAGTCTGTTACTGCGAGTATTTTGAACGTGACGAGAGTTGTTTCCTTGATTTTTCGGACTTCATGCGCTTATAAACTACTGCAGCGACAAAAAACAAACCATGTGAGGAAAAGCGATGATGTCATTCATGAAAGGGATTTTCAACTTTTTTTTTGAAATCTTAAATGCTCGCCGAATGTAGCCAACCAACACATCCAGTACTTAGATTAGGGGGTCGCAAAGTACTTCAGCCAGAAGTTAGTGCTCTGTGCCTATCAGATTACCAATGAAATTGTTCTAAAGATTTTTCTTGTTCTGGTCTTGGCATTCTTCGATTGCTGGAATTACATCATCACAGGGGTGTAGCGGCAATTGGCCGGCTCTCCTTAAGTGGTAGCAATGAACGCACTCAATAGCTACTTTAAATGGAAAGCCACAAAAGCAAAGCAGAATGGAAGGTGTATCTGCTGTGACCAGCTACTTACACATGTCACTCCGGGCTGGCGATAACTGTAGCTTTCGCAGTGTTTCCATGCATGAAGGAAAGAGTGAAAGCATGTATCTTAAGTGTTACGGAGTCCCTTTAAGCACAATCTCCTCTTAAAATGTGCAAGCATTGACGTCGCGGCCCCGTCGCTTCCATGGGGTGATACACTACATGAAGTATCGCTGTTCTTAACTTGTATTCGAGTGTAGCGGAGTTTTGCTCCTGCTATGCCAACGACGTGTCACCTCAACTCCCATAGTGGTGTTCTACGTGTGCCATTAACAGGACACCTCTGTACCTGTAGTGGTGCTCCGTGCGATTGGTACTACTGGCGTGCACTGGACGTTACATCCTTGTTCGTGAGAGAGGGTGCCTCAACTCGGTGAGCACTCGGGGCATCTTGGGTGCTAGCAAGGTGTTGGGCTGCTGAGCCCAAGGACGTGGGCTTGATCCTGGCCGCGGTGTCTGCTTTTCAGATGGGGGTGAAAAGCAACATTGCCCGTGTGTCGATATTTCAGCGCACGTTAAATATCCCCAGATGGTCCAAATTACTCCGGAGGGGCCCTCTACTACGGCGCCCATTATAGCTTTGGCACACAAAATGCCCAAATTTTTTAAATTTTAATTTACTGTAGCTTTTCTTAGCATATATCACTTTCGTTAATAAATAGTGGTTGCTCATGTGTGACTGCTTAGAAGTTGTATGTGGGACTTACTGTAATGCTGTATCGTGTTGCATTTTGAGGTTTCACTAACCGCACTGTCCAGTCAGTGAAAGAGGAGTGGTCAAAAACTGCTTCCGTAGGATGTGGTGCAAGCGCACTTTGGGTTGATTAACTGGTAGGTTAGCCGTTGATTAACCAGGCTTTGTGTTTCCATGCACTCGTGGTCTTGAATTTGTGGTTCCACTGTTTGCTGCGGGCTGGAATACACACCAAAGAAGCGAACGGGCAATGTGTTCGGGAAAAAATGGTTCCTGTAGGTTGACCCAACTTTCTTCGTTGTGAGCCTTGTGGCCTCGAACCTTGTCGTTCGCAGCTTGAAAACACCCTGGGAACTTGGTGGTATGTTAAAAGCTTCAATTTTGAATGGTGAGAGTTCCAAACAACGTTGCACAAAGAAGAAAAATTACAATGGCATGGGACTTCGTGGTTTTCGGTGCTGTCTGGGCATTTCAAGTGGAGGGGGGGGGGGGGGGGGGGGTTCTTGATTCTCTGTTTTTTTTTTGTGTGTGTGAGCATATTCATAAGTGTGGGTGATTTTTTCCTGTCCTAATTTTCTGTGCGAGTTCAAAGAATAGATAAACATAGTGCTAGCACTAATGAAAATTATTGAACAAGGGGTTTGCTGTGGTCCAGTGGTTTTACTTTTTTTTTAAATGTTGTATGGTTTGTATGCTAGTTGAGTAGGAGTTGTCAACTCCATAAAACAGCTATTTTATTGTTGAAATAGTGGAGAAGAAAAAAACGGAGCAATGGGGGCCACCTTTGTGTGTAACTTGTGTGGAGCGATTGCTGCTCTAAAATACAGTTGTGAGCAAAGCAAAAGGTGCCGAAAAATGAGAATGGGAAAAAATGGGCTAGGGAATCAGTGCCATTTATGTGGATCATGGCATTAGGTAAGAGAAGTAGATAAGGTAAAGAAGTAGAGCACTTACTTGGAGCTATGATTACTGGATTAATTCTGTCTTTACATGCATCTTTCACACTGGAATGGCAGCCTGAGGTTACTCCAAACTGCTGACAGCCACAAAATTTTGTTATTCCGGGGAGTTTTAAGTTATTAGAAGTTTTTGCTTGGTTGACGGAACACTATCAAAGAAGGATATTAGCCAGGAATGAATCTAGGTCAACTTGGGCGATGTAGCAGCTACAATGTGAAATGTCGTGCATAAGCAGTTGAAAACGGTTCACTTAGGCTGGGATGTCAGCACTGTGTATTTGGTCTCCGCATAGGGATCTCAGTTGATTCGTGATTGTCCTGTATTGTGCTTATCCGCATGCATTACAGACAGGAATTTGTTGCTGCTAGACTGTGCGTGTCATTTTATTTTAGAAAGAACGTTGGGCTACAAAAATGAGACATGGAAGTTAAGCGGGAGCATTATTTAAACTGAGTGGCTTAAAAGTACCAAATATATACACCATGCAAAACATTTAAAACACGCTTGAAATAATTAGAAGTAAGGAATTGCAGATGTTATGTGATCCTAAGCGTATAGTACCTGCTTTCCTTCCCTCCTTCCTTTTGCTTCATTACCTCTACAACAGCCCGAACTTTCTTGCCAAATGTTGGGCAGTGATCTCCCTCTCAAAGGCATTGTGAGAGCTGCTCTAAAATAATCATTTTTTTTTTTTCATTGTGCATCATTGTAGGTCTGCGCTTGGAAGATAGCGGATGAGCTACTGCAGCAGAACTTGGACCTGGAGTCTTGCTACTTTGCCGCACAGACCATGCGAACAAAGGTGAGTGGCAAAATGTTTCAACTAACTTTGTGCTTGTAAGTTGGGGATAATGCTTCAAAAGGGTCGTGGCATTGATTTTTGAGGTTAATATTATTACACACTTTGCCTCTATTACTCACCAGAAAATCCCCCACCTGATGTACGAATGGCCTGCGTTTCGTCAAACCTTTCCCTTAATTTGATCTTGCTTGCCACACCGACAGAGGAGCTCAGGAAGCGGCACACAGCAAATGTTCATCAGTGGAACGTCCCTCCGTGTAAAGCGAAGCAAGGTGCAAAGCCAGCTGTCTTCGATAAAGGGCAGAATTTGTGGTGTCACTTCGCCCACTCAGTTTGGCGAGCAGTGATGTGGCGGTGGCAGCAATTGCGAACTGGTGCAGGTAGCCACAACTGCAGCTATCACAGCTCGCCGGAATCGTGCTCTTAGTGAAAAAGTTCCAAATGCTGGAAAAGAACTGATAGTATAGGCAGGAATTGCAGTAGAAGTTTTCATCTGCGCTGCGAGTGAAAGGGGTCGCCCAAAACCTACCACGAGGTTAGGCTTGAGCCCTTTCCGGCAGCCCAGCCAGGAAGACCTTGGCTGCTCCGAGCACCCTGAAACTGCCGCCGCGGGTGCGCTGTTCTCTCATTGGGGCAATAAGTCAAGCCCTGCCCATAAACAACTGTACTGAGACAGAAATTGTGGCTGCCACACTTGCCAGGGTGACCTCTGGTAACAGGGTGGCCAGAACAATGCACCTGCTGCGTTGTGATGTCCAGCCATAACAGTGATGTAGTGGCGTGCTTCCTTCATACGTGTTTTCTTAGACTCAAAGCAGTGGAAGTTTTCATTGCGTTCTAATTATTTCTCGTGCACTCAAGTATTTATTGTTTCACGATTGCCAGGTGGATAAGCATCGATCAAGGAAATAAAAAAGGCCTTGAGAATTCGGCATCAATACTTTAAGAGGGCACATTAAGAGCATCCAGCAGCGCTTAAGGCTTTCCGAGGACGTACATTTGCTCTAAATGTGGATGTAATGCAACAATGGGATGTGTGGTTTTTAGTTTGTGCTGTGTATCACGAGGACACATCATGTATGTGAAGTATGAAAAGGGTTACCAGAGTTTATGTCCAACCTTGATGTCTCATATTCCAAGACTGTCGCTTGGCATGTAAGCATTTTTAAGTCGATTGATTGATTGTAGGGTTTAACGCGCCGACGCAACGCAGGCGATGAGGCGCGCCGTAGTGGAGGGCTCCGGATTAATTTTGACCACCTGGGGATCTTTAACGTGCGCCGAAATCTCGTACACACGGGCGTTTTTGCTTTTCGCCTCCATCAGAAAAGCGGCCGCCGCGGCCGGGAATCGAACCCGCGACCTCGTGCTCAGCAGCGCAACGCCTTAGCCACTGAGCCACCACGGCGGGTAGCATTTTTAAGTCACCTCTGTTCATATTAGAATGTGTGGTGACTGTACCTTGCCTAGTATGGCTCAGCACCTGATTGCATTTTCGTTCAGTTTTCCCCAGTCGTGTCAGGAGAAAATTTCCCTTGCATGCAAACTGGGACAACTGCTTCACTTTTGCCCCCTGCGTTTTTGCTAACGTCGCAGATTCAGTACGTGTTCCACGAACTCCCCCCTGACGCCCACGCTTCCCTGCGGGACTCGCTCATAGAGCACCTGGCAAAAGTTAGCAAGGACACGGCACCGGTCATCGTCACTCAGGTGAGCCCAACACCCGTTCCCTTTCTTTACTCCAGCCTCTTTTTATCATTAAAGGGGCAGACATGTCCTGTAGCTAATACGAAAGCCAGTGTTTTATATACTGGGGTAACCACAAGGAATTTCTAAATAAACTTGATTTTAGGATGTAACACACACGCAACTTGTCAAAAAATGCCACAGAACTCCGCCATGTTTGCTTGTACTTAGATACGGATTTGTTGCTTGCTTGTCTCGGCTTGAGATGTGAATGTCACCTAAAATAGAGCTATACTTTTTTCATTTAAAAAGTTCATATGTTTTGGTTTTTAAAAAGTAAAAGATTTAATAACATTAGGAATGCATTAATCTTATTACAGTCGAGTCCACTTATAACGATACCATATATAACAATATACCTAGGGTTGCCACCTGCCCGGTTTTGGACCGGCCCGACCGGTTTTTTAAACAGCAGGCCGGTTGCCGGTCCATACTTAAAACCGCCCGTCATTGGCCGTTTTTTTGGCCTTTGCGCCGTGATTATGTCTGTTTTGGCGTTTTATAAGCGTCAATTCAACAACTGAGACGATAAATATGTGTCGACAAGCTGCGCAACGACACGCGAGCAGAAAAAATATGCGGACGAGCGCGTTGCCTGAGATAGAGGGGGACCTAAGGGAGGAAGAAAACAATGAAATGCTGCCTCCACGGTCAGCATTGCGGTTGCATTTCAGTGAAGCACATACCTAGCTCTGAATCACTTTCAGTACAAAGGTTATGTTGATTCCTCTCTGAGAAAACGCTAAAATAAATGGCACTACATGTCAAAAACATGGCGTCTGTTTTTCAACACAAATAAACATTCTATATACCCCCCCCCTTCCCCGAAGGGCTGTTTTTTTGTTTTTTTTTGGGGGGGGGGGGGGGGGGAAGGTGGCAACCCTAAATATACCAGATATAACGATGAACAGCTCTGGCACCGTCAACTTTTGTATTCTTTCTATGTTAAAATAAACCGCTCATTACAATGCTCCAGTGCCACGATACCGGATATAACTATTGAATCCGGTTATATTGTCCACCAAAAGTGCAACAGTGATTACTCTAATGACGCGGTTGCGCAGCCTACTCAGGTAGTGTCTTCGTAGGAGGCCCAATGCGTGACACAGTCTCTCGGGGACTTTGTTTCCGCCAAGGACATTTACCTCATCTAAGTGAATCACCTGTAGATGCCCTTGGAAAATATTTGCGCTAGCTTCGCATGCGGCAAACGAAGGTGACTGACTGTGGCTTCTTTTCCGCAAATTAGTAGTAGTATGACCTTGCTGGCATGCGAATAAAGTGTTTTGAGCTCTGTTCCGTCTTTTTGTTTCGCAACCCGCTTATAACAATTATCGGTTATAACGATGGGATTTCCTTGGCACTTGGATATTGTTATAAGTGGACTAGACTGTATCTTGAAATTCTGCGAGTATCCCAATCGTCACTGCTATCGTTACCAAATGACATTTACTTTGCTGCGTGGACCTGCACGGCCCAACCGAATGTGATAAAAGCGAACGTCGTTTGTTTTCAAACATATTAGATTTGCCGTGTGACAAGAGAATTTTTGGGTGTAAACTCCTTCAGAGTTCATTCGTGCGATAGCTGTTGACTTTGTTTGGTGACTGGTTGTGAAAGGCTGTGTCGCTCGTCTTTGTGCGGGTTGCTCCGAATAAGAACAGCCCCCGTGCCACTGCGCGATGTCTTCTTCCTTTGTTTCAGTTGTCCCTTGCGATGGCGGACCTCGCCCTGCAGATGGCGGCGTGGAAGTCTCCAGTGGTTGACCTCATATCGAGGTAAGTGCTGGGCGTCGTTGCCCGTTTGTAACGTTACCATTTGTCCGACCGGCTGTCGACGTAGCAACTTTCTCAAGTCTCTCCCTAATATTGCACACGGACTGGCTGGTAAGCTAGTTTGGCCACATTGGAGTGGAGTAGTGGTGGGTTCAAGTGCCTCATAACCCGAGAGGTGCAAATGTAGTAGTAGTAATAAACATTTATCGGCTTAAGTTTGAGGGTAGGCAAGTCTACTTTTTCTTTTTGTTCTGTTCACCGCTTGCTCTCACTGTGAGAGCTGTGTGGGACAGATGCGTGTTCTCACACATTTGATGTCACACAGCAGCCCATCAGCCAATGCTCTCCCCACTTTACAACAAAAATCAGACAGCTGCATGTCACTTGCGTACATACGGGAATTGATTGATTGACTGATGGGTTTAACATGCCAACGCTACACAGGCGCACCATAGTTGAGGACTCCGGATTAATTTTTACCACATGGGGATCTTCGCTGTGCACCGAAATCTTGAACACACAGGCGTTTTCCCCTTTCACCTCCATCAAAAAAGCGGCTGCCGCACAGCTAGGAATTGTTGATGGCCCTGGGTCATGTTTGATGATCCCGGCAGGTATGGTGGTAGCAGGGGGCCATTTTGGAATGCTGTGGGTTAAGCAGCCTGTTTTGTGCCTAGCTCTGTAAAGGCAGTGTGTCAAATTAGCCTGTAAATTGCATTTGTGCGACTGAACAACACATAAGTGAAGCTGACTTAAAAGAGGCTCGCGCATTTACCGTATTTTCACACATATAACCCGCACCAAAAATGCAAAAATTTCAGTGGCAAAGTAGGGGTGCGGATAATATGCGGAGTTTTTCCTTTAATGCAGCTTCACGGCAATGCGCTTTGTGCCGTTGCTTGAGCAGTAGCTTCGGTGCAGCCTTTCCTGTATCAAACGTGCGGGCAATACGCGAGGATTTTTTTTTTTTTCTTTTCCAGCAGGCTGAAAATGGGGGTGCGGATTATACGCAGGGGTGGGTTATACGCGCGAGAATGCAGTAAGTGACAATTTCTGCGTGGGAGTTTCTGCAAATCTTTTTGTTTACGGCACCACTGGTTTGAGCGGCACATTTTACCTGTTTTTGCCTGTTGCGTAATGGAATCATTTGATTTTTCTTGTGTTGTTGTGCCTGCTCCAAAAGTCCCATTTACAGGTGTAGTCCAGGGGAAAGAGTGCAGTAGGAGTGCTTTACCTGAATTTTACGTGGCTGTACTGTGCGGTGGGTCTCAGTTGGTGGTCAGGTGTGCTTCTCTTCGTGTTGCGTCCCATCATTTCTCATCTGTGGTCGCAGGTTTGGCTGCAGCCTACCCCACATCCCTGTTCTGCTCGAAGTGCTCACCGTTCTTCCTGAAGAGGTCAGCAGTTTCTGTCTATCTTATTTCACTGTTTTCTTTCTTTTTTTGCCACGAGTAGCCACAAAGTCACAGCTGACTCTAAACGAATCAGAGTTGAGGGGGCTGTAAGAAGAAAACAGGGTGGAGAAACGGTCTCTTTTTTATTTGTATTATCATTATATTTTTATTATTTATTTGTATTATCATTATCACTAATTATTATTGATGCACTTTTTGTGTGCATGTATGTGTGAGGTCAAGCGATTACATTCGTGCACACAGCAGGCGTGCATCATTTTATTAATGCCTCTGTTAAATGAAGTCGGGGCTGCTTCTTGAGTTTTGATCCTGAGTTGCACTTTTGAATATGCCCGTTCGCACCCATGCACGTATGGCTTTGCCCGAACTGCATGTTCGAAAGCTTTTTCAGCCAAAGTGTGATTGAGGCATAATCTGTAATGATGAAGGACGTAAGTTATTCTAGTGAAAAAAATGTCCGCGTATCTGCTCCTTCCCTTGCAAATGTTGACGAAAGACGTTAGTCGACTGGCGCCCCTGCCATGTAAATGCCTCCCTTCTCTTTCCCGCTCACCTCTCATGCTGTTCCTCTTCCATCTCATTCCTCCCAAGATAACACGCTAAGGGTTTGATCAAGTCAGTTTAAATTTACCATGTTCCACTGCTCTAAACCGGGTGCCTCGATGCCAGTGCTGCTGCACATCGGAGACGCGCGTGAATTGAAGCACCGTACTCAAACGTTTAGAGAACCAAATTACCCTGCTCCACAAGCGTTCCAAGTGAAACGTGGAACCTATCTAGTGGAACCTTTCGTTGCTGTTGCCGTTTGATTTCTTAAATGCCACCGGGAGCTATATTAGCGAGGGCAACAGCAGGCGACAGAGTGAATTTTTTTTTTAGAATTTCATTTGCTATCGCAAAAACTAAGCATCTATGAATTTTTTTATGAAGGAACACTGTAAATATCCCTTGTGTACTAATTTCCTGTCTTATATTTGCATAATGTCTTGTTCTTGTTCAACAATTAGACGTCTAGATTTGGCTGTGGGTACATAAGACTATTGCGCAGCTTATGTTTCCCTTTGGCCGGGTGGCTCAATCGAGTCACAGACAGACAGACATACAGACAGACCAAAATTTCTGGGTTTAAGTAGCCCAAGAAAGACTATCGTCTTTAAAAATTGAAGGTTGGGAACAACCAAAAATGTCGCTTATGGTGTTGTGGTCGATTGATCCCACCTAGATCTTGGCCCTCACGTGGCCCTTTTGAACCCCAGCCCTGAAGTGGTCTGACCGTGTGTGTGCCCTTTCTTTTGCTGTGCAGCTCAACAGCCGGTCACTACGTCTCGGTGCCAACCGGCGCAATGAGGTTGTTGAACTCTTCACCCAGGTCTCGGGACAGGTGGTTCAGCTGCTGGTGAGTGCGCCGCCTTCCTTCACTCCTACCCGCAAGGGCCGATGGCAGCCTTTTCTTTCTGAGGGATCTCTGTGTGGTAGTTCTATCTTTCCTCTAGAGTTTCTGTAGACAACTACCATGTGTAAGGAAGAGGCGAATGGTGCTTAGCATATAGTCAACCAACCAAGTTCCACTAAGCACCTGAAACGTTCCACATGCTATTAAAGGCTACACAGGGCTGAGTTTGGTAAACATTAGTTTTTTAACCAAGCGAAAAAAAATGGCATCTGAAGGGTTGACTGTGACCAGTGTGCATTAGCGAGTGAGTTTCTGCATTTTTGCGAGTTTAGTTACATTGGCAGAGACTGGCATTCTGTTGTGCTTTTTGCCAGGGACGCCAGTTCAATTTCAGGCTGCAGTGGCCACCTTTATGATGGAGGCGAAAAGCGAAAATGCCCGTGTGTTCGATATTTCGGCGCACATTAAGGATCCACTGGTGGTCAAGATTAATCTGGAGCCGCCCACTATGGCACGCTTTATCGCCTTTGTAGCATTGGCGTGTTAAACCTCATGAGCAATCAAAGCTGTTGTGCCCTTCAATTACTGGCAGAGATGTGGTAAAACCAAGTTAGTTGTGATGAAATGTTGCTTCAAACAAATCTATCAGGTGGATGAGTCTTTTTCTGTGATGCCCTTTTGAGCATAAATTGAGCTTGTCTCTTCAGCCCTGCTGGCACCGTTCAAACGGGAAGTGCTCTGAGAACGCTGAATGGTCATGTCAGCCACGCCATTGTTTACTTTCTGCTTCAAACATATGGGGAATTTACATGTGGGGGCATTTTCCTAGGAAAAGGAAAGTTTCAACTACAGGCAAATGGATGGTTGTGGGTTGTATTATTATTCTTCACCTTCTGCCCTGAGGAACGTGCCCGCTGTCTACTGTTGGCTCCGCGCAGGACGCCTGCCTGCAGCCGGCTCAGAATCCGGACGAGCGGCGGCGCGCCCGCGTGTTCCGGTGCCTGGGAAGCTGGTTTTCGGTGAACGGTCTCCGGTTAGAAGACCCGACGCTCCACAAGCTGCTGACGTGCGTGTTTGAGGCCCTGGTGAGGACAGAGCGCTTGGTAGAGCATAATACCTTATCTCAATGGTTCTCAACCATGAGTGTGCCGAGGTGCCAATTTGGGGTGACAAATGTGGTGGAGGACCCCACGATGAACTACATTGATCGGCGTCATAATGTCAAACAGTTTGCGCCCAATGCAGCTGAGGTCGCCCACACATATTCAGTGTCTGCTTTTTCAGGCCGACTTTCATGCTGGTGCATGTGGTATCGTCAAAAAATTTGCTCTAGCAGCTAACAGGCGCCCAAGCGCTTATACCCTACTTTTTTGCATAGCTGGCGTGTTGTGCAAAAAGTCGACGTTTAAAGATATGCTAAGCAGAGGAAAAAAAAGATGCATGTAATGCAGCGAAGCCACGTTTTTGCATTAACAGACATGGAGATTTGGCAAACACGAGAGTTGAACGGGGGGAGATAGTTCCGCGGAGGGCTTCGCGGACCCCGAAAATGCCCTCGCGGACTCCTTGCCCTTGGGGTCTGCGGACCCCTCATTTGAGAACCACTGCCTTATCTGAAGTAACTGGCATGCGGCCATGGTCAGGACAAAACAAGGGGGGCGGTGCTGTACTGTAATTGTGGTTGTCAGATTGTAATTTTGGGCCGTTGGGAATTGGTGCGGCGTTGTCAGGGGGCAAACTTTCACCACTACACAGTAGCCCGAGACGCACTGTACCAATGCAGGGGCTCCAATTCTGGCTGTGAGAAACGTAAAATGGGTACCATTCCTGCTTTTCTATTCAACCTCGAGGAAACACGTCGGGGGCCGATCTGACGCCGTACAGGCTTGCCTTTTGGTGCAATGAATGCGGTAGTAACAGTAGCTAAGCACGAGCACCTTAAAAGGGAATTCCAAACGGAACAAAAAGGGCTTTGAAATACATATGTCATCTCCAACGTATTGCCAGCTAAAAGTGTAAAGGCAAATTAGATGAATCTAAGTGAAAAATATGAGTGCAAACTTGAAGGTGCTGTTTCTATTTTTCCAGGTATGAAAAGAGCTCTTAATTGTAGGTGCTATTGAACTTCAGTAAAGCTTGGTGTTGAGCTAAATTGGGCTAAACATGTTTAAACGAAAAGCGCTGAAATTTACGAGGGACGAACACAGTGAAGAAAACGATCACCGTGCATCACCCATTCCATTCGTTTCCTTTATTGTGTGTGCGTCCTTCATGAATTTCAGCACTCTCCTTTTAATTATGTGGTGTCTCCTGTCTCCTCAGACACCCTATTTTTCTTTTTTTGTTGTTTTCCAGTTATCAAAACATGGTTGCATGTACTAAAGGTTTGTTAACACCTAAGGGACATGGCTCTTAAAACAATTTCATTTAATTTTTAAGTAAACTATGAAACTAGCCAGTCTTGCCGCTTTTCCCCACTGATTTCAAATGTGCCATTATTTTTTGAGTCGGTCAATTAATTCTTAAGATAATTTGAGATGATTAGCCATTTTTGGAGAAACAACAGACAAAACAGTGGTAGTCACAAAAATGTAGTCTTGTTTGAATGCTTGTTTGAACCGAAACTTGTTTGAATGCTAATCTTGGACATCGTCCAATCACGTAGCACCTTTATCTGACGTCAAAGCGGTTAGTTGGCGCAGCCACCGCAAACCGCGTATGGTAGTTTTTCTTCTTCCAGGCTTTATAAAATAATTACCGACTTATCAACCGGATAAACAATGAAAAGTGTTCATTTGAGCAAGCAAAAGCGGAAGCTTGACAAATTCACTTCAGTGTCCCTTTAAAGGGCCAAGCAACAAACTGTTGTCAAGGATTTTAAATATCTTTAAAGTGTATTGCGTGGGTAATTTGTAAGAGAAAAAGTTTTTTTTTTTTTTTTTGTAATTGTTGGACCATCTAGCACTGAGGTTGCTTTATTAAAGCCTGCTGTCACTGGGGTCTGAAGTGGCCATGTTAACTCCTTCCAGCGTGTACTGCTTGTTTCAGGGCTGTGCTTACTTGCATTCCAGAAAAACCCAAGCTCAACGTCCAGTGTCCACGAAACGGCCACCGATTGCATCTGCAACGCCCTCGGCGTTCTTGGGGTAAGAGTTTTCAATAAACGCTTAGTACAGTTAAACTGTGCGTAAGATGAACAGTACAGCCCACCACTACAGTAGTTCTCAGAAGTCGATTCCTTGCTCATGAAGCACTAAACCTGCCATTGCAACTGCCTTGACCTTCCGTATCCGTCATCAAATCTGGGGCAGCGAAAATGGCTTGTGGCAAAGCCAACTTTATTGCAAGTGCTCAGTAGAAGACGGGTCGGCTCGAAAACAGTCGGCTGCTAAGACGATATCATTACTCAAATTTTCATTGACTTGTCATAATTAGTTCACAGGGAAGTTGTTGCAGAATTCTCTCCTGCTGTCAACATGGCCTATACCAAGGTGAAACCCCAGTCCTTCCAAGTTTTATTACGTAATCACAATATGACAGGTAAAGCGCAAACAAAACTTAGACAGGAAAGAACGCCAGATGGAGTGTTCCGTCCTGTGTTCTTTAGCCAAGTTTTGTTTCCACGTTCTTTAGCCAAGTTTTGTTTCCACTTTACCCATCATGCCCAACTCGCATTTCTTCTTAAGTAATCACAAAGTCGTAGTCACTGCAATTACCAAGCGATGATAAATATAAATATATGTACACTCTCTAATTAACCATGTGTGGGGTGCGCAATTTATGCAGCTTCGTTGGTCATCCATTTTCACGGAGTGGGATGGGTCCTAATTTTTCGAAGCTTAACCACTGCATTTTGGCCAAGGTGGTGTGCAGAAACGACTTATACTACTCGCTTTGAGATTTGGTGTGTGGTAAGGAACCGCCATCAGTGGTCAGAGCGGAACCAGTTCTGTTGTCTTCGTTTTACGGCTTGTTTCGTTATCGTGGTTGTGGCTTGGGGATGCATGTGCATGTTTTGCTTCTTTAACAACAAATCGTTTAGCAAATCGTAATTTTTCCCGTCCGTAGCTAAAAATACGAAGAAATTGCCGAGCGTGTGCACAGGAGCTTGAGCCTTGCAGCAACTGTCCGGCAGTTAACAAAACCAAGAAAACGCCTTGTGCTCACGTGTGCGTGCCTTGTGACGACAGCCCAGCATTCCCGGTGACGTTTGTCAGGCCAATTCCAAGAAAGTTCCAAGATTGGCGAAAAAAGAAAAAAAGGCTCCAGCGTTTGCCATAATTGTAGCAACACTTGCTTGGAATGAGAAAGACACGTCATAGTGTATGCCCTTCCAAGATGATGTCCAATGATTATCATTGCAAAAAAAAAAAAAAAAAGGGAAGCTCGCACTTACAGCAACAATGATGGAGTAGAGGTCATTGTGGCAGCTAAGAAGAAGCAGTTCAGCGGAAATTGTGGACTTAAACTGTCGTGATAGCCATGAAGGTTGCCTACAGTTTCGATACCTTCAAGTCTTGCACCTCAGTGTGAGCTTCCTTAATATTTGTCTTTCTTTCTCAAAACAGCGGGCCTCCGAGCCGACCCCCATGGCCCAGATCCTGGTGCAGGGCGTATACTCCCTCGTGGACTCTTACCACATGTCAGTGGCTCAGGAGGACCAAGACCGGTATGGACCACGGGATGCTGGTCACATCCTGCGTGGTGCCCTTTTTCTTTTTATGGAGTGAAAGCCTTAGGGGCCCCATTGTGTGAGAAAAGAACAGTGTTGTCAAGTACAGAAAAAGGCCGCCACTGCGAAGGGTAAAAGATGCATTTGAGTTCCTTTGGGAGTTGGGCCCAGGCCTCCAGGGTTGGAGTTGATGAGTGCAATACCACTGTGCTTCCTCAGCAAGTTGCCAAGGGCAAACTAAAGTTAACCTAGTGCGTGGTGTGTGACAGGTGAACGGGACAGCACGTGAGGGGAACAGGTGCACAGCAGCTACGAAGAACTTTGATTCTGTGCAACCTGTTGCGTTAAGTGTCGCCTGCACTGTTGAAGCGATTTGAGCTGAATGACGGAGGAAGGAGAGCAAAGAAAGGGACGTAAACACAATGTATCAGTAAAGGAGAGTCCTTGATAAGTGTCGCCAGGAAACGGCACAATGCTTTTGCCTTCAAAGTATCTGAGAAGCTTAAGTGCCCCAAGAAATTTTGGTATACCCCTGTCGCATGGGCACTTTCACTTGTGGTTGAGTCGATCCTGATCGAACTCAATTCGGATAGGGCACTGCTATGCAGCCAGTTGCAATTGGGATTGAGGTCCATTGTGCTCCCCTTAACCCTGGTTCCCCAAGTGCAATTAAATTTTTCGGGCATGATCGGAAGGGAGCGGTGATACTCTCGTCCCAGTTGAGTAATGCCACAGAAGGTGACAACGCCAACTAATGCTGCAAATTGTATAAAATAACGACTTAAACAAGGGTGTTATTGTATTTATTCAGTAAAGTATACCTGCTTTTGCAAAATTTCAACAGGTCAATCCCACCTAAAAACAAAATTGTCGTAGCCACGCCTGCCAACGGCTGTATCGAGTACAACAGTTATCGCTAGTTCAAATTGCAGTATTGTCACTTCTGGTGTGAATATGAAAGAAGAACACAGAGGAAGCCAGCCGTCGTCGCAAAAACGGGACTCACAGACGGCAACACAAATTGCTCGTGTTGCAACAAACAACCTCATTACAGCGGATGACCTTGGCACAAGCTTTGGCTGTGCAGGGTTACCTGATGTTGGCCGCAAAATTTACTATTTCGGTACCATGTGGTGCGAGAGCGCAAAATTTCAATCAGGATGGAAACGTGCTGTGTAGCAGCAGCGGACCGCTGAGCGCGCTCTAAAAGTCAATCCCGCTTCACTTCAATTTGGATTGAAAGTGCCTGGGTGACCGGATTACTTGTTGTCACGCAGGGTTGCTGTTGGGTTGATGGGGACAGGTCAGCCTGCGGCTTAAAGTCTCAAATTTTACTTTAATTGTTAAAGATGGATTCTCTTTGTTAGGTGCTCTTCTAGTAGCATGCATGTGGCCATGATTAAGGCGTATTGACGAGGTGGTCTGATGTTGAGCTGGTCTGATGTTGAGCTCAACCCTTCCACCTCTTGTACAATAAACTATCCGCTGTTTCAGACTCCAGAAGTTTGAAAAAAAGGGGAGCACAGACTCTTCTGAGAATATAGTGAAAGCTGCCGTGAAGTGTTGGGAGATATGGAACATAGGTAGAACACACAATGCTTGAGGGGAGAGGCAGGTTGAAAAGTTGACTTTTTTTCGACAATTTTTCTTTTTGTGTTTTGGATTGAATTATCATTTTGAATGTTAAGGTATGCCAGTTCAAAATTTCAGTCGAAAATTTCATCAGAAGTAGCCAAAAAATGCGTCTCAAGTTTCTCGCGGTGACATAGGAAAATCTCGTCCACTAAAATTGGTGTCTTTTTTATTCGTTCGCCTCGAGGCAGCGGCACTGTCTACCATTTCCAATCACTCAGGAGAGTAGAGTTACATTTAACTGTTTGAAAACAAGTGGGATGCAGTCTGTGTGGCATTCTTGGCGTTTTTCTCCCCTCCCGAGCGTTTCAAACGAAATGCCTGGAGAGGCAAAAAATTGCACGAGCTGAGTGCCTCTTTAATGCTTTCTTGTTGGCCGTTTCTATTTATAGATACTTTTGATTGTCGGCTTATCTCCTGTTTGTCTCCTTATTTGCTTGCTTTTGTTTGTGCTGTCTTCGTCTCTCTTCTGAACTGGTTCTGTTATTCGGCCAAAATGCAGATCTGTGAACTACTGCCGAATCTTCACGGAGCTCGCTGAGTCATTGCTTGACGACATGATTCAGCATCCAGGACAGGTGGGTTGAACTTTCGATTTCGGGGAACACTTTTTTTTCTTTTTCCTAGCTTGGACCCTACGTAGTTTGCCCATTATGCCAGTGGGTGTAGTGTTTCTGGTCACTTTTGTGCTAATCTGTATCAGACCTTGACCGATAAATCACAAGCTGTCTCTTCTTTTTCTAATTTTTGTTTCTTTCCTTAGGGTCTTGGAGACCCACGGTGCCTGGATTTGCTTCTGACCTGCGTTGGCCACTATGACTACGAGGTGAGTGGCTCATGTTGCAAACGAGTGGGATTAACAAGCATTGCGGTTAGCAGAGTAGATTCTGGAGCCTATTTTATTTTTCGTTTCAGAAAGTAGAGGTTGGAGATGAAACTTCCTTGCCTCCGTACTTGGTCTGCTGAGATATGATGTGGTTTGTGTCTAGAGAGAGAGAAAAAAAAAATAGTTTAATTTATTTTTTGATGCACATGGTGTTGCAACAAAATTGTCTTTGAACAGATTTCATTGATAGAGGCACTGAATCCTTTCCAGTCAGGTTTTGCATGAAAGTCTCAATTTATGGTCTATTTTGTATAACACAGGCCACACCAGTGCCCTGGTTTCAGTTTTCGCCTGTAAGAGAGAGAGAGAGAGAGAGAGAGAAAATTTCTACGCTGAAAGCTCAAAAAGGCTTCTTCTGCACCCACAAACAAAAACAATGTCTTATTAGAAGGGCAACACAGTTGCCCACGTTTTTGCAGAAAAAGTGCAGTGGCCATGGTATTTGACCTTTGTTCAAAGTTTGACAGGAATCAAGCCAGCTGTGTTGTCAAAATATTTTTTAAAGACATAACACGTTGTATGGGCTAGTACAGTTGATTCCTGTTAAGGTCGTGGGAAATGAATTCTTCTTGTTTCCAGGTTGCGAGTAGTTTCATACTAATATACACTAGAGGGAAATCTAGTGCAAGTGTTAGTGGGCCACATTTCAGTGAGTGTGCCGTCATGTATCACAGGGACGCGTTTCATTGCTACGTGGCATGCCTCACCAACAAACCAAAAAGTTGCCTGTGGCTGTGAAAAAAATATATATATTATCGTAAAAAAATTATTTAAAGTTGTCAATTTTATTTACCGATGCAATAGTGAAGCTCCCAAACATTTATTTGTCATAGCTCCCTTTAGAAGCTTCGTGCAAGACAAAAAAGAAAGAAACAATGTTGCCCTTTTTGGTTGCTTTTGGTTTTAGGATTGAAAAGAAGCTGTGTGGCTAGCCAAGACGAGTTGAAGAGGATAGTTGCTAGCTTCTATGGCGGTGTCCACAACGGCACACGACTGCAGTGACCAGTTTCCCTCTAGTGTATATTAGCATGAAACTCTGTGCCAGGCATAAGCACTGATATATGTCATGCGCCATTGTTCTTTTCTGCGGGGAGTTGAATGTCTCGGAAGCGAGCTGTTTGGCGGTACGGTGACCGCTGTGGTGTATGTGTGTGTGGCCAGGTGGCGGAGATCACGTTCAACTTGTGGTACCGGCTGTCGGAGGCCCTGTACAAGGAGAGCAATGACGTGCTGAACGCCCTGTTTGGCCGCTACATCCAGATGCTCATCGTGGCCCTCTGCCGGCACTGCCAGTTGGACCCCGACAAGGTGGGCATCTCTGCGTTTACCTCGACACCCTCTTCTAGGCGCCCCACAGGGTCCCTCACGGGGGAAGAACAAGACAGGAGTGGAAAAGACGCTTCCTAGGGCGGCTAGATAGCGTCAAAAGCACTTGGCCTAGCTTGAGCTAGTGGCATCTGTTGTGGGAGAAAAAACGCTGTGGCTGCCGGGATCAGCATTCCGCTGTGCAGCCATGCGCTGCACAGGAGGTATGCGTTTTCTGCAGCAATCACTGCCTCCGAAGAACTCGCTCTGACTGCCTGTGAAAAACACACACTTAATAAACAGGGTAACACGTAACACTTTAACAAAAGTGACAATGCATCTGCTAAACATAACCGCATAAAAAAAAAATACTTCCCTCACAGCTCTGCTGGGCCCACACAGCTCCGTCTGCCACACTGGTCACCGAGTGCTTGTAGGCCAATATGGTGTCCCCCCTGCACTGATATGGACCCGCCCTCAACCTCCAAAAAGAAGCAAAACACAGGCTAATGTCGCAGACTCCAGGGTAGGTCGGGTTAGACGTGTAGAGAGAGAGGGCACGATGAGAGCCAGTGGTCCGTTCTTTGCCGTCTGTTTCTTTTTATTGTGAATTTTTCCTTGCCCTCAGCCAAAGCCAGTTTGTCGTGGCAATGGAGGGAGGGAAAATTAAAAAAAATACGAAGTGTTTGTCGCCGCTTGAGCCAAGCAAGCGTTGATTCAGCAGGACTGCCTATGCAAGCACACACCGTACGCCAGCCGCCGCATCGTGCATTTCCAGGCACGCGCAAAAAAATGCTCCGCTAAGAATAGGTGAGATTATCAATTGCCAGCCCAGAACTTCTGTTTTCCACTGCTGCGGCAAAAAAATGGCACTAGTGTCACAGGACTAACTCCCGGTTTGGGTCCCTATACACCCTGCCTCGTCGACACACCCTCTCGTTTAGCAAGGGGCTGAGGGAGTGAAAAGGGGTAGTTATAATGTGGTTGTAATGTTAGGCATAACTATAACTGGTGCAATTGCTATGCAAGTATAATGCAGATGTAATTATGACAGGCGTAATCGTAATGTCGTTTCACCTTCACTCTGGTTTTGGGCTCTCATTTCTTGAATCCCCTGTGTGCTGACAATGAAAATCACTTGTGTTGTGCTAGCAGGTGCTGTTGAATCTTGTGCTGGTAAGGCGACATGTGCACCTTGCCTTTGAGTTTCTCTAATCTTGATAAGGAGATGATAATTGCGAAATCAGCCGTAACTGTCGGGCAGGCTGACACACGGCCCCTGGTTGAGGTGCTTGGTATGGGCTTGCAGAGTCTAAATTCAGGCAGCCCGTGTAAGTGCCACATCAGGATAATCTCTCTTGCTCGCAATTTTTAATGCGGAAGCATTAGATGACTTAATAGGTTGAAAAAGTGGTGTTGCATTGGTGTGGCGGACAAAGTGACATTAATCAAAATGGCTGGCCATCATTTAAAGAACATAAAAAGCAGGTCAAAGGATGCTGGGATTGACACCAAATTTCTCGGAGAAGCTTCTGTAAACAAAGTCAACTAACGGAGTTGAAAATTTAAATTTTGGCTTGGATTGGAATCGAATCAGGGGTTTCCAATACCGTTACAGCTTGTTGGTACTAGCTGGGTGGACCTAGTGGATGCGTTGACGCCTTAGACTTGGGTCTGTATTTTTGAAACATGTTCTAAGGTCTACGTGACTAATTTTGAGCATGCTAATTGCAGAAGCAACAGTTAAGTAAGTAGCAAAACCCATCTCCGCTAAATGTTCACCAAATTTGAGTTTACTTACAAATACGGGCTCCATGCGAAACTTCCGCTGAGAGCCAGCCACACTGTAGCTGGCACTGCCGAGTCCAAGAACGCGGATTCAAGGACACAGGTTTGGTCCCGGCCGTGGCAGCAGCTTTTTTGATGGAGATGAAAAGTGAGAACGCCTGTGGGTTCGAGATTTGAGCACACCTCATGAACAATTCCCAGGTGGTCAGAATTAATCCAGGGGAGCCCTCCACTACAGCGCGCCTCATCGCCTGCGTTGCGTCGGCGCGTTAAAAACCCCACCATCAATTGTTGATGCGTTTACTGGTGTGCAAGAGAGGCCAGGCGGTGTCGTAATACTCTCGTTTCTCCACAACCACCACCTTGCAGGAAGGGGTGCCCAGTGAGAGAGACGATTTTGGCGACTTTCGGAACCGAGTCGCTGAACTCATCAAGGACGTCGTTTACCTGGTGGGCTCTGCAAACTGCTTTCAGCAGGTGAGTCAACGTGAGGGGTGTGTTTTATCCTTCTTTTAAGAAAGTTGTTTTGATGGGTACATAGACAACGACCACTCTGTTGTCATGCTTTTTCTTTTGGTTTGCGAATTGGCAGCATGTGTGGGGGAGGCATCGTAAGTGATGGGGAAGGTGGCCTTGCAACTTTTGTGTCGGATGAGCTGTTTTGAAGGTGTCAAAACTGTGTCTTAGTGCGGCAAACACTTTGGAGAATTACCGTATGAACTTGAATATAGGTCAAGTCCCCCTTTTTTTCCTTAAGAGTACACGAAAGTCGCCACTCGTCATATTGTCACGGAGCTACTAGTACTATTTACTAGTAGTATTTACTAGTGGTCTTTGGATAGTTTGGAGAAGGGCCACTAGGGAAATCTATCTACCATTAGAGAGAAGGGCCATCCAGAGGGCACTCACAAGGGAAGAAGATATGGGTAGGCGTTTCGAAGGTTCTCCACCAGGTGTGCAAAAAAATAAAATTAAATGTAAAGCCTGAGGTATGAAAGTGCGCATGCATGCACAGCCTAGCAAAGTACATTACTGTTTCTTGATATCACGAACGTATGAGGTACGTCAAGCTCTGTGACACTTGTGAAGTCACAGCATGAAGTGTATCAAACAAGCTTGTAAGTTGTTGCTTTTCTTATTGGTGACACAAGCGACGGGGAGCTCACGTCTGCAACCAGTGTCTTTTCCTCCTGGCCGTTCCTCATTTCTTGGCAGATGTTTGAGAACCTGAAGAACCAGGGTCCGCAGGCCACTTGGGAGGTCACTGAGGCCACCCTGTTCGCCATGGCTGCTGTCGCCAAGAATGTCGTGCCGTAGGTGACGTTTTGTGCATACGTGCCTGTGCTGCCGTGCGAGCAACTAAAACCGCTTGTCAACTTTTGCTGTCGCTGCATTGAGAGGTTTGGACGTCCGCAGATAGACTTGTATTTCACAACCTGAGTACTATAGCTTAAGATGCAAAAGCTGAAAATTGCAAATAGTTACAGCACTGCGTTCTGCAGAATTGGACGGAAAATGTGCGGACACAGTTGTGTCTATGCGCTGAGTGTACAGGCTAGTTTTCTATTTTCATTACTCTTGGGCAACGTGAGAACATGTGTAGTAGCTGGTTTGGAGTGAACTGCAAAACAACCTCGTTGCATTTCCGAGCGCTTTGGTTGGATTGGGAGCTGTGTTACACCAAGGGATGGGCAGTTTTCTGAGTTCAAGGATGAATTTTTCGTTTCCGCGATACTGGGAATGGCGGAATGCATGGTTAAGCGTGACCAGCAGGTGTAATGATGTGTCGTGAAATTGTGGCACACTTTGACTGCAATAATCCACAGAACGAGAGCCTACATTCAAAGTGTGCAACATATTACATTGAGGTTTGAATGCTGTGTGTTTCATCCTTGCTGTCTGCCTCATTTCAGGGAGGAGAACGAGACGGTTCCCGAGGTGGTGGAGGCCATTTTGAAGCTTCCCGCTGAAACGCACCTGGCTGTACGGCACACGAGCATCCAGCTGCTTGGGGAGCTGTGCGAGTGGATCGACAAGCATCCCCAGTACTTGGGTGGGTACTTTTACTCTGCTCAAAGGGCCCTGCAACTGGGAGCATCAAGGGGCCCTGCAACTGGGAGCAGAACGGAAAGGTCTCTGGGAAGTCTCTTCTGGGAGCCGATCGGGAACTTATCAGAAGAAAAAAAAAATATTTGCATGCATTCAAAATAGATCATTACGTGTCGTTGGTAGCAGCATGCTCCAACAATTTGTCAAAGTCAAAAGAGACAAGCATTGAGAAGCGAAATCGTGAATTTTGTTAAGTGACTATTCGACTGTATAACACCTCCAGTAATCTAAAGCTGGAAGGTAAGATAGTCACATAGTCAAGAACGATCCGAGGTTCTTTTAGAAAATAAAGTTTATTTGAGCGAACCTGTGCTTAGCACTAAACAATAAGAAAAGCATAAACGCATAAATAAAAGTGACAAACACATTGAAGCGGTGCCAAATCAAATGTTGTGCAATTGGTTTTCACACATTTACCTGGGAGTGCAGTCTTTTTCCTTAACATCCAGTTATATTGAGAACATTGTCAATCCAACAAGATCGGTCTTGGTGAGTGTGGAATAGAATACACTCTTTCCTATCAAGCGAGATTTGGGTGCAGCCTAATGCTGAAAGGAGCAAATGGATATCCCACTTCTAGTGCTGGATAAGATAACCCTTAGAAACTAGATGCTGGCAACGAAACGAAACGATTCACTGAGCATGGTTTGCTCCTTTATAATAAAGAGAAAAGTGTGGTCTGCCATCTGCGAACATTGCTGCGAACATTTCTTCAAATATCTGATTGCGCCTGCTGTCTTGTAAACAAACCTACTTTTATGGTGAAAGCCTAAAGCGCCTCGTTCTGGGAAAAGCAGTCATTGTTGTCTGGTCAAGAAAATGTCCGCTGCAGTAAAGAGTAAAAAGGGAGTTAAAGAAAGAGTTAAAAAAAGAGTAATCATGCATGATACGGTGGGATTTGAACCGTGGTCTGCACAGTAGTAGTCCAGTGCTCTACCAACTGTGCTATCTCCACTCATTCTTTCTTCGTGTTTCATACCTATTTAAGCAATTGGCCGGGAATCAGGAGCTTTGAGGGGCTAATGTGCTTGCTTCATAAAATTTGCAAAACTGTAGATTGGAGACCTAAATATTATAAAATAGTGCATGCCTCATGACACCTGAACATGATGGCACAGGAGTAAAACAGCTGGAAACTAGCAGAGCAGAACCTTGATTCTAGGGAAGCTGTGGTGCATGCCTCAGCTTTGCCATACGACAAAGAAGTGTGAGTGAAGAAAGAGATGCAAATACGGTGTGGCAGTAGAGAAGTCTTTAAGGAGTTGTATGTACCACGCTTTCGCCTTCAAGGCACATGTGCAGATTTAAGTTCCCCAAGAATTTTTTTCCGTTATGATGTCGACCTTTCGTTAACCGTTGCCACCATTGTCCCTTTCTTTCTTTGCTGCAGACCCCGTGCTGACCTTCCTGCTGCAAGCCCTGCAGACGCCCAGCCTGTCGAGCGTCGCGGCCGCCTCCCTGCAGAACGTCTGCTCCACCTGCCGGGGGCAGATGGTGGTGCACTTCCCCGCCCTGCTGCACATTGTGAGCGTCATGGACACCCTCTGCCTCTCCACCAGTGCCGCCCTGGGGCTGCTCAAGGGTACGCACGCACTCACACTTCACGTCATCATTGTCTGGGGAGTGGAGGTGGGGAGGACTTCTTTCACTCTTTGGCAAAAAGGAGAAAGAAAAAAAGAGCGCTATCACCAAAACCCTTTGATGCCCAGTGTTGCTCAGGAACAACTCAAACAATATTTTTTTCTCTCACACTTTGTGTTTTTTTTTTTTCGGCATTTAACACCATCTGTTGACAGCAAAGGTTCTCGGACCTTCAAAAGTTAAAAAAAGAGAGGGCAGCATGTACTTCTGTGGACTAAAAAAAAGTCATGTTTATGCGTGTCAACACGCATAAATCCCAGGGGCTCAATGGGCTAGTGACAGGTAAGCAAAACTGTGCAATTCCGTTGTTAATACAAATGATAGCAATACAAACTTTGCGTAATTGTCTTCACGTGAACCATCAATCGTGCTGATTAAGGTAGCTTCCTTGTTCAACCGATATAAGGGAGCCAGTGTGTTTCCCAGTGCCCAGTGGGTCCCAGTGTTTGCACCAGTGAACCAAATTTTTTTCTTATTCTTACTTCATATTTGTGATGTCGGAAGTTCTTTTAGATCATAAAAATAATTTCACAATCCCAAGCGAAAAATTAAAGTTTTGGGCTTCGAAGGGTTAACAGATGTGTGGCAGAAGTTTACGCAATTCGAGTCCGCAGAAAATGTATTTGAGAACTTTTTGGACACTGTTGGACCTAGGCAGGTAGACAACTTACGGACCGGAGTTGTAACGAATTTTCTTAATGCGGAATCAAAGTCCAAGAACATTTCATTGCCGAGAGAGATTGAATGCATGGTCATCTATACGTGTATTCAGCGGGGACCCGATAACATTTATTGCCGCAGTAATTTACAAGTCTTGGGATTTCATTATCGTGGGGTTGGCCTGTACTCCCAAACCTGCCGAACAACATGTTCTGAAGGAGAAAAATCTGCATGCTGTGGTACCGGTAATGGGGCTAACTTGCACAGTTTGGTTGCGGCTGTCCGCATGCGAGTTTACGAAAATTTTGACAAGGGAGCAAAAAAGTGTTTTGTTCTTGTCTCTTTTTTTCGTTAATAATGGGAACAGTTTGTTTATGCGGAGTAATCTACCTTGTATAAGAACATATAATAACTCAGTCTTCTCATTTCTTACACCTTCTGCACTTTGGATAATACCTGTAGCTTGTTGTTGACGCAGAAGTTGCGAAAGCATACTCTAAGTTCCATTGTGCTTTTAGTTGGGGTTCAATATCTGGCCGTAATTTCAAAGTGAGTGTGTTGTTAAAGGGGCACTGAAGGCAACCAGCAAGTTGGTTTCAGTTGAAAGTCTGTCCTCCCCATAGCCATTTTAGCATTGATTCGGTGCCGAAAGATGCCTTAATTGCTAAGAAATTGCCAATCAAATGCTGATCAAAGGTGACGCAAACAACGACTGCAGCCACTGTTTGCATCATGATAAACCGCAAGCAAGCGAAGCAGTGGTGATGCACAATGGTATAAAAGCAACCGAATACAACACTGCCATGAACCGAGCAGGTTGGTCAGTTTCAGTCTATAAGTCGTGCTTTCCTGATCTCCCATGTCCTTTGCAGCTCCAGACCACTAAGCAAAATGTTCCTTTATCTGACCCGTGATCAGCATAGATGCTTTGTTGAAGAACAACATGCTGTCCTTTTGAAGCCCTGTGAATGTTGGCGCCGAACCAACTGCTCGTGCGTAGCTTCCATGCTTCCTCGAAAAGCGATACCGCCGCCCCAAAAATGGACGAGTAGCGCCACCCAGTGGCAGCCAGGAAAGGTGTTGCGCTCGCCAGACAATTTAAGCATTTCCGGTGCAAGTTGCGCGGTACAGCCAGTGGGGGCGCCACCAGTCCACGTTTTCGCTATTTTCCGCCTTATTTAAAAAAAAAAAAAAACCTACGCGGAAGGGTGGTATGTTTGTGTTCTTGGTGAGCTAATCGATCGATCTAGAGCAACTTTTATTTTGACCTTTAACATTTTCGTGACCGCGCCTATTCCCATCAATAGTATGCTATCGATGTACAAGTTCAAATTTTGGCCCGCTCCGAGTGCTCCTGCACCGCTAACTCCATCCAAACGGTAAGGGAGAAAGTATTTTATCAGTTTTGCTTTTGAGTTTCGTTTTTCGCCGCGAGGGGATTTTTAAATGTCCTTCGCCGGCGGGAAGACGAGCTCACGTGGTTGCAGTTATGGCGTCACCGCCGCTCGCCGATGCTACGCGTTAACGGTGAATTTCTACGGAATTGCGATGTATCTGAGCTTGAATCTGTGCGTGATGGTAGCAGTGCAAACATGGAAGACGACTTCGATTCGTCAGACCTTAGTACGGACAGCGAAAGTGCATCAAGTCCCCCGGACCATCAACAGGGGTGCGCCGCTGAGTTTTGCTTTCTTTTCCGGTCGCTTTATCACGGGCACGCGTGGTTGTAAACAGATCCGGCCCTGTTCTAAAGGCCACAGCTCTTATCTGCAGGGTGTTGACTTTGTTCAGGCGAGACCACTTAGCGCCATGTGCATAGATAGTCGAGTTATCCCCACGAAGACTGCCCAGAGTTGACCTTGGCTTAGCGCTTCGGAGCAGCGCAGTTGTTCGTTGTTTATATTTATATGTTTGTATGTACATAACTTTTGTACTTACAGTGCTCATATTTCCAGTACTGTTCTATAAGCGTTTTTTTTTTGTTTAGAGGGCATATTTCAAATTGTTTTTATGCCTACCATGTGCAAAGTAGCATTAAGGTTATCATCAATTTTTTTCTTTTTGCTGCTTTTTTTTTGTTTTCACAATTTTTTTATAAAATTCGCAATACATCTGTTTGAAATTATTACTGTTGGAAAGCGCCATTCTTCCTCTATCATTTCATAACTTGCACTTTAGCATCCATCATTTTCTGTGGCAAGAAAAAAAATATTTCCTGGGCTACCCAAAATAAACCGATTTTTTTCCATGGTAACGAAAGTGTTAAGTGATCGTCATTAGCACTGAAGAAACCAAGGAAGTGTTTTATGTGAACTGGGGAGCTGGAACTTAAATACTGAGGACAAAATGTATTAAGGGGGGACGGGACACTGGTCTTAAAACAACTTCTTTTAATTTTCAAGCAAACTTTGGGAAACTTGTCAGTCTTGCTGCTTTTTTCCGACCGATTGCAAATATACCATTATTTTTTCATTTGGTCAATTAGCTTTCGAGATAATGAGAGATAATTAGACATTTTTAGTCAAGCAATAGACAAAATAGGGTTGGTGATAAAACTGTAATCTTTACATTTTCCAATTCTATGATGAACCCTGGTGAATGCAATGATCGAAGCAGTTTTTTGATGCATCACCTGGAACTAATTTTACAGCTCATTAAATTTTATTGTTTGAAATGCGACTGAAGATGGTTCCTTGCCGCTGGTGCCTCCAATGTTCAAAGAGCTGTAAAATTAGTTGCAAGCAATGCATCAAAAAACTGCTTCGATTATTGCATTCACCAGGGTTTATAGTATTGAAAAAGGTAATAAAAAAGTAAAGATTACAGTTTTATGACCAATACTATTTTGTATATTGTTCCTCCAAAAATGACTAAGTATCTCTAATTATCTTGGTAAGTAATTGACCAACTGAAAAAATTATGGCATATTTAAAATCAGTGGGGTAAAAAGCAGCAAGACTGACAAGTTTCACAGAGTTTGCTTGAAAAACAAAAGAAGTTGTTTTTAAGACTAGTGTCCCCCCTTAAACGAGTAGCGTGCGATGATGCTTGAGGCCCATAAGCGCTGCCGATGGTTGCAGGTTTGGAAGCTAGCTTAGGGCCATTAATTTAACCTGCAACAGCATTTTTAGAATTTAATCCAAGCAGGCCAGCCCAGGCAAACCAAAACCAAGGAAGTGTACATTTAATTCAGAGGTGAGTGTGGAGGGGGAGTGAAAAAAAAATCGACATCACACAGCTGTTGCAACCTTCAGTGTCAGCTGAAGTTGATTTATAAATCAATTGATCGACATTGTCCCTCAGGCATGTGGCTCCTATGTATTGTTATACAGTTCCCCTCCCCCCTGTGAGTTTGTGTGTCGGGTTTGGGTAGAGGAGCTCATTTTTGCTGTGGCATCCAATGCCATCATGGCAAGTGACCCACTGACAGCCGATGCTGCGGGAATTCTTTTGTCGTTCTTCGCTCGCCTTGAAAGTCGGCACTTTCGTTTGCTTCCAGGGACCGTGCTGGTTCTGGCCAAGATGAGTCCGGAGCAGATCACCGACGGCATGCGGCAGCTGTGCAGGATTCAGACGGAACGTCTGACACAGGTGAGGCACAAGCACTTTCCGACAGGCACTGTCCCCTCTTCCTCTTTCCTCGTATCTGCCTTCTCCTGTGCCTTTCCTGGCCTACATGCCGTATGTGAGGCCAGAAGGAAATCGCCGAGTGCCTTTGTTTTGAATGCGAGCCAATCCTCTTCTTCTTTCTCCCAAATGACGCAGGTAATCAACGCGGAGGACACCAAAGCGGAAGGTAGCAGGAGCGAGCCCATTGTATTTCTCGACAGGCTGGCAGCCATATTTAGGTGGGTATCTTCAGTCAAGGCCTGCTTGTGTGACGGGAGTGCAAAAACTGCCTCATGCCATCTGGGCAAAGTCAACTTGAAGCTGCACAAAGGGGAAAACTACTGTATAATACGGGATATAGGTCAACCCCCTTACCTTGTAGCCAAAAAATGCAAAAAAGATAATTCAATACACGACATCGTTTTATTGACGTATAGCGTCTCAGATTACTCGGCAGGATTGTCTGCAATGTGGTCGGACGATTGCTCGCTGGCTGTCGCTCACACAGCAAGTTGTCCTCTTTGCAGTCCAGGGAATTGCTTATGCAGCACTTCTTAAACATTGACAAGTCCATGCCATCAGGAAGCGAGTGCAAAGCATGGGACACTCATGTACAGACCGTAGCAAGAGCCAATCTGTGGAGGCAGCCAGCAATCATCTTGGGGTATGCATTCGTAGAGACGTCGCACGACACTCGCGTACAAAACTTGCCACTTTGTACAGCAGTACTAGTGCACAGAGCAGTGCTCATGAAACGACGTCTTCCGAGCGTTGCATACCGAGAGCTGCCCCTTCAGCTAACACCAGTAGCGTACACTTCTTTTGGTGACACCGAACTGGCGCAAGGTGGACATTTTGTTGGTTTTCGAAAACGTTTAACTTTTCTTCTAAATGCTCCTGTGAACTGGCACCAAGTGCCTAAACTCATTTTGAGCAAGCAGAAAGTAGCACGCACACATTCACTAACTCAAGAGAAGCAACCAAACGAAGATGGCGGCGCGTCCGATTGATGGTGGTGGCGATGGTGCCTTTGCGGTTTGGATAGGCTCGATGGGCTGCCTGGTTGCCAGATGACAACTAGAATTATGCCAGTGACCACTGTATAGGTCGAGGGGGGCCTTTTCGGCAAGTTTTTGAGCAAAAAATCTCGACCACCTTCCACCTTACATGGTATGCCATTTCAGAGCAGAAAACTTGTACTATTCAAGTGTTTCCTTTGTGTGTGTGTGTACGTGTGCATGCATGCGTGTGTGTGTGTGTGCATGCACACAGTTCCACTTCGTAAATTTTGCTCTGTACGAAGGCGAAATTGATGGACTACAGTGGGGCAGCATTTAGAGGAGGACCAAGCCCTCCTTGGTTAAAATGTCAAATTTATACCCTCTCCCTCCCATTTGTTTGTCATTTTCATCGCCTTCGCCTCTTTGATAATGCTCACTTCTCAGTTACAAAGTCAAATTCGTGCCCGGGCACTGCGAGAAAATGGTTAGACGGATATCGACAGGCCAGAAATGTTCGTATTGCGATGTCTATCCAAGCCATGCCATGTTGTTGTATGATGGTGTGTGTGAGGCGGTGAACAAGCTGTTCAGCTAGAAGGGCTTCCGGGGCTTTTCAGTGCACCTTGTAAGCTGTAGGGTTGAGCGGCGCAATGTAGAATGCAGCAGTGTAATTGGCAATGCACTTCCCGCACCGTCGCCTCCAACCGGTTGATTTCCAGGGCTTGAGGATGACTTATCTTGTATTTCATGCACTTCATTTCCCCACCAGATGCATAGTTTTCTGCAGGTTTAGCACTTTTAATGGTGTTCAGCTTTCCAAAGGGAACTTTCGGTTGTCGGCGAGCAATGGTGTCAATTGCAGTCCCTAGCGAAAAATTTTACGGGCTCTCTCTCCGTTTTGTTGAGTGTTGTGGCTGCACTGGTGAGTCAGCGCATGTGCTAAAGGGGACATTAAGACAAAATATCAGTCTGCCCCCTAAAAACACCGCTTTATCCCAATGGCAGTGATAATGAAGTGGCAAATTATCAGTGCAGTTAACGCTCTGATAATTTGGTGTTTTCTTTATTGTTTCACTGCTGATGTTGAGGACTGCAAAATTTAGACGCAGTGTCTAGAGTGCCGTCCGACAACAATGAAATTTTTAGGACTGAACTGACACGGGCCAGAGCGTCTGCTGATGTGGTGTAGAGTTTACGTCTTAGCTTCCTGTTACTAAGGGCAGTGGTTCGATTCTGGCTCTTGCCTCCTTTATTTTTTTTTTTTACATTTTAAATTTCAATTATAATTTTTATGGCTTTGGTTAGTTTTTGATTTATAATTTTTTTTTCCTGTTTGTTAGGTTATGTGAAGTTAGTTTGCGTCGTATTACGCTAATGGAGACGCAAAGTAGTGCCAGACGTTGCATTTTTTCATCGAAACGCCGGTGGATGTTGCTTTTGTGGAGTGCTTATAGTACCGTCGGACCGCACTCTAGACAGCCAATTAAAAGATTTTTGATGTTTCCTGCATTTTTTTTTTCGGTTAGTTTTTTTCGTGGCTGGAACAAAGCTTAGTGCGTTACTAGAGGCTAGTTCCTTCAAATTGAACACGGTTGTCTTTGGCGTCCATTGCTTCGTGAACTTCCCCCTCTCCCCAACACCAGGAACACGAACGTGAACGTGCCACCCGGCCAGTCCCACCCGTGCCAGCCCGTGGTGGAGGAGGTGTGGCCGGTGCTCTCGCAGGCCTGCCACCGGTACCAGGCGGATGAGAAGGTCACCGAGCAGTGCTGCCGCTGCATCCGCTTTGCTGTGCGCTGCATCGGGCGCCACTCGCACCTCCTCCTCCAGCCGCTCGTCACGCAGGTACTGTGCGAGAAGAGAGGCTTTCATACTTTCTGGAGTCTGAAGAAAACATTCCTTGAGGGGTAGACACTCGCCGGCGGGTATCATCCATGCTATATCTCTTCAACACCATAAAGTTTCATACTGGTATATATTGGTGGTACATACTGGTGTATACTAGCTTCATACTGGTATAGAAAATTGGTACATACTGCAATCGTGCGCCATTATGTCTTCCGCAATAGCAGCGAGGAACGTTCCCTGCCTACTGGCTTGGCTAGCCAGATTTTTGTTCTTAAAACCAAAATCGACAAAAAAAATTTTTTTTTTCTTGTTTGCCTTCCATGAAGCTTCTAAATATTCCCTGAAAAATTGCACCTTTTTGAAGTGCCATTTTTGTAGTAGTTCAACAGCTTTAAATAATCATTTACGAAAATGTTGCGGCTTTTTCGTAGCCACAGGCACCTTTTCAGCCTGTTCATGAGTCATGCCATGGACAAGTGGAACATGCCTATCCGGTACACAACAGCATGCTCCCTGAAATGCCGCTTGCGCAGACATTAGAGCTGGATTTCCCTCTAGTGTATATTAGTATGAAACTTCATATGAAAGTTCATTGCACGGGTATGTGTCGATAAACGAGTTGCAGTCGATGGCGTAGTTTAGTTTCGTGCCTTTCAGCTATACCTGGGGTGGTATTCTCGTAACTGTCCCTTTTGGAAACGTCCCTTTTGAGTCCCTTTTATCGTGACGTACTTCCGGTTAAAGCAATGAGCGTTGGCAGTAGGTTTGTTACGCTTGCGTTACGTCACTTCCGGTTGTTTGCTTTTAGCCAATCAGGGCTCGCCAAAAGGGACACTTTTGAAAGGGACGCAAAAGGGACAAAACTCGAGAATACCGCCCCTGGGCTCTGAGGCCTGCCGCAGGGAAGAGGTGCGGAATAATGTAGGATGGCTCGGGATTCTTTAATGCACGATGAATGCTCGACACACCAGTGCTTTTGGTTCTTGCGTTTCCTTGAGACAAACGGCCCCTGTGGCTGAGCGGGGGACGCATGCTGACAGGTGAAATTGCAGTCACGGAATCAGAAAGCCGCTGACTTTAAACGTCGTTCTCCATTTGCAGATGGTCCAGCTGTACCAAGTCCATCAACACTCGTGCTTCCTGTACCTGGGGAGCATCCTGGTGGATGAGTACGGCTCCGAGACAGGGTGCGTCCAGGGGCTCATCGACATGCTCCAGGTGTGTTTACGTGCACTTGTTTGTTGTTTACTTGTTGGTTTTGTCTGCTCATTTTGTTTATTGTTGCTTTCGGGCACTAAGCCTGCAAAGCAGTAACGGACGTCAATACACTTGAACCTGGCTATGTCAAACAAGTGCTTACGTCGAAACAGTCTGAACATGGCGTTCAAAATTTTTTGTGTCCGTTGTGTTCCTTGCACAGCGAATTATCGATTGTCTTGAGCTGTTTTCTGAACTGCTCTACATACAGATGAACACATCTACAACAAAAAATTTCAGCCTGACCTTACAAGTGAAGTGGTTTTTGTTGTGGAAGCCTAAGGGAGGGGCTTTTTACAACCGAGCAGCTGTTTGAAAATTATTCTGAGCTGCCAGTGTATTTTAAAACATAATCTGTGGCTGCCGAAAAAATTTCTCTGCTTGTCATGTGGCTGCCTGAGAGATGTAATGGGGAAGGTCGATGGGACTCTGTGTCTAACAAAATTCGTCGGCTCAGTGCATTATGCGTCTTCCATTGGTGATTCCAACTGTTGTGGCTTGTCATGTTAATACAAAGCCCTTGTATTATCTCTATTGGCACGACAGAAAGTCTCTCGTTCGTCTTCTGCGCTTTGTTTCAAACAAGAATACTTAGCTACGCGACCATCTTCCAAGCAAGCAACGTGTTGAGCATAGTCAAGTTTTCAGTGAAACTTTCTGTGGTCAATGGACATATCAGTACCTTCTGGTGTACCTATTCACGTCAAAGCAAATAATTCTCTTACCAGTCACCATTGCTAGGTGCCAGTCCCTTTTTTTGTTGTTTTCTTTGCAACGATTCAATATCAGAGATAGGTAACTATAAATCTGCAGGCATAATCTAGCTTGCTCATTGATGATGTTGCTGTATCTGCATTTTGGATATTGTTTTTTTTTTTTTTTTAATTTGAAAACAGCCCGAGTAAATTTTAGAGGTTGTAGGTTATAATAACCCATGTTGGGTCACAGCTCGAGTATTATCTATCTGGGATCCCATGCAAACAGAAAAGTCGTACAAACAGCTTTCATGTATTGAAAAAAAAAAACGGCTTTTTGGTACATTTAGGAGACGGGACTCGTTAGTCTGACTAATGCCGGAAAATAGTATCTGTACCCTTGAAGTTTGCGCGAACATCATTTGAATTGCCAGGTAAATGAAAAGGAATCTCTGGAAAGCCAATTTCACCACGGTGCAAGTGTCGTGGTCACACTTTTCAGTTGGCTCATATATATTTTCAAGCTTCAGATTCTTTTTCTTTTTCTTTTTTTGAGCTGTACCAGATTTCGGGTAGTGATAGTTGGCTGACACACTTCACTTTTTCTTATTGGGCCTTTGTTTGTATTTGTGCATATTTTTTACGGCATGTTCCCCCTGCTGTTAGGGGCCAGCGCATTGGCCTGCAGTGTTTTGAATTAAATGGAGGAAGAAATAAATGAATGAGAGTAATGCCCACCTTGATTCCCTTCTTTCGTCTCTGCGACCGACGCAGGCCTTCTGCGGCCCCACGTTCAGGCTGCTGGCGAACGCCGACGCTCTGCGAAACCACCCCGACACAGTCGACGACCTCTTCCGGCTCTGCACGAGGTCTGTGTTGCCTGCCTTTTGTTTTCATCTGATCCCCCCTAGTGTTCAAACCTGCTGTATTAACTGGAACGTACCAAAATTATGTACCAAAGACTCTCTGCATCTCCTCTTCCGCTTGAAATGCGGGCAGAACTACTAAAACGCTGCTTGGTAGGGGTGGGGACCAAATCGGTGCGGTACTTAAACACGGTCGTTTTCAACTCTCTGTTTAGCATACTTCAAGCTAATGAGGTCATTGAACCTTGGTAGGGTTATTGCTTTATGGTAGTGGGCATACGTGCTACAATATGCTATAAGCAATTTGCATTACACTTGTTTTACGGCCATTTTTACGTACTCGTTCTGGATGCTTGACACTACAGAAGTGATGGCGTTGCATTATTTACTTCAAAAACTGCATTTCCTAATTATATACGGTTGTGAGTGAGATGAAGCCTGCTGTGGTCAGAAAGTTGTCTTAGCGGTAAAATGTGGTACAATTTGTTTTGAAATGCGTTTACTAGACTGTGAGTCAAAGCCATTTTCTGGGGCGATATTATTGCGCCAAAGGCACTTGGCAATTTGTATCATCTATTGCGCCGCCCGAGTGCATTCGTAACATTCAAAATTCAATTCAATTTATACAGTGCACTTCAGCCCAAGACTTTTTACAGTTCATATTGTATCGAAATTTGTATCGGTTGTGACTAATTTTGTTCTGTTTGTTGTCGTGCCTGCTAATAAAAGGAGTTCCTGACATCTGAAGAAAAGAACCATGCCAGTATCTGCTACGCATTCATTCCAATTCTGATGTGCATACAATCCCCACCCCCCACTTTCTTTTCTACTTGAAATGGTACTTTCCAATGTGTATTTGTCTCCACATGATGTTTCTCCAATTTCGCAAAGTTACAAATGAAGAGCAGGTAATAATTACAGCCACAGAGGATGTTCAGTCATTGACAAATGAAACGGTGACCAGGAAAATATGAACCAGAACACACACACATAGCGCAATTTCTTTCCATTCAAGTCATATTGGCACGTGGCCTAATTAATTACTGTAACAAGGGTGGGAAATGCGGCTTTCCCAGTTATATACCAATAGCACACCATTATTGGACCTTCGCAAACAGTATTTCTCGATATTGCATGTTCTGGCCTATATTTTGATGTTCACATTTCATTTCCCCTTGACTGTACATGTTTGATAGAATTTAAGCTGACTTCAAAGATGAAAAGATCACATTATCGCCTTTAAAACTGTGAAGCCAAATTACCTAGAATAATTAACAAGACTGGTCCTTCCTTCCCACCTTTTTTTTTTGTGTGCGTGAAAAGAATAGTTAACTCAGTAGGTAAACAATTCAGCATCTCTGGTGAATGGATGGCACGCAAAGTGGCCCGATGGCTGGCAGAATGAGAAACAGGTTCTTCAAATTGATGACAAATTTCCCAGTTAATCTCCCGTACGCGAAGTTGTGAAATTGGGTTGGGAAGAAAATTGGGTAAATTGGTATCTGGGCCAATTGGTATGATGGGCTGGGCTGGACAGTGAGACAAGACACGTGTCTCAAACACCACCACAGCTCGGTGACTTGAGCAGTTGAATGCACTGCGGCGCCTTCGACTTGAAAATGCGTCTCAGAGTCACGTAGCTCACACTGCAAGAGTAATCTAAGCATGCTAATTATAGAAGTAGCAATTTTAAGAAGCAGCAAATTCTGTTCCCTCTTCGTGTCCCCTTTGTTTGGCAACGCGAATGCGGGCATGCGCCGAGGCATTGTAATGGATCGAAGGAGAAACAGAGACGAAGTGAAAGGGATGATGGTAATAGTAATGAGAGGACACGTTCGGTGATTGCACACTAGTGTGTGTTTGCACTCACTACGTCTGATGAGGTGTCCTCGTAATGTTTCCCCTCTGCCCTTTGCCTGCTTCGCACCTGTTTCGTCCTCTGTCAGGAAAGCTGAGCGAGCGTGTTCTAAACCTGCCCTTCCCACCACAGGTACATCCAGAGGATGCCCGTGGTGTTTCTGAAGAATCCGGCGCTGTCCGGCATCATCCAGTGTGCCCTGGCGGCGTGCCCGCTGGACCACAGGGAAGCCAACACGTCGGTCATGAAGTTCCTCTGCGACCTGGTCCACTGCGGACGCGGCAAGAAGGTACTGGGCGACACTTCAGGAGATTCTCAGACTTTCCACTCCACACCCGTGGTACAGTGAAACCTCTGTTACAAAAGATAGACACTTGGTTATGAGAGGCATTTAAATGGAACTGGTTTCGTTAGTTTTCCCATGTTCGCCGCGTTTGCAACATCGCGTAGGAGGGACCTTAGTTACGAGAGACTTGTTCCCCGGGTCCCTTGCGTGTCTCTTGCTGTAAAGAAGTGTAACAAGACAGCCGATCACGTTCGAACTTTATGGGTGACGTGCCGGGAGCGGCGTCACGGCCGTGGCCATACAGGCTGAAGGTCCTAAACTGTACTCAATTTAACGCGCTAGCATATAGACTCGTTGAGGGATTTTTCGTGGGCACTAGGTGTCCGCTGCTGTTGTGGCCCTTAGCCGATCTAACCAAGTGTCCATGGAAAGACGTCACCACTACCAACAGGAAACAGTGGCAGTTTCAGTCAAAAGCAAGCGCCTTTAGACGACAGCAACTGGTGCTATTAAACTGCATTTGGCCAGTTCTGGTGAACGAGTTTACTGTTTCGAGGAAGAGAATCCCACCCACTGCATACTCAGATGCTGTGTAGACATAGTGGCTGTGGCGGTCTCCCCTTACGCACGTAGTTAATTATTGTAAGCCAGGCAGCATTAGCTGGTTGGATGTGGAAGAAAAGAGGAGTGGGCATAAAAAGCACTCTTCTGTACTTCGTCAAAAACGTGTTAAAATACATCATTGTATTAATTAGTTTGGTGGGGGGGGGGTTCTCCAGCACTGTTTATTATAGTGGCTAAAGCATTGCTTGATGCATTTAACTTGGAATTCAACGAGATGATGCATGCGAATAAAAAAAAATTGAAGGGGGCGAGGGGGGAAGGGGGGGGGGGGAGTTGCCAGCGCAGTTCAGCATGCTCAGATTGAGACTTGGCTCAGCTTCAGCTATGCTGCATGGCCATATCAAACTGGCAACTTGGTTGCCGGGTTAGGTCAGTGGTTAGCGCCCTTGACTGCCGCTCTGGCGAGACCCGTGTTCAAATCCCACACGAACCCAAACATGTCTGTTTATTTTGTCTTTGCAGCGACGGCCTGTTTGGTACCGCTCTTGTTGATGCTGATGACGACTACGGTCACTTTTTGCATTCGATGAGACACCTAAGGCTTTCGCCCTAATAGTGCCATCTTGGGTTTTGTGAATTCAGGCTTTAAGCATAGCGTGATTACCGATTTCCTTCGTGTTTGTCCAGGCGGAGGGCTTTGTGCAGCCATTCACTACAGTGATATTTCGTTTCAAGATACGTACAAGCCCCGCACTTGTGGTGTGATGCAAAACATTAATTAAACTTGTTGATGTGCCATGGCCCACCTCCAAACCGACCTAAAAGATAACAAACTGCCCCTGTTTATGAAAATATGGTGCAGCATTGAGCTAAGAGGACACATTACACTAAAAAAATTATGAGTAATAAGAAAAAAAAATGCTGCATTGCTAGGGCTCGAACCCAGGGCATTTGTTCCGAAACCCAAGATTTTTCCCCTTAGCTACTGAGGTAGGCAGGGGCAGAAATTTTTTTAGCACAGTTGAACCTCGTTATAACGAACACTGATATAGCGAATTATTGGCTGTAGCAGACTAAATACGATCTTTGGTTGGTCACGGTTTATTTCAGCGACACTTATTCTATTATAACGAAACTGAAACCGTGACGGTTGCGCGATATCAGATATAACGAAGAAATATTTGACCAGGAGGCTGAAAAGCTAACTGGAAAAGCCTCCCGTAGGCCTAAACTGCAGGAGAAGTATAAAGGCTCTTTTGTTCATGGACACTGTGGAAAACTTCATCCTGCTCAGTGCTGTGAGTATTGTGCAATATCGTGGGGTTCTTTGGGGCGACCTAGCCAGTACTCCGGCGTAGGCCACCACGCTAGCTCCTGGCGTGTCAACCACGCTAGCTCCCGGCGTGTCAACCACGCAGGCTTCCGAGCCTACGGCAGCCCAGCAAGGTTCGCCGATACGAGAACACAGTAGACAGTAGTGCCGAAGCACAGCCATTTAATGGGGGAATCCCAAAGCATGCAAGCACAAGGTTCGACGGCGTTCACGAATCACGCCGTCCGGGTCGTGACCGCGAACGGGAGGCAGGCACTCACGGCGTGCGACAAACTGTTCCCGCCTGAGATACCTGTATCCGCCGACATCGCCGCGCTGTTCAGCCGATCTTGCCCCGACCGGGCCTCCGGTGAGACTCTCTCCGTCTTCCACATGCACACGTTTGTGTCGCCCGCGCGCCTATGCCTCGCGCGGACCGGTGGTGCCATCTCTCGGGGGTTGCCGATGAACCATGGAGCGCCGAACTGGTTTCAGCGCAAAGCGTCTCTCCCGAAGCGCGCGCCGGTTTGGGATCGCGAGCCGCGGTTCTCCACGATTCCCACAGTATCCACCAGACGAAGATCACATCCTTCATCAAATAAATAAGGATGCAGTCTTGCTTTGTCAAGCGAACTCTGTTCTGTTGTGATTTCACATACTCATGTTCAGGTTCATTGAGCTCGAAATGCAACGAGGAAAAAGGGAAAGCATAAAAAAATGCATTTTTGTATCAAGTCTTTTTGCGCGAGTCAGATTGTCGATTTGTTATAGCTGATTTTTACCTATCGGTTGTAACGAACTAATCTGCTGTCCCAATACTTCTTCGTTATAACAAGGTCCGACTGTAGTTGCAAAGAAGAGTAGAAGGGGTGTTCAAAGTGAAGCCGCAGGTGGCGCACAGGAAATGCCGGGCTTGTACCCACCAGGGAGCGGAATCTCGTTTCACAATCACCAGTGCCGTTCTGTCGTTGTTTCCCCCTCCCCTTCCTCCCAGGAGGCCCCCGACTTTGCAGAGCGCCACTCGCTGGTGGGGGCGCTGCTGTCGAGCCACGGCCAGACCATTGTCACCACCCTGGTGCAGTCGTCCATCTTCTGCCTGCCCACCTCGCTGCTGCACGAGGTGGCCGAGGTGCTCTTCGAGATGATCGAGTTCGACCGACAGGTGAGGGGCGCCCTGTGCGGAAGTTCTTCTGGAAGCGCTCTCTGTTCTGGCTGGCCTTGCGCCAGAAAAAGTCATAGTCGTCGTTGTCATCACCATCACCATCATCATTCATTTTTGAATCAAAGTGGTTTTACCTGTGCTGTAGCAGGTGTCATGTGAAGGATCTAAAGATGCAAAAGTGCGAGGAAGGGAAGAGGAGCGGATATGGGTTGAAAATGCAAACAGAGCTAAACTTCATAATCATGGTGGTAATAATAATAATTGTTGAATTCTTTTTTTTTCCCCCGAGGACAAAGCAGTGAGGGCACATGATGGCAAAAAGACCATGATGGGGAAAAATAGTGGTGATTAGACGTGCTCTGTGTGTATTCTAATGTAAATAGGGTTGTTTTCTTCTAAGAAAGGCATTGTAGTCGTGACAGTAATAGTAATATAAAAGAGAGAGAGAGAGAATAGACATGTACTCGAGCAAACGGTGGTGGTTGGGCCATCACTCGGTGTAGTGGGTTGGCCTCAGTCGAGGTACCCTTACTACAATAATAATGATAATGATATTAATAATAAACCTGACAGAAGTTAATAAATTTCCAGTGTTTCTGGTTGTAAATGGGCAAACTTCTTTCCCTTATCAAAGCCATGTTCAAAGTCGACAGTTGATCAGCTTTTGTAGAGAAAGGGGGTAGACGGAAGCAACTTGCCGTCCCATCTTTTTCTCTCCCTCTTTCTTTCTTTCAGAATGAGAGAAAATACCAAAAAAAGAACTTTGTTGGGGGAGAAAAAGCCTGTCTGGGAATGATCTGGCTCCAGTGCTCTTGGGACCAGTAACTACCCTACAAGCCTTTGCTCCTTTGCTCTCTCTTTTTCACAGGCACTGTCAACGTGGCTGGAGAATGCCCTGAAGCTCCTGCCCACACACAGCAGCGGTGGGGCCGTCACGGCTACGCCAGCGCAGCTGCAGGAGTTCCTGTCGACAGTCACCAGGTGCGTACCATATTTTCGCAATTCTAACAACCCCCGATTCTTAGCACCCTCCCCTACTTTCAGGAAAAATTTTTAACTTTGAAAAAGAGTTTGCATGTGAATCTGAGCACCCTCTTTTCTAAGCAACCATCGCAAGGTGGATTTGAGACGCATGGAAGTGCGCCTAAGTTGATTCTGGGGCCAAGTAGTAATTTATGAAGTTTGAGATTACAAACCACTTCAACGGAACAGAAGACAACTTGTTGGGGCCATAGAGTTTCGTACTATAACAACTAGAGAGGAATCTGGCGCTGTGATCGTCCGCCGCGAGGGGTGTGATGGGTAGTTCTGGATTCGGATTGGCACTCGATGGCTTGTGGAAGCTACTGTGGATTGAATCGTGCAGTCAGTTTCGTTTTTATTTTGGGCTTGCATGAACATATTTGCCTGTGTTGGAAGAAGCGTTCAATAATACGTTTCTCCTTGAACTGAATGCTACACGCGCGCTTATGCCCCCCTCAGTGGAAATGTTTTACAACCAGAGTTGTGAATCGGGTGGGTCACCAATTCGTTGCCGGCACAGCGAGCACAAAAACACAAATGACGGTGCTGGATGCGGCAAAGTTGCCTGCGAGTTAGGTGTTGCGGCACTGCTCATTCGGAAGAGCAGTGTATTTTCGAAGCCAAAGACGGTTGCGAACGGCTTAGAATAGGCACGTTTTTCGTGCGAACCCTGGCTCCTACGGCGTAGACTGGCAGCTGATAGGAACACAGCTTGATGAATGTGACTAATTCAGGCAAGAATAAATTCTTCAAAGGTAATTGGTTTCTTTTTTTTTTAGGAGCCCAAAACTTTTCTTAGTATTAAAAACTACAAGCGCCGAAAGCTTTACAAGTAGTTTTTAAAGAAGTCCGCGCGTGTCCTGCTGTAGTTGACGGTGAATGGCAAACCTACTCCAGAAACCTCCTCGACTCCGCGTCTGCTTTTCATTTTAACGCGCCTTTTTTATTTCGTATGAAACCGGTGTTTTGGTCGCTAACTTTCTTGTTTGTCAAGTAATTTGTAAACAGCGAACCGGGCAATAAGAGTTTTTTTTTTTTTTGGTCAAAAACACAATTGGCGCAGCCATAGACCTGTTTTGATCCATGCAATCTGGTTCCAGAACTACCCATCATTCCCATCGAAGCGTATGCACCGCCTCGGAGTTCGCGTGGACACTACCGCCAGTTTCCCCTCTAGTTATTATTGTATGAAACTTTATGGTTGGGGCTGCTGAGAGCGGCAGCCTAAGCCGCAGAACAAACTCGAATGGTAGTGAGGGTGGCTGAGGATCAGACGTAAGTGGTCTGTTCACTGTCTGTACTTAGTTTTCTTTTCAGTGTTTGGCAAATAAAACTTAATTCCTTGCGCTCGTCTTGTGGAGATACGGCCGCCAAAAAAGTGGCGGGATTGAGGGGGGGGTTAGGTTTTTCTAATCTTAGCACCCCCCCCCCCCTCACTTTGGGCGTTGTTGTGATAGTGGAAAAAAGGGGGTGCTTAGAATAGAGTAAATGCGGTATAATATCCGCTACCACTCAACTGCGGTACTTTCCTCAGATCCGAAGGGAATGTTACGCCCCAGCCAACTTACTGTTCTAACCAAGCGTTGCGCGTGCCTCCAGAAGAAGATTTGTGTGAGAAGCATGTGGTACAGTGAAAGGGTTCGGTGTCCCCCTCCCACTCTCGACTACATGCAGGTCACAAAAGGCGCGAGAGAAAACACCAAGGCTATTTCAGGCGTTACCACCTCGCCACTTCAGCACATTGTTAGCAACAGAACAAGTGTTGGCCTAGTACCGTATTTATTCGATTTAAGGCGGTCACGATTATTAGGCGAGGCTGCAGTTTGGAGAGCCAAACGAAAAAAAAAAGCATATTTATGAGGTTCGAATATAAGGCGGGGTACGTCGTACTTTGAGACTACGGATTCTGGGAAAAAAAAAAAAAACGTGTCTTATTAAGTAAAGCTGTATGGTAATTCACAGTGATCAAATGTAGCGCAGCAAAAACGCACGGGGCGGAAAGAATACACACAGACGAGCGCTAACTTCCAACTGATTCTTTATTCACATGACGGCAAATATATGTGCTTAGCCTTAGCAGGAACAATAAATAAATAATGTCAAAATGCTTGGCGCGTGCTGGGTGCATTCGCTCTTTCTTTGCCGGTATTTTTATTTTTGTTTTCCTCTTCATTGTTCCTGCTAAGGCTAAGCATAATATTTGCCATCATGCGAATAAAGAATCAGTTGGAAGTTAGCGCTCGTCTGTGTGTATTCTTTCCGCCCCGTGCGTTTCTGCTGCGCTACATTTGATCACTCGTCTTATACCCCTGCTACACTAATGTCCAAATGTCATTTGAACCAAATGTCATTTGAACCAAATGTCAAATGGGTTGCTTCGAATGCCATTCAGAATCCACCGTGCTACACTACAATTTCGATGCCATTTGAAAGCTTTCACAACTGTTCACTGTGCTGTAGTGGCGCTGTCGTTGCCCCAGTCCGTTTTCTGTACACTAATACAACAATCAAACTTAGGGGCAGTCCGAGGCAGTAAAATGATATCAAATTAGAAGAGACACCAGTTTTGACTCTAAATATGGCTGCCTTGCGTTGTTTTTGTTTGTGTTTTTTGCAACTGACCCACTGGTTTTGAGAGTATGAAAATTAAATATGTTGATTTCGTATTTTAAGTAAATAAACAGTGAACAAAGTTTCACAAACAACAATATTTTGTTTGTTTTACGTACGAAAGTATTATATTTTTTATTGCCGATCGAAGACGCTGCGTCCTAGAGTGCTGGAAATGGCATTTGAAATCTCCAATGTCTCTCTCGGTGCTCATTTGGCTCGAATGTCATTTGAGCCAAATGGCATTTGAAAACCTAGTGTAGCAGCACAACTTGGCATTTGAGTCAAATGACATTTGGTTCAAATGACATTTGGACCCTAGTGTAGCAGGGGTATTATATTCGAATAAATACGGTATGTCTGGCGCCAACGTCATAACATGTGACAAGTGAACAAAATGGCACGCGAGTAAAGCAGGTGCACACCAGCTACTGGGAACTCTGATTCTTGGCTATCCGTGGCATGACGCGTTGCCAATCCACCTGTCGGAAGTAATTCGCACCAAAAACTAAGAAACAAAACCAAAGAAATAGACGCAAACACAATGTTACAGTACAGAAGTCTTTGGCAAGTATCGCCAAGGGAAGCCATAACTCTTTTGCCTTCAGAGCATGTAAGCAGACTGAAGTACCGTGAGGAACTTTTTTAACAAGGGCTTTCATTTTCGCCTTCCTCTCTTTTTATGTTTTTTGCAGTGCCGAGCACATGAGGAGCATTTCCACATCCCTACGCGACTTCTCAAGGCTGTACCGATGAGTGCGGCTGCTGTGTCGGATCTTCTGCTTGGACAAACTGCGTTGTTGTGGAACAGTGTCATCTTTGGGTTCTCTCTTTTTTTAGTTATTATTATTATTATTTCTTCACGCAGCGCTGCTTCAACATGATGTCGCAAACTCTTTTCTGTTCTTTTATCGCGTGAGGAAGACGTGTGGGAAAAGCCACGCAAAGTGTCAATGTACATTGTTGACTTTTTTTTTTTTTTTTCCTTTTTTCCCCCCTTTCTCTTGTTATTGTCATGACTGTCCTAATTAAGAAGCTCTTAAAGTATTGGATTCTACTCTTTTTTTTTTTTTTTTTTGGAAGTAACATTACACGTTGAACCGGTAAACTTCTAAACTTGAGCTGCATTTGGTCCCATACTTTTTTTCCCTGCTTTTAACATCCCCTCTGCTGGAATGTGTTTCGAGCTCATTTTGGTGTCTCAGTAACCATTACTGTCGACAGCGAGAAAACTTTTCGGGCTCTTGTCGGATTGTTTCCTGTGTCCTGGCTTCAGCCCTGGCTGTTTGTTACCTCTGGCGTACGAGTTTCTCGGGAAGCCCAACCTTCCAGTCGAGCCTCAAAGACGTTTTTGCAAGATCCCGAGCCTGTTTGCACTTTTTCGCACTTTACTTTGCGCACTGTCATCTCCGTCGGTCTCGTGACATCTCTGTCGGTCACCTGTTATGACTGCCGCACCAAGTCTGCTGCTTCTTCTCCCTCGCATGTGGCTGTTTTCGCTGAATGCATTTTCGGCGTATCTGCACATGGACAGGAGAACTTTGTGAACCTTCTCCATCAGTTTGTGAAGTTTTGAAATTGAGTTCCTTGCGGTTTAAATGTAACACCTTACTGGATTGGTTGTGACCGACCGATTACGTGCATTTAACCACGGAGAAATAGAATGTACCGTGTGGGACAGAGAGTTGCAGGTTTCTGCTGTCTGAAGTAAATCTGGTGTTAGGCAAATAGGGGATGAAGAGAGTGCTACTTTTGTTAAAACGGCGAACTGTTTTAGAATAACTGTTGAGTCGTGCTGTGTGTAAGATGTGCTTTATACGACGGTGCTGAAAGACGCTCTTGATTTTTTAGAATGTGGTTAAAGATGGAAGGCACTCCCGGAAATTGTGCTCTGTTGACTGTTTAAATCGCTTGGAACGTTGAATGGACTGTACGGAAATGTTGATAGTTTGTACGGAAGAATTTGGTGATGAAGTGGTTGTTGACATGTGGAAGGCGTTAGTGACAGGTTTTGGAAGATGTAGTATTAAAAACTTCGTTGGCTGCCTGAATAAGTCAAGATTTTTGAAAGCACGTCTGTGTGGTTTCTATGCACGTGATGCGATGCAGTGGTTGTTCAAGGAAGTTTTGATTGGTCAGGTTACGTGCGCCAAGCTTCTCTAACCTTCCTGTGGCATACATTGACTTATCTGATAGTGTTTTTGTTGATAACTACGGTGCGCGGTCAGATCCCTCTACATGAACCAGTGATATCGTATCACTTGAGGAGCAGTGGATTTTTCTTTTAAAGACAGTACTGAGCACTCATTAGAGGTTGAGTCTGCCGTACATACTTGCACTGATTACATTGCATTTGCAGGGGAAGCGGTTCAAGGAAGTCACCACTTTATCTCTTTTTGCTTCTGCCAGCGTTTTACAAGTACCGATCCTTTTCGTGCAGCCATCACCACTCGGTCTGTTCAGTAGCTCTTTAGTAAGCAGCAAGGAACAGCTATCTTCAAGTTTCTGCTTATAATAATGGCATATGACCCAAGCAAGTGTAGTTTGTAGCGTTAATCACTGTGGACTTCATCTAGATTGGGCAAATAAAGTGCAAAGTTTCGTTGGCACTGTACCCGTTAAAAACCTGTCTAATCTACCATCTGCAATCATTGAAGTTGTGCAGAGAGTGCAAAAAATTAGGGATGATTAGTAATTAGTAATGATAATCTTGGCTAGGAGGTCTTGCAGACTCATTGCTTAATGCTGTTGGCTGACTTGTTTAGTTCCTGATTAGGCTTACATGGCAAGCCAAAGCAAGATATGAGGAAGGCATGAGGTTATTAAATCTCAGGTGTTGCAAACTCTTCATTCTATTCACGGCATAATTGCAAAATGCTTAGCTCGCTGCTTGCAAATTGTTTTTACAGTTGCTGAATGAGATGTTTCTAATGTGTTGCGTGACTGTACGAAACTGTATTTGAAAGTGCTTGTGCTTATCATGCTTGGAGGGTTGTGAGGAGCCTTCAGATTTGCCCGTAGCTGTGTGTAATTAGAGAGGATAGAACAGCTCTCACATTGTTGCTTAGGGGATGCCAAATGCATATTTTTGTAAGGCAAAAGACTGAAATGTGTAAGGCCATGGAAAATGGCCGTAGGTTTTGGAGTATATGGCACCGCAGCTTATTGAGAGTTTATGAGCCTTGTGTTTAACCAAAGCAGTGACCATGTTTGTTTCCACCTTCTGCGTGGCATTTTATGCCATTTGCATTTTTTTTTTCTGATTTAAAATATGTTTTGTTAAGACAAATCTTGCTCTAAAAATTGCAAGCTTGTGTGTTATATTGCTTTTCAGATGTGAACAATTGTTTTCCGTTATTTATGTGAGATACATGCTTTTCCACGTGTTAACAGTGCTTGATGACAAGATATCGTCTGCACAGCTGTTTCAAGGAAAGACGGAAGATTCTGGTCGCTCATGTTGGGGATGTCGTTGTCTGCTTTTGAAAGCGTGGGTTTTATAAAAAAAAAAGAAATGTACATAATGTGAACAGCCTGCTTGTCTTTTCTTTGTTTCTAATGTCACGCAACACACCTGACATTAACAATGATACACGCGCAATTGTAGCAGCGCGGTTCGGGATGCGCCGCTTTGGCCCACCGCAGCTGCCGTTTCTAGGTTGCACATTTCTGCGAAAGTTAACCTATTCAATTTGAAAATATATTGCCAATCGACAGCGTATGTGGAAGTTGTGGCCGTGATTAAAGTAGGTCAATCGTAGGTCAATCGTTTACTAGTTGATTTAAAAGTGTCTAATAAAACGCCGGGAACTCAATACCAGGTACGAAACTGCGGGTAAAGGCACAGAGGCTTATTAGATACGTGCGTGCGGCTTCACGTGTATCTGTTTATGTGCTATCGTCTGCTTTTCGTAGGTGTTTTCGTGTCGCCGTTCTTCTGGATTACTTTCTCGTGTGTCCCGGCGTCTCTTAAATGTGGTACGTACTGGTCCCCGCTGCTTTCTATCACGTTCTTGAATATGCTACAGCGCGCCACCGATGCGCCAACGCGGCAAGCGGCGAGGTATCGCGCTTGCGTATACACTTGGCTCGCAGACGCGCATGTGGCTTTCGGAGACGGCAAATAAGAACCCCGGTGCTGCACCGTTTCTTAACATTTCGCCCTGCGCGCTTAAAACAAAAATCGAATGTATCGATTAATTACGTCACGCAATCCCCTTCTAAACCCGCTTCCTGCCTGCTAGATCTGCGCGGTCGTATCTTGTTTGAGCAAGGATTAGAGCTCTGTCGTGAGGACGCTCGCTCAAGTCACAAGATTTTCGCCGCGGCCAAATTTTGTTTACTTTGTTATCGTTCTGATCTTGTTTTGTTTTTTCACTGGTCCTCTCCTGGCACTCCGGTTAAGTACCTAAACATAACCCTGCCGTTTACTTTATAGTACCTCCTACAATTTTCTTTTATTGCGCTAGCTGTGGCGCTGCGTACATAAATAAAGATACAAAACGATGCACTTGTTGAAAGCGGCATCGCTCGCTCGGAGCGTCACGATCGCGCAAAATGCGAGCGTCGAAATGATTTCTTTCTGCTTTGCTGTTCTGTCCGCCTCCCGTGCTGCCATCCAACGGCAAAGTCCTCGCCACGCCATTTTGTTTGGTGTTGTCCGTGGTGTTTTTTCTAGTGTTGTTTTGTTTGTGCGTCTATGTGTGTTGTCTGTCTGCGTCCCTTGTGCTCTGTAGGTAATGTGCCTTTTACCTATCTTTCCAATATCTAAGCGTACCGGCCCTCCCGAAGGCGGGAGCGCGCCGGGCCTATGCGGCATCGGGCCCGCACGTTTAAAGGTCTGCCGGCATGGCATGCCATTTAAGAAAGTTGCACCTAACCTGCGCTCCGCGTTTCCCAATCGGCGACGTCTCTACGCTGGGTTGAGTTAACCTGCGGGCGTTCCAGCCACGCCGAGCAATGCGATCCTCGCTCGAGCTTGTAGAGGAACAACAAAAAAGTGCTAAATGCCACCCCCCCTAGCGCAACGCGCTAGCTGGTATCAACCGGTGCCTTAACGGAGTTGCTTGACCTCTCTCGTCGGCTACTGAGCATTCCGGTTAAATCGCGAGCACGCCTCGCAGTCCTCTGAGCGCACTGCCCGCGAGCGAAGCTGGTATATACGAATTGCGAGGAAACAAAAGGCATGTCCCCCGATTCGGCTTCGACCGAATCGGCACCGATCTCGAAAACGCCCGGGTCGAGGAAAGACGGGGAAAAAAATATGGGCGTCCGCCGAGCGTGAACCGCGTTGTTCGGGGAGACTGCACATATTTTAGGCTAATGGGGACCGTCGACGGACAGCACGCGGTCCTGGAAGACGTTCCTGGCTTTCTTCCCCGTAGCCCTACGCGCGCCTTCTTTTTTTTTCGCCTCCCGAGTCGGAACTCTCATAGAGCACGCATGGTCTCAAGTCTCCAGCGAACCGAACTCGCCGGCTCAGATAGCTGTAATCGTGATCGCCCCGTTCCACGGACGCATATTTTTCGTTCGTCCGTGGCAAATCGTGATTCGATGTACTGGTTCGTTCTGCTTCGAAACGTGCTCGCAGCGTCGCGATCGGAGGGAACGTACCGATCGCAGATTTCCGCCGTAATCTGTGCAAGCACCGCGCTAATGAGTTGCCCGCACACGCCGCATTGCCTCGTGCTTGCATCGTCGCGGGTTCGAATGCCACGGCCACTCGACGAAGGCGAGGTCGTGCTTCCGTGTCGATCACGTCACGTGCGTGTCGGTTTTCGTCCCCGGGCAGCGCCGCGAGAAAATGCGGGAGCGGTGAATCGGCGATGAGTCTCGGCTGTCGGCGTTGCGTGTGCCGTGCCAACGACTGCAGCGTTAGCGCTAAAAAAAAAACAGCCGTGTGAGGAGAGGTCGAGTTGCAAGTAATGACGTTGGTTAGCGTGCAATGGTTCACCCTGAATGCAGCTGGCATGCTGTGGGTTTGATGAAGCAGCGATGGGCGGTTGTTGATGCGTTGCTTCGTGCTGCCTGTGATTTGTCTGCATTTCAGGACATCGCTTTCGATTTAATTTCAAGCCCACGAGCTTGAGTAACATGTTGACATTTTGGAAAGTCGATGTGTGCTTCACCAAAAAAAAAAAAAAAAACCCTCGTGTGGAGGATACTCTGACTCCAATTAACAGGTTGAAGTAGATTTGGGCCGGGCACACAGCCGGTACACGTATATAGGTACCCAATGAATGGAACAAAGTGAATGCGAAGGAATAATATGACGAGTAGTAAGGGCATAACTATGTGGATGAATGAGTAACATTGTTGGTCAAGAAATGAATTCGAATAGGGGCATTTAGAAATCAGCAGTATATATCTTGGCCTTACAAATTAACTGCAGTTGACAACCTACTAGAGGTGGTGTCGTGTTGCATAACTGCTGAGAGCTCTGCGTGCATTTCTTTGCTTAGATGCGAACCCTTCCTTTGCAACGCAAGCTAGAGGTGAAGCCTTGATGGTCGCAAAGTAAAAGTGGTAAAACTTTTGGAGTGGTATTGTACGAGTCTAGCTGTTCACTGGTTGTTTGGGACCTTGACACTGCCGAGGTTACTGTAGCTCACAGAACCATCTGCCGTGTTCATCTTTTAAGGAATGAACTAGATACAAAGGGTGTTTATAGTCAGCTTCCTCGAATTCGCTGCAGAAACAGTGTTCAGCAGGCCAACTGCATCACTAGCTTGCTAGTCTTTCCAAGTAACTATGGGGTCATGCCTGCCAACTGGAGTTTGATCTGCTAGCAGTCATTTAATGTTTTTTAGCTCCCCTGTTTACCTTTAACCGGTACTTTTATCTGTCTGAAATGACAGCGTCTCTTACCACTCTTGAGCGTTACAGTGAAAGTCATAGCTGTAAATCACTCCTGCAAAGCATGTTCTTCGCAGAAAGGGAACATGCTACAGTGTTTGTTGTCAAGGTAATCGTTTTTAGTACACTGCATTGGTACATTTTGGTGGTGTTCTTTGGAACTGCGGAATCTATCGTGTTTACCACATACCTTGATGGTGTCTTTACAAGGCGTGGACCAGTGTAGCTTCGTTCCTATAGTAAAACACCATCGATGTGTATCCATATGTGACGTTGGAGCATAGTGGTGTCAAATAGAGTACGTGGTGGAGTTTGCAACGTTATCATTTGCCCGGGCATTTTTGTTGTGTGTGTGGGTCAGCCTTGTTAAATGATTTTAACTGAGGGATCAGGGAAATTGTTTTGGCTGAAAAGCGGGCACTTTTTATTGCCTCCCAGCTTTTTCAGCTAGGCTGTGTGGGTGTTTTCCTTGACACCTTTTAATGAAGTAACTGCATGCGCGCCTATGAAGTTGTAGTTACGGGCTTTGTGTACTCCATAGTCCATTTATTTTCTGGCACATTGCGATGACAACCCATTGATTCTTGCTACAATTTATGGTACAGAATTTTTTTTTTTTTCAATTTCTCTCCATTTTCTTTTCTTCTTGCAGTTAGCGGAAGTAAGTCAGACAGTAGTAGTGGGCAGTTTTAGGGCTTAAAATCATTAATCGTGCTCAAAAATGGGTGGTGGCATGCTGCAACTTTAACTTAATCACTGCTAACCAGTTACTCTAATACAGACTTCGTAGTAGCTCCATGGGGAACTACAGAGGAGTTTAAAAGAAGATGCTGAAGTAACTTAGGGGCAATCGTACCACAGGCTGATGTTGTATTCGGAATGGTTATTACACATTTCCTAGTGCTGCGTTACCTGCACACATGTGAACTAAATTTGTCCCATTGTTTCTTTGCTACCAGCATGGCATTGAGAATTGTGGCTCAGTGGCTAAGGCTTTGTACTCCTGAGCCCAAGGACGCGGGTTTGATTCACGGCTCCGGCGGCCGCTTTTCTGATAGAGGGAAAAGTGAAAACGCCGGCGTTTTCGAGATTTTGGTGCACATCAAACATCCCCAGTTAGTCAAAATTAATCCAGAACCCACCACTATGGTGGGCCTCATTGTCCGTGTGGACGAGTTAAACCTCATAATCAGAATCAAATGCTATTGAGAATTAGTGATAAGATCTATTATTGCACCATAACAATCCTCATCCACAGCCCATTTGTTCCCACTGCAGGACAAAGGACTCTCTCTCTGAGATTTCCAGCCACTTTTGTCGTGAGCTTTCAGTCGATTCCGTGCCGTCAAATTTCCATATATTGGCCCTTCATCATTCCCATGGCCTACCCCAAATCTGCTTGCCATCCTCTCGGTAGCCACTCCATTAGACGGTCCACCAGTGGTCCAACATTCGCATCACATGACCTACCCAGCCCCACCTCTTATGCTTAATTTGAGCTGGAATGTCTTCATACCAAGTTTGTTGCCTAATTGTAAGCTCCAGCATTTTTTTTCTGTGGCTTTTGTTGACCACCCTAAGCTTTCCTTTAAGGTACCCAAGTTTCTGCCCCATATGGTTTATATTGGGTGTATGCCAGATTTTTCATCGACTCAGGTAGCTCACTGCTCATGCTTTCTGAATACCCCCCCAACGCAGGCCAGCCCACACAAATTCTGTACTTAATTTTCCTTCTCATGATTTGGATTAGCTCTGATAACATTACCAAAGTAGTTGTGCACTCACTGGTTTAAAAATTTCATTACCTATAAGTGAAGTTCGCTGAGCATTTTTGGCGGTGCCTGCTTGGTCGAATCAATGAGATGATTTCATCTGCAAATCTTAAGTGGCACAAGTGTTCCCCGTTTATTCGTAAGCCCCCCCCCCCCTTTTTTTTTTAATATCAGTTTCCGAAGCACCCCCTCTAGGCAGGCATAGGGACCATATCTCCTCCTCTCACACTTTTTCAGATACGAAACTTCTTGCACAAAGGGAACGTCTAACTGAAATCTTTGTGAAGTGCCACCGAAAGAATTGATTCATGTGCTTGTATGCCTGGCTTTTACCATTAACTTTAGTTAGCAACTCTGTTTGTTTACACATTCGAAAGCCTATTTTAGAAAACCCAGTTCTACTAATTTCGGTTCCCCAAATGTTATCTGCTGGACCATATGTATTTGGGAACTTGATCTTACAAACAAAAATTGACCATCCGGCCCAATTGTACTAATCTTTTCCACCGAAAGCGTGAAGGAGATAGCCTTGCTCACTGCACTATTTCATGCCACCAAGAAAAACAACTTGCGGAGGAAGTGTGTACAAGGTTAACCGCCCTAGGAAAAGCAGACTCAAGGGACACGTTAAGTGCAGCATGCCAAAAGGTGAAAGGAGGCTGTCAATGCAGTTGTGAGCGATGCGACTCTCTAAGGCCATTGTTCGCGCACCAGTGTAAAGCAAAAAAAAAATGACTTTTTTTTTTGCTATAAAATAAGTGTGTTTACTTGAGACAGCCTTGTGTTCCTCGATTTTATGAAAGTTTCGTAGCGTCATAAAATCAGGTTCGAGCTGGGTTTTGTTTTTGGCTTGTGAGGAGCAACATTGTTGCGTTGATCAGCAACCTCGATAGCATAAAGTTACTACTTAAGCTTACGAAAGAAAAGAAAAAATGAAAACCCTAAAAATGACTGTTTATCTTCGAGTTGCTTTGAGCAAAAGCTGTTTGCAGTTACGTTAGCACACTCAAACAACTATTAATTCACGTTGCTCAGAAGAGGCTTTCCTGATGGCACTAACATCCACTGCTCCAGTTGTGTGACTTGAGCTGACTTAAGAGGCATACATGAGTGAGCGCAATTGTGTCTTTTACACTGCCCCTCTCAATACTTCCTCAGATATGGGAGACTGTGAGAGCACAGGCTTCCATAACGATACCGTTGGTGAACGGTAACATTGGTTTACAAGAACCTTCGCCGTTGCTTGATTCGAAATAGTGCTGAACACTTCCGGCTTGCTTGTTCCTCAAATTTCTTCAAATTCACGTTCCGTTCCCCTGACTCTCCGGCTGTCCCAGGTGCAATTTGCTCCGTAAACACCGCTCCTTGCTTTTCCGAGGACCTTGTCCGTGCAGCCGGGCGTCTCATTGCGCAGACGACTTCACAAGCGCCGTCTGACGAGTCCTGTCAGCAGTTTCGGTGGAAAGGGGGCCTCTTGGCTGGCTCTTTTGTGCTTGTTTCTCGCTGTCGTGAATGACACCGTGCTTTTGGAACTGGAAAGTGGCAGCTTTTGGCCTCCCTGTCGGTTCTTGGCAGCCTCCTCTTTCTTCCTGCCATCTGTAGTGAACTGTCTTTTGGAGGTAATGGTCAGGGTAAGATGGATGGCTCTTGGGAAAACAAAACGCCGTAGCTTCGATGCTGGGGGCTTCTTTTATATCTTGTAAGTTTTGCTGATCACAGCTTTGCCATAACCTTTGTTGTGTACCTCTTATTGTAGTGGTACTGGGGATTGGGAGAGGGTTTTCTGAGATGCCTGTTCACTCTGACAGTTCAGACCAATCTTTCACTAGTGGAGTCCTGGCTTTTCTCTCTGCAAGGTTGTGCGCTTCTCGGTGGTCTGTGTCTTCGCCATTCATTTAGAGTTGAGCAGTGAATGCTAATTCGCTTGACGACCAACAAAATTCTTCATAAATTATTCTTTGCAGATTTGAGGCCTTACTTTGTCTCAGTGTGGCAGTGTGTTCTCCTGTGCACAGAGGCTTGCAGTTGGGTTAGTTTCGGCTTTGCTCAGCACTGGATGAGAAAAGCATCAGTTTGCGGGGGAGAATTCGTTCCAGACAGGTCAGTCTGGGTTGCTTCGTGATATCTCTCGTTTTCTCTCCAGCGCAGCGAGGGGGATTATTTTTGGCTGCATGGGACGCACCTTCCCGGCTTTCCCCGTTTCACTTTTTGGCTGGCTCCTCGCGGCGGTTGACTATTTGCAAACTGTTTACTCCGCACTTCAGTTCTTGCTACACAAATTTAGCCGGAGCCTCGCAACAAAGTGATAGACGAGGAGAGTGGTTGACCCCTTGGGTTGAGCTTCGAAAATGGTTCAGTACTCCTCCGTGGGCTTGCCTTAGACGTACAAAGTAAGAGTGCGATCTAAGAAATGATGTGGCGTGGGTGTGGTTTTTGTATATGCCAAGTGAGCTGACTGCTCCCTGTTTCATTTGAGGTGCGGGTCTATTTTGGGACGTCGAGTGCTGCTGTTACAGTTGCTGCAACTTCGTTGTTAGCGGGTTTGATAGGGACTTCGCATCTGTTCGGGGCACGCCCGGCGGTGATGAATTGGGGTTGGCGCGTTCGCTTTGTTTCACCGCGTGATGGATGTGTTTACTTTGATGGCCTAACTTAACGAGGCTTTTCACTCCCTCTTTTTCTCTCGGTTTGAAACAATACAACTAGCCTCGCGTTTTTAACACTTTGGTGGGTCTCTTTTTCTTTGGCCGTCCCTTTTGAAACAATACAGCCTCACGTTTGCTCTTTGTTACGTGGGCTTGGCAGGTTTCTTTCGCTTTGTTTGCGTCATGCTGCCTCTAGTTTGGTACTGCTGTGCAACGAACTTGTGATGAAAAAACAGCGACCTGTCCAACTTCTTGCATTAGTTTGCGGTTTTCCGTGTTTCATTAGCTTGCAGCCATCCGTGAAGTTTCTAACTGTTACAGAATTAGGTTATTCTCACTGCTGTACCCCCTGCTTCTCCGTGTTCAACTGCATGTGCAAGTTTAAGTGAAACTCAGATTTGTACAGGCTTCACATCTCCTTGTTGCCTTTTTGCAGTAAGGCATGCACATGTGTTTGGGTCTAACGGCTGTGGCACACGAAAGGCATTTCACCGTAGTCTCTTCATTCCCGTTTAAATTAGTTCATGCATGCCACTGCATTCAAGCAAGTGCTTAATGACTTCTTTTGGTTGTGTTCCGCTCTCTAATCCCGCTGGAATGAAACTTGTGCTTTAAGACTGCAGAACGCAGGAGTTGACAGCTAATATCGATAGTGGTTCATTACTTGCTTTTCTCTTCTAGGCACCATACATTGGTTACTGAAACTTGGCTGAGTATTTCAAAGCCTCTTCCGATGGTTGGACGTTACCTTCAATGTGCTGGCTTTAGGTGGTGGACGTGTTGAAAGTATCGTGGTGGGCAGAGCAGGTGACCACAGGCCGGGGCTTTCCCCATGGTGGGCGGCGGTGGAAATGCCACCGACTCCTACGCTTCACTGACCACTGCCTTCTGTAGACCACCCACAGCTCCGACTGACCCATTTAAAATGTGCACCGGAGAAACTAAACACAGCCACTGTGCGAGAGCAACGGCAGTTCATCCCACCCATCTCGTTACGTGAAAAGGAGTCCGAACAAATGGCGTTGAAGTTGCGAAGATTGCCAGCAGCAGGCAGTGCTTGTGCTTATTGCTTCTTTATTTCAAGAGCTTCTGCTCTTCACCATGCCACAGCACTACAATACTCAGTATTCTACCAGAGTTGATACATCTGCGTGACGAAAATTTGTAATTCAATTCAACATCGCCTTGTTCTTGAAATGCGTACCCCTCAAAAATTTCTGGGGAGCACTCGGCCACAGGCACATGCTTTCAAGCTCTTTTCACCTCCATTTTAATGTTTTTGTAGTGAAGGGAAAAGGGATGGTAAATACCTTATTTCAGTTGAAAATTTCTCCATCGATACAAGAACAAGGGTCACTCACCGAGGCTTCTGTGACCGCGGAATGGAATTTCTCTTAGCGGTCAGGGCTGAGCTAGTCGGACACCTCCTTACTTGGCCCCCATCCACACTGATTGAACTCGAACATTTGTAGCCTGACATTGGTGCAAGTTAAACTCTAGAAATGTTTGTGTCATTGTGTTCTAATCATCATGAGCCTTACTGGCAGGGAAGAAATTTAGAGTCTTTGCTTCAGGTATTTCGACTGCATTTAGGCCATGGATGGTGCACTAGATTGTGAGTGACAATGAAAAGCTGTAAAGAAACATCATCAGAGTCGTGTTTTTGGTGAATGTTTATTGATGATTGGGTTTATAAAGAACCTTGCAGTCTTGTTTCTTGCGACCGCAAGAATGAAGCTAGCTTGTTTTTGTGCACACTGCATCTTCACGGGGTTGTAAATTCGGAAAAGGGAGGTTGCTGCCAAATTATTGCATATTGAAGCTTTGCTGGGAAAGCATTGTCTGCAAACAAATGCATAGCCTCCTCACATCGCAAACCCCCATGTTTTGGTACGTCATATTCTGATGTGGCAAGTTTCGTCTGCATGTTGTATCTGTTCCAGACCAGCGCGTGTAGTCCATTTTAGAGAGCTTAAAGGGGCCATGAAGAGAAAATACAACTTTAATTTGAAAGAACTAAAATTCAGCATCTCACTCAGCTCCATTACAGCCACAAAAGATGTTTTTTTTTTTTAACGAAAAAAAAAGCAAGAAGTATTTAAAAACTTTCAAATTTTGCGCCACAGTGACGTGTTATGAGCAAGAATGACGTCATACGGGCCAACAATAAAACATAATTTTCAGTGCGTTCACTGCACGTTAGCATTCAAGTGATGTGGTCAAATGGAACTAGAGGCCCCATTACAGACGTCCAGTCATGTGTTGTCGCGACAGGTCAGTTAGGCGGCCGCCAATCGCACAAACAAGGTTCCGTCACGTCATAGAAAAGTTGCGGGAAATTGGCTAGGGGCTCGCGACTGCTTCACATGTTTTCTTCAGTATCTCCTTTCTTTGTTCGAAGATTGCGATGATATTGGTATCATTGTTATCAGGACTAAGTAGTCTTTCAAATAAACCCAACTTGTATTTTGTCTTCATGGCTCCTTTAAGGCCACACTGAAAACCTTCGCCTGTAAGAAAGTAGGAAGAGCAATATTTCCGTCAATTTTTATCCCGGCTACGGAAAGGTTCTGTGGTTGCTGTAACTTGCGCCGAATGATTATGTTTCCAGGTAGTGCATTTGTCTTTTCTTCACACGCTCCTATTGCGTGTTGGGATCACCTACCTGTTGTTTTCCACTCATATAGTATTTGCTTGACTTTCGTGTTGGTATATCACTAGGCCACACGTGACGGCACTCATTTCCAGACAAGTTAATCACTGCGGTCAAAGAGGGTATAGAAATTTGGTTGTGTGAGATTTGAGACATATTTGATGTGAACAGTTGCCATGCTACTCACTGAGCACTTTGTAGTGGTTCGTAGGGTTGCAGCTGCAGCATGTGGGAAAGTGTAGAGTGAAGCGATGATTGAGGAGAGTGGCGTTCTGGGAGGTTTGGAGAAATTCTTGGTTCTTATTGGGCGGGAGGAGACGAATAGATGAATGTTAAGATGAAAGATTAGGGGTGGAGAGGAGGTTAACGCCTTCCAGTATATGAAGCGTCCACTCTGCCTGGTCATACCATCTGCAGCAACGAAGACTGTGGAGCAAAATGCGAAACGACGGACAGTAACATACACTGATGCGTAGCCTGCCATTTCACATCTCAGTAACAGTTGCTTAGCAATTTCAGTAGTTTTTTAGCGTTCCTTTAAAGAGTGAAGACCCGGGGTTCTCTTACTAATGTGTCAGACCCTTCTTGTAGGGGTAGTGTTGGGGGGTGGCATAGAAGCTAGGAGGCTGTTTTTAGCAGATGAATAGTTGAAAGGCCTTCGTATCAAGCATCTGAACAAGGTAATTTTCCATCTAAAATATTCGATGCCTGCGGTATCAATCAAATGATGAATGATGTATTGGCTTTTCCCATTGTATCAGACTCATACTATCATGATACTAGCCAGTTTCACTGGACAGCATGACCAACATCTCTTTACGCTAACCAGCTCAGATTTTTTAGGAAATCGTGGTTTCCTAAGTGGATTGCATCAATCGCATAATTACTCACGCTTTATCAACTTGTCAGGAGAGTTGTTATAAGTGCGGCCATATATTACGAAGCATAAATGCATCCATATGCATCACTGAAATTTTTCCAATATAATGGTACACCTGACAATCAGAAATTATCGGTACAAAATTAAAACAAGTGATTCGTTGTGCATACACATACTCTAATGATATAACACGTTTCGATCTACATGGACATTTTAACACATAGCATAACTTCTTTTTTCAACGAATCTGTGTATTTAACTCTCTTGATTTGTCAATATTCATCATGTAAGCCTTTATTTGGTACCATCAGTGTGCAGGTCTCCTAGTATGTTAGCGGTTAGAAGGCATGTATATAAGTGCGCTGGAAGTATGTATTAATTTTGCAGATTTCTTTTTATGGGTTCATTTATGGGTTCATTGGTAAATAAAAAGGTACAGAATTGTTTGTGCTACTGTTGCCTCATGTAGAGGGCACAGTTGCCATAAAGTCACTAACTGGCCTTTTTAGTGTGCTCTCGAGCATTTGTGGGGTTGAATGAATAGTTGATTTGCTTTTCAGTAAGCGGATCGATTGGGATTACTTATGAATACTAGTCATTGTAGAGCCCCTGCAGAAGTACACAAAGAAAATCAATGATAATAAGAAAATAATATTGAGATATTGGTGGTGGTGATGATGATTATGATAGCATATTTTTCACTCTCCTAAGGGCAAAAATAATTTCAACGCCACTGCTGCCATAACACCTTGAATATCTGGTGACTGATGCGCCTCTGGGTGAGGCAGCGGATAGAGCACGAAGCTCGGCGTGTACTGAAATCTCGTGACCCTGCGTGTCATCATCATCGCTTTCTCCTTGTGCATTTTCTTCTCTCCGTTACTATGACTGAGAGCCTTGGCAAATTGCCCTTGTGTCTGTTTGTAGGCTTAACGTTGGGTAGTCATAAGGTTGAGTCTTGCGACATGCCAAAGAGCGTCGAACTCGTGCTGAGTGTCACGCGCTGTCTTCAAGGGGCCATGAAGGCAAAATAAATGGCTGTCCATTAAAAAGACTGCATTTTCCCAATAACAATGATACCAATTTTATCGCAGACTTCTAACAAAAAAATTAAAGCCGTTCCACTCAACGTGAAAGCTGTCGGAAGTGCAGAGCAGTGATTCGCTATAATGGGCTGTAGTGTCATTATCCGTTCACGGCTACCACCCAATGCAATTCAAATTTCCTGCCTCCGCCGTACTCGCGCTCCCCCTGCCTGAAACTGTGCCATCGGGAGTTCTGTTCTTTTTGTGCTTGCTTTTCCTCCCGCACGTGCCGGCATTGCACTGGCACTTTTTTTCGCTTACTATCGTAAAAACCAAGCCAACAAGCGTTCCTAACTAAATGAACGCGGGTGCTGCCGGTTAATTGCATGTATTTTGCCTCAAATGTACCGGCCGTCTTCTTTGAGCTAAACAACGGGGAGATGTATGGCAAGCGCTAGTGGTTCATGAGTTTCGAACGCTTATGACTATATAAACCGCTTGGCTTTCAAAGTCTCTGGGCTACGCTGCGACGGCAGCCGCGACAATGGAACGCCGTGTGGCTTCATTTGGGTCCAGCGAGTAAGCTGCGACGACAAGGCGAGCCCCTAAAGCGCTCTGCACTTAAAACAATCTAGATGTTGAAAACAGGTGAAGTGTGGGTGACCCCCTGCCACTTTCCTGGCGACGTCTCAATGACGTCATGGAATCTTGTGTAATTGGCAGCTGCTGACCAAAGCCACCGCCACGAAACGTAACTGGGCAACTGTATTTGTGCTATATTTCATATTGTAATTCTAACAGGCAGTTAAAATGCTCATCACTCTGTTTTTAGTGGTTCCTCTGTAGCATCACTGCTAACGTCGTGTAGCGCCAAATTTAAAGGTTTTCGAACATTCTGTGCATTTTTTAGGGCAAAAAAAAGCATCTGTTGTGGCTGGAATGGCGCAGAGTGCCAATTCTTTCAAAATGAGCTAAATTGCTTTTGTCCTCATGTCCAAATTAAGGTGCCTTGTACAGGAAAAGTATTTTTTGTTCAATTTGATAGAACCGGGCTTCGGCAAGTCAGTCAGCTCCATTCACAATATTCTTTGTTAACGGTAAATCGCAAGAAATATTGAGAATGCTTCACATTTTGCGATACTGGGGCGTGTTGTAGACCAGCATTAAAAACAGTTGTCAGCGTGGTAACGGCTGGGTAGCATTCAAGTGATATGATTTAACGGAGCTAGAGGTAGGCCCCATAACAGTCGCATAGTCATGTTGCTTCAGAAAAGTGGCCATGAAGTCTCCAGAAAAGTGGCCATGGAGTCTCCACTGCTTCATGTTTTCCTTAAAATCTCGATTATTTGTTCGTAGTTAGTGATAAAATATCTCGACAAAGCCGTCTTTTTAATTAACCAAGCTTGTCTTTTGTATTTGTGGCCCCTTTAAGTTTTTCGTGGCTTGTACGGCAAACTTCGGGCGTACCGCCACGCAGGCCACTCTCTCCCGCGGACGGCCCCTTTGTTCTGTCGTCAGACGAGCAGGTGCGTGAAACCGCGCGCACGTTGGCCTGCTGCTCCGACGGCGGCGGCGCGGCGGCGGCCTCGAAATTGAGACTTCGAGCGGCGTTTGCAAAGGTTACGGGAGCTCGCGCCGCGGGGAAGCCTTGCACGTGGAGAGGAGGGAGGCGACGATGCCGACGATGCGACTGGCGCGCTGTTTGAGAACGCGGCTGCTGTGTCGCCTCCAACTGCACGTGTACACACCGGTCGCCTGCGTGTGCAGTCGCGAACAGCAGCGGGTTGTTTTCCCCGCCCTGCGGGACGCCCGGGGTTGTGAAACGGGAGTCGCTGCGGTGGCGCTGCCATCGGACGGCTTTGCCGGCATGTTTGCCGGAGACAACGTTCACGCGGGGAGCGTCATTGGATGACGTTAGTAAGCTTATTCGTCATGGGAGCTGACATTTTGCCATTGGGGTGTGCTGGCGCCGATTTAATTGGCGCACTCGACGGGATCGTCAAGCTACGCACATGCGCAGGACAGTCCAGGACATACCAAGGCGATATCATTGTTTGAAGAATGAAAATACGTCAATAATTGTAGAAGTGTCTTCACGTTTACGTTACAGGTGTAGCGCGGTGAAGTGAAACTGGCTGGCCTTTTTCATTTTCGCCTTGAGGGAAGCCATGTCGGCGTTGTAATTGGTGTAGTCGACAGCGCGATCTAACTGCGCGATTCGTAGCTTAGTCCAGAAAGTGCCGGGATCTTCTGAAGGTTGCGTAGACGACTGAATGAAAGAGAACACCAAGACACGTGAAGAAAAGAAAACCCTTTATGGGGACGTCGACTCTAACGGGGTGGGACCAATAGTCTCCGCTACGCCGCCCCGACGCCCGTACAGTGGATCCATTGTCATCTAGGCGCCATCTGCGAGCGTGACTATATTTTGCTTGCCTTGTTTGTGAAGGCGGATTCTTTGTTTCTCGTTGTGTGCTGCGGCACCTTACAGTTGACGCGTTTTGACCTTGTTGAGGTCGGAACAAAAG